>NC_043989.1:12594332-12943916 GCF_902150065.1 Myripristis murdjan
AAACAACAGTCATTAGGCAAATTTGCTTTGGTGCAGGATTACGTTAATTATCATGGAATTATCACTTCATTAAAGCGGGCAGAGATAAATTATCTCTGATGAAATGAATGCAAAATGAGGAAATAATGATCAGGCAGCGAAAAAAAAAAAAAAAAAGAAAAAGAAAAAAATGTGACTACTCGTCGTAAGAAATCAAGTCATTGTGTTCCAGAGAGTTGGTCCCTCAGAGGCAGCGCAGCACAACGCAACATGACATAGCAAGTGGATTTCAACAGTGAGGGGTGTGGACCATCCATCCCCTCACCCAATGCAGGCAGATTTTCCTCCCAAAGCCTCCGCAGAGCTTGTACTTTTTACTGCAAATTGCAAGTATCATTAATCATGCAAATACCAATTGTAATGAAGGCCTGCGTCAGCCTGGAGCAGCTCTCTTTGTTTCCCCTGCAAAGTGTGCAGCTCTGCAGTCGGACTAGAATATGACTTTGACAACTGAATTCACAGTAAGGACGATTATATTAACCAGTGGTATTTTTGTGCCTATAAGCTCTGCTCTGTATAGTACAACAAGGGTGAAGATAATATGAAGATGAGACTGTCCATCTGTGTTTATATTGTGGCTTTGCTTGCAAAAACATATTTGAATCATTAGCTGTAATCTCTGCTTATTTGTGGAGGCATTTTCCCATGGTGTTTATTGTGAAAAGTTGCCTCACAAATTAACGCTGCCGATCTGAAATTATCAACATAAAGCATCATGGCAGTAGTTTGATGCTCATAAGCCCGCGCGCCTGCTCGGGACCTTAAAACTGAATTAATCATTGAGCCACCATTGCAGCAGAGTACTGGGTGTAAAACTCTGCTTTAAATGAAATTATAGGTGTTCATATTTTTGCTGCTTGATTTAATAAAAGTAATAACTGTATATAAATTGTAATGTTACATCATTAGCACTTTTCCCATGATGTTTTTTAGGGGAACAGAAGAGGGAAACAATCCATTAGGCTCTCAGCTATGTCTGTCTAGCCTTTGTTTGCTGGTCCCAACAATAATGAAAATATCTACTGCACAAGGACATGCTTCTCTGCTTGATTTATGGTCATTAAAGTAATGATATTGCTATGGTAACATAAGTAGCAGGCTCCTATCTTTCCATTTCTTGGCAATCTCCAGTGATGTTCAGTATCTAGGAAATACAGTGTTCCTTTCAAGAGACATACTATAGACCTCTTGGAGAAGAATACTGTGGGAGTAAGAGCCTGGAACCATGTTAGACCTCGGCTCTTCAGTATAATTTATGCATGAACTCGGTCAGTGTTTTGAGGCTAGAGCAACTCTATATGTTTCATTTACACCCAGCTTACACCAGGGAAAGGATCATGTTTTTTGGTGAGCGCTCCCATCAAAGTCAGAGTTTTAAAATTAATTTACAGTGTAGGTGCATGGAGATTCGGTGCTCAGTGTTCCACAACACCTTCAAAGCTACCTTGCACTCAATTAGTGACAGTTCACAATCTTGATACATGTATTTGAACATATTTTTCACTATTTAAAGGCAGTATCACTCTGAATGGAGGCAGTTTTCGTCATCTATGTGTTTCTTTAGAGTACATTTCAACAATTTATATGGTATAGAGCAGTTGTTGTTTGTGTGTGTGTGTGTGTGTGTGTGTGTGTGTGTGTGTGTGTGTCTGTGTGTGTGTGACTCAGCAGTCCCAAACTACAGACCTGAAGACCAACTCTGTAATCTGTGTGTCATTTTGACTGACAAATTGTTGCTGCAAAAATTGATAAAGTGAGAATTATTCATGCAATGTTTCTCTGAATGGAGTGGCATGTTTGGTGATATGCAAGAAAAAGTATTCTCTTTGTTTCTCGTGATGAGATAGAGAGATTTCAAGCACTAGACTGTGCAAACGCATCGAAATAACATTTAGTGATATTTACTTTTCAGTGTTTTACAAGATAGCACATCTGTCTCTGACAAATGATGTAGGACCGTGCTGTGTGTGAGTACTAGGGGTCCAAATTAGTCATAAATCCATACACGTGTCAGTGGAATAATCAAAAAAGCATTATGACAGAAGGGCATCTCAGCTGATGAATGAGCTGCTGGACATTTGCCTAATCAGTTATCATTTATATTATGTTTTGACTTTTGTTTTTCACTCATCTGTTTCACAGTTTTAATCATCCATTGTTTTTACATTTACATGGATTTATTTATCCATTGTATTTAATTTTTATTCCCCTTATTTTAATTCTTCTGCTTGCCAGTTTTATTCCTCCATTATAGTGTCTTTTATTATTTTATTGTATGTGTTCTTTGTAAAGCACTGTGTAAATGGTTTTTATTAATACTATACAAATAAACATGCTTGTTGTTTGTTGTTGTTGTTCTTCTTCTTCTTAAATCCTACACGACTTTTAACCCCAGTGATCATCAAAATCTGTTGCTTCAAAGTTAGCTTCACTAATATGGTGCCTGAAATGGACAACCAAGACTTTAAGCCTAATGCTGTGTAATAATGACAGAAATTTACATGATTTCTGTTTTAAGAGTTATAATAGGTGTGTTAACAATTAGGAAACATTTCAAATCTTTCTGATAAGAATCTATTCTGTCTCAACACTGAAGTCATACAGGCTATGCACACCACTTCCCATTCACCTGCCCTCGTTACAATAGTCTACTATTATTCAGTGCTGGTCTAAGGACTTGACAAACTACACCATTGAAGCTGTAAGATTCCCTTAAAATCCCTTAAGGATCTCGCCTTAATGGCTGCACACTGTTCCATAAAAATACTAGTTTGCTTTGGAGATGGTAGAGCAGGTTCATTAGTAGCAATCCTGTTGAACTGGAGATTAAGGTCCCAAGTGAGGAGGAGAAAGGCCAAAAGGACCTCTGGAGACATGGAGGTGGGGATGTTGGGGGTTGGGGGTGGTTGATTGGTGGGAGGGGGGTTGGAGTTCTAACATCCAGGGTCTTTCTTTTTCTATGATTCAGGGTTTCTCACTGTGAATCGATGGTGGGTTTTACCCTCACTCCCTCTCCTGTTGGTGGATTCACCCAGGCCTTCCATTGTTGAGGTGCTTGGGGAAAACCGCACACCAGGCTACTTATTCTTCATGAGGCCACATTAAACAAAGACAGTTATTCTCCAGGGTTTCTGTGTCACTTCTAAAAAGCATTGCATTTCTAGGCTGAGCTGCACTGGAGAGGAAAAGCAGAATACAACTTGCTGAGGAGAGGGGAAAAAAAAAAAAACAAAAACATTTTCGGGCATCTATCTGAATCCACCCAGTAGCAATCAAGCAAGCACATCTAAATTAAACAATTAAGACTTCGAAATTAAAATTATTAGAGGCACAATAATGCACATGAACATTCATCACAGCCATGCTAAATCAAAAGTTTTCTCCAAAGTATAGATAAATCTTGGATATTGCATTTTGTAAACAAAGTAAATAATGTGTTAAATCTATGTTTCTCATTACTAGGACTAACAGCATGGCAGTAAATGCACTGCTAAGCCTATTTTCCCTGTATAGTGTAGCAAATTCTGAAGTACACATCAGTATCTGGAGTTGAAAGGCAGACATGAACCACCCACAAGAAATCTGTGAAGATGTTTGTGATGATGCAGCTACCAGCCACCAAGGCCAAAGCAAACCCTCTGTACTCTAATGCTTTATTCCAGACACTATTTCATGTTCTTCTTTTGTGTTGCGGGGAAATCTGTCTGGAGCAATCTCTAAAACCTGGGCTCACAAGAGACCATGTCCAATTTTTCCTCCACCTGCTGCACTAGAAGCTGCACACACCTGTAGTCAAAGCTCTTGGCAATCCATTCACTTTAGTTCAGTGATTTAATTAACATTGCGAAGAACAAGTAGCACGTAATCTCTCATTCTTCTCTGTAGAATAGCAAATTAAATAGCAAGGTAAATTGAACTCCTTATGACATTGCCTCTCAATAAGAGTATAACAGCAACAGTGAAATATTAGGGAGAAATGCATGCATAATATTTACACATTGTTGTAAATATTATGAGTGGGCATAGAAATCTTAATTAGTTTGACACATCTGACATATTTTTCTTTTAACTTGCTTGAGGTTATTTGCAGTGTTATGTGCATTCAGTTATGTATGCACACTGATACATGCAAATGTGTGTGTGTGTGTGTGTGTGTGTGTGTGTGTGTGTGAGTGCACACATGTAAAAATCTTTTGTAGTTCTAAGGTGGTGGAGACCATCTCTTCCACATTTCAGAGAAAATCTGAATTCTCACAGAAAATCTGAATTCTCACAGAACTGAACCATGTGTGCTGTTTCATGTAGGCTTCCTATGAGGTAGTAGCAATTTATTTTTTTTGGCTGAACCCTTCCAGTGGAGGATATAGACCCAGGGCTTTGAATGTTTCTCTAAAACTATGTAGTGTATAAGGCAGAGGTAGCTCCCCCCGTATGCACATTTGCACCTTTTGTCAGCCTTTCCATTAACTCCCTGCTGGAAGGAACAAACACTAACTACCATATGATTGGGGTATCATTACTGATTGGTTCACATAGGTGGGGCGGTGAGGCTCAGTGGAAACTGGTTGGCTTTATTAACTGGTTTGACGGCTGGTTGGATGTTACTTAATGCAGAACCAGTTTGATATCAGCAATGGGCCCTAGAAGAAATTCAGCGCCTGCAGGGATAAAAGTGAAGGCTTATGTTGTCAATCATGTTGAGCAAAGCTTTAGCACTGTAGATACTGGCACTGTTTTGATGAGTCATGGGGAGGAGCACGAATGCAACAAAGAGAGAAAGAAAGAGAGAAAGATGACAGTCTAAGAGAATGGCATGATTAGCATTTCATTGCATTTCTTATTAATTATGGTTAAAGTATCTGCATAAGTATAACCAGTATGTAAATTGTCTCAAGTTTCCTTTCATACACAAATTACTTCAGTATCACAGCACTTCCTATAGAACCACTTGTACCCAAGTGATAAACCATAGATTTCCATTGTTTCAGTGCTGGTCATGTTTGGTTCTGAGCCAAAAGACAACTAAGTCACCACATCTCAAAGCAACATTTCTCATTGATAGAATGCTAATAGTAAAAAAAAAAAAAAAAAAAAAAAAATAGTAATAAAAAAAAAAGATGCTTCAGATGTTACACAATTCGGTGCTCTGCTCAGAAAAAAGCAACAACACTGTTCTGTCACAGCAGGATATCACTGGGAAGTTAATTAGGTATCATGCAGGACAAAGCTTTTTTTATTTTCTTTTCTTTGTTTTTTATGTTCCTTCTGCCAACACTTAATCCCTCTTCTGGTTAAATCATTGTGTTTCCCCTGCCAGTGGAAAAGTATGCCTCTCTCACACACCCTGCCTTTTGTACAAATGTCTTTTTTCCCACTTTGAGCCACATTCTTTATCAGAATAGGTCCATAAGTGGATATATGAAGTGCTATACTGCGTAGGTAACCCCAGTGCTGCACTTGTCGATAACATATCAAAGTAGCATTGAAGATGAAAAAGCAACCTTATCTCTCCTGATGGGTAAATGAGTTCACGGGAGAGCATGTGATGACTTTGTATAGCCATGGTTTTATGACATCTTTATCATTGAGAAGTGCATTTTTTATTCTCCTTTACATTGCTGAAGTGTCTTTCTACTTTGTGGTGGGAGCACAAAAAGGCTAAGAGGTATAGATCTGTTGTGCATGTGTTCATATCCAGTCATTTTGAAGTGTTGTGGCCTACACTATCATAGCTTGAATGTATGTTCAAACAGAGTCAGCTCACATTTGCTCTATATCTCTACACTGCCCACCTCCGAGTTGCTCAGACATGACAGTGGTTACTCAACCAAAGTGCTTCTCTCTATTCACAGTGTGTTCAGCACTTGTAGAGCGCTCGGTATCATGTATTTGACTTGCCAAAACAACCAGCTTATCTTTCACTCTGGTATTTTTCTTCACCTGTACATAACAGAAGCATTATTTTCCCTCACCCTTCAAACGAAATGGTGGGTACTTAACAGAGTGAATTGTATTAGTTTGCTTACAGGCATATAGTGGTAGAAACACAGAAAGCTCGAAAGAAATCTGTAACAAAATGCATAGAAGATGATGCTATTAATCAAGTGGGCTATGGTAAATTACAGTATCATTCAGGTGAAGAGAAATAGTTTCTACTGAAGTGTTGGAGACTTACTTTTGAATGACATGGTTTATTTGTTGCCCAGTAAATCTTAATGTGTAAGCTCACTGACGTAAGTTCTGCTGCTCAGCTTAAACAATGAGTCACAAGAAGTTTTACAACAGCTGCAATCACTGCAGTTTGTGAAGATATTGTATATTTCAGAAAACTACTCCCTTGTCTGGGAGCACACCTCAGTAACCATGAGAACTGACATTTAAAGTGACATGCTCCTGTGGTTTTAGCTTTTCACAGCACATTTTATTCTCACTTTGGACTGTAATCCATCTTTCTGAATTACTGTAGCAGTGGAACAATTGATCCGATCTTTTTAGTCCCCTGTATATTCCTGTAAAAGGCTTCACCCCACAGGGACAAAAGAACGTATTTGAGTTGGGTTGAAAAATGGATTAAAAAAATGGTTCCCTTAAAGCACTCTGTTGAAGTTACTTTCAACATTTTGTGCTGCACTCCATTTTCACTTGAAAGGTAAGCCAGTATTTGTACCATCTGCCATCTAAAGTCTAGCCAAATTCAGGCCCTTTTTGTCACTTCTTTTTCCACACTAGGTCGGAGAGGTCAGGGAACTTACCTGTACCAGGGTAAAATAAATCATTGGCAGGCAGGGAGTTTAGGTCAAATAATCACCCCTCCGATAATGCATGTCCATGGAGAGGGCCACTGAGATTCATTGCCTTGCTCCCGCTGACAATAATGGAGGCTTTCAAAGGCCACAGTCTTTAATTTCTAGTCCCAGCTATCAGCGCTTTTATCCTCCAGAGAGGGGGAGGTCAACAGCCCCTGTTCCTCAGCCCCAGAACCAGCATCCTGTGCATTAAGGGCTGAGCGAGGTGGCTGAGGTCAGGCTGTGATTGCCACTGGAGATGGCAGGCTGAGGGGTCTTGGGGCTCATCGGAGCCTTCTCAGACAAAGGAGCCTCAGAGAGCAGCTCCCAGGTCAGTTTTATCAGGGCATCACTAATGGTTATGATATCATCTGTCTAGCATCACTTCCAATTAAAGCTTGCTGGGGGAATGTGGCGGTCCCCGCTCCCCATCTCATTGAGGCCTGTACGACGTTCACTGAATGCAGACTATTGTTTGAGCTGCTCATTTCAGTGGCGATCAAAGTTCCATTGTGACTGCCACAAAGGGAAGTGGCTACTGGCCAGGCTTATTAGATATGTAGTGGTGGCGGCGAGATGGAGAGGGTAATCAGTCTTCTCACTGATAGCAATGACCAGCCCACTTCTCACTTTGACAAAGACTAACCTCTACAATATAATAATATGAAGCCATAACAAAAAGTTAGTCTTCCTGTTCAGGATATTCCGTGCCTTTCTCTCATGAAAAATATATCCCTCAGAGTCTTTGAAATTCCCTCAAACTTTTCCTGGCTTCACACTATAGTCTCAGAGGTAATATCCCAGTCTCGGGGCTTGTCACCTTCAAATAACTGTAAGTCTGACGGAAAGCATAGCACTTTGTAATGGCAAAGGCTGAACTAGTCATGAGCAGCGTGGTGCATACCAGTTTCCATCCAGAAACTCAAATCTCCAACCAGGCCCAAGCTGAGCACTTTGCAGATGTGCTGTGAGGACACATGCAGGGCTCCGGGAGCCCGGCCCTGGGTCGATTTAGCCTCTCCCCTGTAGTGATGATAATCGTTTTGCTTAAAGGTGTGGATATTTGGACCAGGCCATTAGCGGGCCCTCCCCTGGATCTTTGCAAACATGCTTCACCTTCCTGACACACTGTTTATTCCTAGTACCACAGTGTAAACACCTGCTTTTGACCATATTAAAGCAAAGATGCTAGCGCTGTTGAATTATTCACTTGTCTCTCATGTGTTTTCCCGATTTATTCTGATTCACTGATATTGTTCTTCAAATACCAAAACATATTATCTTTTTTTTTTTTTTTTTTTTGGTCACTAACATGTAGTTCAATCCATAAATGACTATTCAGTTAAAAACTTGCTGCCTCTAAAAAAAAAAAAAAAAAGCTCCATGAAGCGATAACTGCCCAAGGGAAGATGTAAAATGCAATGATGAAGGAAATCACCCAAAGAGTGAAAAACAGTAGCACTTCCCTTAAAGGTACTTAGTAGTTTTAAATGTGCAATTTTACCTGGAGAGTTACAACAGCTGTCAAAATGAAAGTAGATTTCCTTTTTTTCTTGCTTCACTCAGCTTCTCTACCTGGTGAATCTTAAGTCTAGACCTCTGTCTCCTGCTCAAATTCCAGCTGAACAGACTAAGAGAAAAGATGTGGGAAGTGCCTGCAGTCAGCCTCTCCTTCGCATGCCTGAAATGGAATGAGTTTGGCAATTAGAGGAGGATCAGGGACAGAAAATCATTAGCTTTAGATATTTATGGGCCCAGTCACTGAAATGGACCACCTCAAATATCATATGGTGCCACTGTTGACCACACAGTGCTTGGACCTTCCAGCCACATTAAAAAGGTGATAAATCTGAATGAGCCTAATACCTTCACTGGTCTGTAGCTACAAACACAGGTTTTCACACATAAAGGCCATTACAACAGAATTTTTAACCTATCCATTTTTATGACTTTTTTGTGACCTACCTCATGACATTTCAAGTCAGCTTCATGGTAGTGAGGAAGTAGAACATTTGATACGTTACTTCACTGTGTCAAAAATTTTGTTAGCTGTCACCTAAATTCCATGGTGAACCTCCAGGTTACAATGAATAGGAATAGTTGGACACAATGAGGCAAGAGCAGCTGCAAGCCCTTTTGATAGAATGAGGTCGCAGCAGCGACAGAGATCAGTGAGCCTGAATGAGGAGGGGGAGTCACTCAAAAGAACAGGCGATAAACTATTTTGTATTGAAGGAATATAAGGCTGGAGGCCTCCCTCTGCTCTTTTCAATGCATGTCTGTATCAGAAATAAATCATTTTAATTGTTCTCTGATTTCCCCTCTCAACATTTTGCAAAATGATAATTGAAACATTAATAGGACGTTAATGGGATGTGTGTCCCAGTAACCTTTGATATAAATCTCACCATAATGGGGGAAATTCACCCTGACCAACGTGAATCAGCAGTAATTAAATATGCGTAGACTAGCACCATTTTGGGGAATTACAAATACAGCTCCTGCATTGCAAATAAGGGTTGACTCAGGGGGACCCTCCTGATATGGAAAACAAAAATTTTTCATGAGGTTCTGAAAGAATTTTGCCAGTAATGTACTACTTAGACAGTTTGTAATGTTAATGATAATGAGGTAGGTCTCCTCATTTTAAATTCGTATTTTGACCTTAAATTGTAGGCTGTACTTTAGCCCTAGGTTGGTGGTGAGTTTGTTATGGAGACCCAAGGGTCTAAACACTACTGTAAGAGCATGAGTTATTCATATTGGGGCAGGGCTACTATAGCACTATTGCCCGTGAGGAGAGAACTTAGCTGGAAGAAACACAATACTACTTATAGACTAATGGATGTGTTAGTGAGAGGGTTTGCAGACCAACTTTCATGTTGGTTCCACCAGAGGGTATAGAGAGAATGGCAAATTAATTATAGAAATGAAGCCAGTCTCCTTTTCTTATCACAGAGGGCAGCTGTGTGGCAGCTGAAGGTCATTCCTGCTGGTTTTGCTTTTTCTCTTTATGCAACACTGGAATGTCTCCTGTTCTACATCTACTCCTCAATTTCCTGCATCAATCCATGCAAACTTACTCAAGGGAAAGATCTGCTATATATGAGGGAGGTGAAAAGTGAGGCCTTTATTGAGTGAAAATGTCAAGGAAATTGCAGCACACTGGCAGAGACCATATGTGTAAAGTGAAGCTCTGCTCTGCCTTTCAACTGATTTCATAGCTTTTAGAGTTCCACCCATCAAAGTCTACTAATAAATCAATATTTCAAGAGGAATATAGTGTCATAATGACATCATGCTGTTGGCTGTGAAAGCACATTACCTATCAACCTAATGTAAGTGAGTCTCAATAACTGGCTGCATGGTCCTGATCAATGTCTGTATTGTAGTGTTTTGAGAGACGTTTGGGAATGTTAAATGCCTCAAAATGGCATGTGTGACCCACTCTAGCAAATGAAAAGAGCATTGCCATTGGACATAAGACACTTTGGCTGGAGTATTCCCAAAGGTCTGCTTTGGAAATAATGGGAAAGAGCAACAGTGGACGCATGGAATATTAATGCAGACTTGGAACCAGTCTGTACTCAAACTGTTAATTTCCATTTAATGACAGATGTAATAGTTGTCAGCATTGTGATGCAGTTTTCCAGCAGAGCAGATATTCACATCACATCATAGATTTTAATGAAATATGGCAAGACAAAAGATATTTCCAAATGGAAAATTCACTCATTAGAATTTGCAATAATGCACAGCACACACACTCACTTTCACTCCTCAGCTTATTCATTATGAGATGTTTGATGATAATTTCAAGACAGATTAAAGTCAGATATCAAGACTGGATTGTGTGGAGAAAAGACAAGCAAACAACGTGGAGAACATTTAATAGTTTAATTATAAGCTGCTGTATACATTCAGTGATTATTCCGATTTTCATGTTGCCAGAAGCCATGGGTGAGACCAGCAAAAACATTCAGCTACAAGATCTAGTTTGTTGTATGCAATTTGTCCTTTTTCATTCGTAATTTTCCACATTGTACATAGTTTACTGCAAAGCAACATAAAACCACATTGCTGATGTGCAATACGGTTCTTCCAAAACCTTTGTTTATTCAAACATAATTCCACCCAGTCTGTTGTGTAGTGCCTATAGGGGAGGGAGAGAGCCCTGCTTGTGCCACTCTGGTCTCAAACTTATCCTTGAGATCAACTGAAAGCAGATGGCACAGGGTGACAGTACTGCTGAGCAAAGCTTGTCGGCGTGTCTGCATATTCTCCGTTGAATTTGAAAAAGACTAGTCTGGTTAAATAAGATTAGGCCCGATAGGGGACCTGACTCATTAGACTGATAGAGTAGGTGGAACCCTGTCACCAGCTTGAAGAACAACGGGAACCCTCTTTCTCCTTCTTAGATACTAAGATTAAGCAACATCCTGCAATCTTTAAGGTTTTGTTTGCGTCTTTTTTTTTTTTTTGGTTTCTTTTGCTATCTCACTCTAAGCTCATTGAACTGACACACTAATGTTGGTGCTGAAATTGCTTTTTTTTTGTCTTTTTTTTGTCTTTTTACATTTTCTATTAGCCCACACAGAAACTTGATGGCACAAGAACTGACCAATAAGAAACTCTTTACAACAAGGTAGACTGCAAGTCAACAGTTGCCAGGGGTCACACAGTAAACAAAAAAATAAACCAAGTTCATTTTGAAAAAATAAAATAAAATAGAATCAGGTTCAATAAAAAAAGCCAAAAACAAATTAACAAAAGCAAGTTAATTTCAAGTATAACTTACTGATAAAATAACTACACAGCATTAAATATTCTCATTATACATTTTTAAATTATTTATAAAATATATTTTGGCATATATGTTTTTTTTATTTTTGTGTTTGTGTAACAAACGCTACTGTAGCTTCAGTTGAACACCAATGTTTATTCTTTTTTTTCTTTTTTTTTTTTTTTACTGTTGAAACAAAACATTAAAGGGATTGTCACATAACAACAGGTTATTAAAAATGATAATAGTAAACCCTATACAGAGTTTCACATAGCAAGACATGAGTGACGATCCCTTCTATCCTAGCCCCATAGTCAAAAGTCAGAAAAAAGTACAAGACCAGAGCACAAAGTTCTAATTTGTGTTCCACTGGCTACAATCAAAGTTGGGCACAGGAGATTTCAAAAGCAGTAAGTCTTTTTTTTTTTTTTCATACAGCTCAATTGGAACACAAGGATCTGTCTGTCCCACTTCCAGTGTTCAGAGTGGCTGGGCAGATAGCGAGAGTTCATTTAGCTCCATCTGTGATAAAACATAAATACTGTAAAGACCTCACAGTCTGATGACACTAGGATGTCCTCAGGGATATGCAGAGAAGGTTTCTCTTATTAGACAGGGAGAGGGGGAAATGAGACTGGATTGTTTGAAAGGCCTCCCTTTCCTTCTCCTGTGTGCACTGAAAACTGTTTGAAGGAGCAAATTGAGGATATTGTTGAGATGAATCCTGTGCATGTCTGTTGCCATTTATTACACTGACGGAGCTCACTATACAAAGGAACAAAGAGCGATTTTGGCAGCTAGAACAAACTGCAAAACCAAAGAAGGCAAATATCAGTTTGTGATACAAAAGTAGTTCAAAAGGCATAACTGTACTTCAGAATTGGCACCTTAGGTGTCCCGAACAAGTTGTGTCCTGCTTGCCGCGTGGAGCTGGAGAGCTCCACTGGCTACGTCCATGCAGTCAACAGTAACCTGCCTGTCCACTCGTTGCAGACTGATAAAAAGGAAACTGAACAAAAAGCGAACAAGGAAAAAGTACTGCGACTACAACAATGCCACATCCACTACCTCGACTTGAGCACACAACTAGCTGCAGCATACTACAGTTCCTTCTCTTCAGCTCGGGCTGGTTGATATTGTATACTGCAAATGGGTGTGTCTCTCTACTTCCGTGGCCTGACTTTCTCCTGCGTACACACAGCTATTGCGGGGTATATATATGTGAGTTTACACTGTATGTGTGTATGCATGTGGGTATGTGTCATAGAGAAGCTCGCTAGAGCACAATGTCCTTCAAGCGCTTGCTGCTGGGGGATTCCTTGTCTCGGCCATCGTGGAGAAGCGTGTTGATCTCCCTGACGGCCGGCTCACTGTCCTTCCCCTCAGGCTGCCGCAGCAGGCTGTGGTTAGCAATGCGTTCTGCGTCACGGCATTTCAGTGTGTTGTAGGCAGATGACGGCTTGGACACCGGGCTCTTCAGGTGCACAGGGGAAGTGATGGGGCTGGCTGCCTCACGCCCATTGCCAGCTTCACGGACAGCGCCCCCGTTGGCCTTGGGGCTGCACACCTGAGACTCCTGAGTCCGCTTTCCTTTAATCTCTCCCCGCTCCACATCCTCAGGGCCATCCTTGCCAAAGGTGGCAAAAGTCCTTTTGGTGGTGCCATCCTCATAGTGGGGCACATCCACTGTGGTGGCCTCGATAGACAAAGCGATGACATTGCGGCCGTGCTCAGGTGATTTGGCACGAGCCGGGATCGGGACACGAGGCATCCAGCAACGGTCAGAATGGCCGAGGATACGACACTCATCCTGGCAGTGGAAGCCTTCACTGGGGTCTGGAAAACACAGTCGGGAAGGGAGGTAGAGAGGAAGGGACAATTAGATTTGTCATTTAAACCATCTTATTTTCCACTTTTTATATTCATTTGCATTTGCTTTGACAGATTTCATCATCACATTTCTCCCAAAGCTTTCATTTTATTTTAGAATGTCAAAGCTGTTGTCAAAAAAATAAAATAATAAAAACAAAAATAAAATAAAACAGCCAAAAACAATGCTGCAAAGTTTGTATCAGTTTGAAAAACTCAAGTTTAAATTGCTGTGGATGATTTGCTTTCACTTTTATGCATGGCATTCCTGTCTCTACACAAGACTCCGGTTCTGCTGTCTTAACACTACTCGCTGACAACAAAAGCTGGATGTTTGAGGCACTTTTAATATGCCAATTAAATGATGTATTGTTAAATCAAAAGTCCATTTGCAGCTCATGCATAATTGGGTTTTCTGTAGCAACACTTGATGAAAGGCAGGTTTAAACAGTGCAATCAGATATCTCACTGAGAGAGACACCAGACGAGTTGCGGTATTGTTGCCTGGTTCATCTCTCTCTCTGTCTCTGTCATCTGGCGCCGAGTTATAAATATGTAATGATGTTTAACGCTGGAGTGAAAAAAAGATTTGTCTGAGTCTGTATAACTGCACTCTTTCAGGCTTTGTTGTGTTGGAGGGGAAGGGCTTTCAAGACATTTTTTGCAACATTATAGCAAAAAAAAAAAAAAAAAAAAAAACAAGAACAGCGAGAAAAAAAGAACTATGCGCTCTCGCTCAAGCTGAAGAGCTGTCATTTTCTTTCTCATCTTTGTTATCCAAAAGAAAACCATCTTTAATTCACATATACACTTTAGCTGCCCAAAGGGCAATACATGGTGCTTGAAGTCTTTTGAATCCATACATATTTCATTATTAGCCATCTGCTCTGATAACCTAACAGGGATGTCCAAGATGCCCTTATGTTAACAAATGACCTCAAAGAGAGCTAGTCTGCATATTCACTCACAAGGTAGCATACACTGCTTTAGACTCTCATAAAGAAGAATGCGTGGGGGACTCCAGCCTTGAAATGAAAATAGTTTACATGCCGACAAGGGATCTTCTGTTGCTTTGAAATACAATTTGTTGAATATGATTCCAAGGTACATTTCCTTCAATAGCCTTACTGAAAATATGCACCTCTCAAAATGGTTCAACTCAGAGACATAATTTCTCTTCCAAAGAAACGCACCAGTCCACACTATTGTAGCGCTCTTTCCACTGGTCCCAAAAGCACCTGACACACAGATGTGCAGTGACACATTTCTTACTTCCCTACTGACTGTTTCTCTGCTGGCAAGAGCCATCCTCCCTTCCAGAGGCCCAAGGTGACAAGAAGGGATTGTGAGAAGGATTGCCATCGACCCAAGTGCATACGCTTACATCTGGCAATCGCGGCTTGACAGATCACCTAATTAAAATCAGTAATTATCTGTTTTTCTCCCCTTTTTCCTGCACTCTGAGGGGCATCTCTGCTTAGGGTCTGGGAATCGATATTTAAAGATTTGAAGAAAGGCTTTTCAGGGACAGACATGTCAGAGCTGTCTTTCATAAAGTGTAATCTGGTGAGACTGACAAATGACTCGGTGACTAAATGACTGACTCAGTCACTAAAGGGTGTCATGGGTTATTTGAACCCAACAATGGTAACCCTGGTGCTGGATTAAGGATCTCAACTACAGCCAGAAACTCTAGAATACCAAGGCCAAACAGGCTCTGACCACCTGCGACAAGTGTCCACCATGAATGCTTCATGGCGAGAGGATGGCAGAGGAGGATTAGCCTACTTTGCACTTTGGTGCGTCTCCATACACACACACACACACACACACACACACACACACACACACAAACTCATACACACATACACACACGCATATGCACATAGACATGGAATTCTCTCCACCCAGTTCAGATTCAGACACCCTCCTGCCCACAAAGGAAAATGCTACAATTAAAACAGAAGAATAAACACAATTCCAAATTGACTGTAATGGCCTAAGTAGCCCAAATTGAAAGACCCAGGTGAACACACACAAGTCTTAGAAACATCTTTAAAAAAGCTTCTCATCAGCTAAACTTAGTATCACAATGATAACTTGGTGTGAACTAGACCGTTTCCCACAGTGCAGTAGAAACAATTTTTTTCTTGTTTTGCACACCTAAAATTCTAAAAATCCTGAAATCATAAAACGAGCAAAGTGAAATGAGCAAACTGAAAATACTGTATGTATTTCAAGTTGCACATCTGCACATGCGCGAAAATGTGTGTGAATGCTGACTGAACTGAACAAACCGCTGAAAACTCAGCAGACAAGAGGCATCAAGCAGGGAGGATTTATATAAAGAGAGGTTTAAAATTCAATATAAAGCGATCCAATCACAATGTAATAATGTAATCACCACTGAAAATCTTACCTAAGTACTGGGAACAAAATGCAGGGCAATGAAAAACAACATGCCTGCACACTAGATTAGTGCTCACTCTCCACAACGCAGGTATTGTTTAATGCCCTTTCAAATCCCATGTTCTTTTTCCTAATCCTGCGTGCATCCTCATGAACAATATCTTCAACTTGCCTGTTCGTATGAATATGCCTGCATGATGTGTCTTATCTGATACACTGCTACCAATAGAGCTGCTTGAGACAGTCAATGTTCCAGTGATATAATATGTGATAATATATTTTACTATCCATATCTATCTATCTATCATATAAAAATAAAGGTTACAATTACATATTAATTAACTATTTTTGGTACATGTGTTTGAAAAAGATTTTCTCTCCATACCTAGTATTCTGTAATTCCTACTGAAAACTTCATGTTTGACAAAGCACATCTCCTTCTCTAAAGATTAAAGATTTACTAGCATCTTCTTGATGAATGCAACTTCCTCTGAATAGATTAGCTTTTTTTCTACAGCCTGGAGCCTTTTTCTAAAGACCGAAAAGCTTTGAGGCACAAAGAAATATACACAAGTCGTATGCTCCCTATTTAGCAGTGCATGCATATGCAGTGAATACCCTTTCCCCCCTTTCCTTTAGGGGTCTGTGGGAGAGCAACTGGGTTGTAAATGACATTGTTATGAAAGCCAAGTGCCATTAACACTCACACATCCTGCCTCTCCTTAGAGCTCCACAAAAAGCAGATGTCACTCTCAAAGACCCATGAAAAATGGAAATTTTAAATTAAGTGACAGGGCATTGACCTTTGACAAAATACAGTTTCTTCCCTTTCCAAAGAAAGAACAAAATGTAATGCTAAAAGATGAATTAAATGTCTTTTACAGCAGTGCTGAGATCTGGAGGCAACAAGCACAGAGAAGAACACAGACCAGGCACCTCCTGCTGTGAATGTCTATTCAAAGTCATCAGGAAAATAAGCTTGCCAATCAGTTCCAGGAACAGACTTAAAGTACAGCACAGAGCAGGATGTCAGTGGGAACATTTCCTATCTAGGATTTAATACCTATTAATTACTGAGGGAGCTCCATCGGGAGGCAGAGGCTGCCCGCGTTTTCAGTGTTCCACATTTGAAACAGAAATAAAGTGTGATGGTTGGGGAGACAAAAAAAAAAGAGGTTTCAAGTACTGCAGTTCTGCTGACAAATCGGAAATGCTGTGCTTTTATTCTGAATTAAGGTCCAAAGACTACCAAAGGCATTGGGGAGCACTTTAAATATGTATGTACTGATGCACATGGCATTGGCGAATATAAATATTGCCACTTCAAATGCAAAAAAACAAACTCTCCTGACAGCACTGGCCATGTTTTGCTGTTTGTAGTTACCTGGAATAACATCACTTTGCATCAGCAGGGGGAGAAAGCCCACATGTTCCCTGCCATTTCAGCTTCCTCTGCTGCAGTCTGCCAGCAGCCGACTGAACTGAGCTTCACTCCCTCAATCAGATGAAGGCGTCTGAACTTCATGTCACAGCAGACAAGTCTTCAGCATGGGGTTCCCAGGACCTGACAAGCTCATTGCTCAATTTACCCTTGTGCACAGTTTATAATGATCCCTCCAAGTCATACACCTGGAGGTGCTATTTGTTTGTTGCTAATGTAGCAAAAGAGGGAAAATCAGTGAAAAAAACAAGCATATAATCCCCTGACACAAAAGGGAAGGGCTGTGTTCACTGGAAGAGGCAACTCCCCTAAAAAGTCTCTGAGCTTTCGCCAAATGTTTTGCGTCCTGTTTGGCAGCCATTGAACCCTAACTTGGAAAACAGAGGCAGTTTTCCCTCCAAAGTAGTGCACAAAGCCTCCAGGTTGAACACAATGATGTAATCCTATAAAATGAGTGTAAGCAGCCACAAAAAACAGGGCCAGATTAGCGGGCCAGAGACGGGGTTGAGCTGATGTGAACCCAGATTCAGGTGACACACTCTCATTTTCTCTTGGATAGTTTAATTGCAGCCATAGGGCTATGGGGACTTGCAGTGTGACACAATTCAGTCAGTTTGGGTTTATAGCATGATGAGACCTAAAAAGAATTTGGAGCAGCAGTGTGGCATGATAAGCCATATTATAGAGAATGTCTGCCACTTTTGGCCTAAACTGCATTTTTGTATTTTTTTTTTCTGTATTCTGACAGTTTTGTTACAGCAGTAACAATAAATGTCCTGATTTCGACTGTCATATGAAAAGAGATACTCCTAAACAGCAAGCCACACAGTATCATGCAGAGATCATTGTCATGCAGTTGTTTAAAAAGGGAACCATTTCAAGAAATTTAAACCTGAAAAGGCTTGCTTGTGGCCACATTCACAGTTTCCCTTTGCTTTCTCTTGTTTTCCTCATCTTCCTTTACTGCTGTTGATATTGTGCCCTACATCCAATACCTGAGGCAATGCAATCAAATCTGGCCTGTGTGAAAAGACAATTAATCTTTCCGGTTATTGAAAGAGCAGACAGCAACGCTGGCATTTTGTTTTGTCTTTTGCCTTTGTTGCATGTTTGGTGTTGAAGAGTGGTGCAAAATGAGAGTTACATGAATAAGGCTGCAGACCTGCTGACCCCATTTTGAGGACAGACCTGTAGCCAAGACTCCTTGTGATGTCTGGATGATGTACAATACATCTGTCTTTGCCACTACATAGCTCTTCACTAGCTGGCACGCTATATCTTTAACAGTGTAATGGCTTTTTTTTTCTAATTGGTCTCCATATTAATTTTCCATCCTAGCAGCCACATGGTAAAAGATTGATTAAATCTAAATTGTCACAACAGACTCTTGATGGAACCTGTGATGCAGAAGCTGATGGAGGAATCACATAAAAAAGAAAAAATGAGTAACCTGCAGAATGTGTTTGTGTCATTGCTTGGTGCAAGGATTGGGATAACCTTTCAGATTTCTGAGGTCTGGTCAAGAACTAAATGACTTGACCATGGCTGATCCAAACACTGGGGATGGAGCTAGTCTGCCCTAACTACAGTAGAGGACAGTTATGGCCAGCTGAGGCTGAGGCTTGGCCAAGCAGCCTCCTATACTGCTCACCAGGGAGAGTCCAAGCGCTGCTGTCATCCCAGCCAGCCAATTCAGTCTGTGGGCCATAAATCAGCCCGGAGGCCTGGCTCCTGCGGGAGCGGCAAGATGGAGTGTGATGGTCTTGTTTTTACAAACAGTGGAGGGGCACCCTTACTGCGCCACGCAAGCCATCATTCTCTGCACAGCGCCAAGTCCTCTCCCTCTCCCCACAGCATCTGGTTCAGTCACATCAAGCATCCCACTCCTCCCCAAACACGCACACATACACAGACATACACGATCCCTCCATCCATCCTTTGCAGCTCTCCTCACAAGCCTTTCCTCTATGCCTCTCCTCCTTCTGTCCTCTTCTTTCATCTCATCAGTACTGCTGTCTCACGTACATCGGCTTAATTAAATAAATCCTTCACCCAAAAATCTCTTCCTCTCTTTTCTGCCTATCTGACCCTCCAGACTTCCTCCTCTTCCTCCAGTCAGATATTAATTATTGAGGAAATTAGACTCGCTGGGCAGCCTTGTTAGGACTGTCGTATGGATGGTGAAGCCAGGGGTTCATGTGGCCCCAGTTCTATTTCTGAGCATTAGTACCAGTCAATTTATCAAGAGGGGATTCACTCTCTAGTCCATCGAGCACTGGTGAGTGTGTCTGACAGCTTGTCACTTCCACCACGCCTGCCCGTGTCTTCCCAACAGTTTACACAAAATGGCGTGTTAACTTACTGTATATCTAGGGTGAACAATGCACTGTGCCTAGCGTTTATACACATTTCTTTTATTAACTGCTTTAAAAGCTAAGTAATTCATGCCAAATTCAGCATAATTTTGCTTCCGCTCCTCTGCTTTCTGTCTTCTACTCCTCCCCTTCCTTGCTATTAGCCCATCCACCCCAGCGTGTTCATTCTGTAGCAGGTCCTGGTATAAAGAATGAATTTCCAAACTGGTGTTGACAAACAATGCACTAGCTTCTAAATTGGTACAAACAGCATCTGTTTAACAGCTGTGTAACTGCGGCGGGAGAAAAAAAGCAATTGCTATGCTGTTTTATAAATCACTTTGTCATTGCAGTGCGCTGTTTTGTTCAAAGCCAGGACCACTAGCCAATGGACTGCTTGATGTAGTGGAAACGAAGCAAGCTGGTTGTCATGATGACATACGTAGGTGGGCTGGTTTCAGTGCCCTGGCAGCAAATTCTATTTTGCTAAGAGGAATCTCTCCACACCATGCCTTACCGTGGCTCTACTCCTATCATCAGTGGCAGCTAGAGGTCTCGCTTCCTGGGTAACAGTTCTATAAATGCCACAGCGGACTCTAGGGGCATTACCCTCGGACTATACTGTGACATATGGAGATATGGGAGGCTTGGAAGGGCAAGTTTCAAAGTGATAATAACTGATCTGGTGTGATCTCTGGGTTTCTTACACTAGCCAATGTAATAATTCATGCAGTGGCTTTCATACATTGCATGAGCCCATAAGCTTCCTCAACAGCTCCTCTGAGCTGGATTTAACCTGGGCAGACGCGTATGAAAAGTTAAGCCAGGCTTAGTGAGGCTGGACTGGACTAAACTGAGAAAAAAGGATAGAGAGCCGTTCCCTGGAGAGGGAACAATACTAGCATGGCACATGCGCTGTATATGGCCAGCAAATGCCAGAAAGCTACTGCAAAGTCCTCCTTTGGCAGGTCTGGTCTGCCTGAACTGAGCACAGTTGTTCAGCCACACTGATCAATATGTGAGAAATTTAGTAGAGAGAAAAAGACTTCTTGTTAAACACAGATGACAGTTTCATAATGTAAAAGCAATCAGACACAGCCACTAGCTACAGAGAATTTGATGAAGTTTTAATATTAGTGCCATGTTGCGACCCTTAGGACCAATTAGTTATATTGTTTCCTGCCAAAATATGAATATAATAATGTCCACTGTAACTATGTCATTACAGCAAAAACAGATAATTCTGTTGTCAGCAACACTAATACAAGAAAGAGGAAAAACAAACAAACAAAAAGCAAAACAGACAAAAAAAAAAAATCTAGTCAGTGATGGGTCAGTGAAAGAGACTTCATCATTCATAGGGCCCTTTTGAGAGATAATTTTTAAAGACGGACAGAAAAAAGAACATAAGTCACAGTGAAATGACATTATGAGAGCATCTTGCTAACAAAATTCTATGTATGTCTAGTTGAAACATCTCTGAGTGGGATATAATTCAGGGAGGGATTCAAAAATGACACCAACAGCATATCAGCCAAGAGGAGAATGGCAGTGTTATCTGATGAGAGGGCAGCGGGGTGGAATTGTTTAACAATCTATGTTAACATTATTAGCTGGAAATTTTGTGCACACAAACTGGTAAGCCAAATCTACTAAAGATTTCCAAACTATTTCGATGGACATGATGGAGGGAAAAACGGTATTTTAATAAGACATTGAATTGAATCACTTTGAGAAACACTAAAACCTCTTCCACACAATAAGCCTGCTTTGATAATTTGCTGGCATAAAGGTCATGCGTGAATTGCAGCCGGTGTCACAATGCTGGCAAAGTCAGTTACGCCACTTTTATGGCTCAAGTAGTAATAACATTACCAGTAATTTTCCATAATGACATTGTGTGTGAACATGCCCTGACATTACTGGCACAAACTCACACAACGGCAGGACGCTTTCAAGTATGACACTCCTTTGTTGAACTGTTGTTGAAAAGTTTGGGATGATTCCACACTGGCTGTGCTTTGTAAAAACAGAGATGGACTGATCAGCTTTGGTAAAGACCCCAGGTGCACAGCTACAAAACACTATACAACATAACATTGTGGATTCCCAGAGGATTAACAAAAATGTAGAACTGGACCGACGTGGAAATAACGGAGCTTCTCAGTGTCTGTGCAAGTGGAGAGATTTTCAAACCGCAGTGGGTCCAGTTTTCAGAATTTCTGAAGACGCTAAAGAGGAATTTCAGCGGTAAAATAGCAGAAAGGGATGTCTTGTATAAACAACAGAAACTGCTACTTATCAAGGTGAATTTAATCCACCATTTTATAGCATTCATTTGTGAAGGAGTTTACTCCTTCACAAGTGAATGCTATGCCAATTCTCAACCCCTGCTAAACTTTACTCACATTGAAATCCTCAGCCTGGGATTCTGTAAAATAACCCTCCCAGCCTGAAAATCTCTGTAAATTTTCAAACTACTTATTCTTGACAGGAATATAATACAGGATATTCTTAACGCTATGTCTTGCTTTAATGGTTTTAATGGTTCTAATGGGCTGGCTAGAAGACATGATGACTTAGATCCTGCTTAATGACTGGCGTAGTAAAACATCAATAACATTTAAACAGCTATCTTAGGCTTTAAAACAATTATTCAACCAGATTAAATTGGTGACTAAATAGTCGAATAAAATACAGCACCAACTGTTTTTACTCTGCAGCTTCATATTTGACCTAGGAGGTATTTATACTAAAAAGTGATGTGTTAAGTGATGCAGTTAACTATTTAGACACTAAAAATTTCCTCTTGGCCATGCTCACCCACCAATTGCCCTTCTAAAGATGGGCCTCAAATTAACCTGGGTCCTGGCATCCAGACCCGCAACAACAACACAATGCAGTCCCGAAGCTCAGAACAACAGGCCACCAGCGTCCCAGTTGCAGGCTTGCCTACGCCGCCATGCCAGCTTCCCTTTGTCTGCTTGGCTCGTTTCCTGTACAATGCATTTGCAGAGGACATTTTTAAATACACTGGAACAAATGCAGCATTTCTGTGTTTAAGCTTGACCGAGCTAGCAAGCTAATTTGCGCCGAAACCCTTGAGTCTGAGTGAAGCAAGGGGGACAGAAACAGACGGTAAATTACATCTGTGAAAGGGGTTGGGGGGCAGAGGAAAGCTATAGGGGGGTTGGGGGAAGGAGAGGAGAAGAGAGTGGGCTCAGGGATGCAAGCCCTATAATATGGCTGTTGACATTATGATCTGTGAGAAATGTGTGCATAGATAGATAATCACCTCTAAACCAGAAGCAATTAGATATTCTTAGACTGAATCTAGGTCTATTTGTGATCCGCTGCACTAAATCCCAGTTAGAGAACTGTATGGTTTTTAGGAATTCTATGGGGAGAAGAACAAATGCAAATGCAAATGCCAGGGAATACAACAATGAATGATGGGAGGGGGGGGGAACAATGCTTTTGTAGCATGCAGTGCTTGCATGGAGCTTTTCCTTCTTGAAAAGGAATTCTACGCAATTAAGAAACAAATGTGTTGAGTAAACATGTGGCTTGTTCTTCACAATCTATATGAATAAAGTTGCTTCACCAACGCTGACTTTCATTTTGCCAGTCCATGTTTTCCAACCCACAATCTCACAAAACATGACCAATCATGTTTGAAGAAATGGATTTGTGATTGAACATGTTTTTGAACGACCTATGCAATCCGCCACAGCCTACAGTGAGAAACCACTATATCCTCACACATGTTTTACCATAAAGAGCCATTTCTCACATTGTTTCTTTCCAATCCGAGCACTATTTGTTGTAGTCAGTGGAAATAAACACAATACTTCAATGCCTATCAAAGGAAAACCTGCCTGAGTATCCCATAGCCTGAGCTCAACAAATCAATGTGTCTTGGTCCAAACAACTGGGTGAGGCACACCGGGGCAGCATACTAACATCTTAGGATTTCCTCTCCCTCTGCGAGCTTCAGCACTGCCTCAAAAGAGTACCCTTACATAATTAATGTAATGTGCCTTCTCATTCAGTCATGTTCACTTTGTGTCAGCCAGGACTATGTGTTTTATATTCCATTTTATCTTGTCGCAAAAGCACCAGCGTCCTTTCTGCTCTCTCCATTTCTCTCTCTCTCTCTTTTTTTTTCCACGTTTTTCCACTTGTCCCTTTTCCCTACAATTTTAACAACGTCTGGAAGTAGGACAATGCAGCCTGGTGAGTCTGCTGGTATATATGAGGCTCAGGTTTAGCTCAGCATGCACACACACACATAAGAGGGGTTGGCCCTCCTAGGGAGAGCCCAGCATTCCATTAGCGTTTGATAAGAGAACCTCCCTGATTCCCCCCCTAAATCTGACTGACACTGTCACTCAGGGAGCAGCAAATGAAAGAAATACGGAAAACACGTGTGGCTCTTGCTGTGCATTAGATTTACACCTAGTGGGCTGGGGAGACGTGAGAGAAAAGGCTTTCTTACTTTTTGTTTCCCAGTCACAAAGGCCATTTTGTTTGGCATTTAGGAGGCATGCCGGTTGTCTTCAAGGGTCTCCATTATTCACCGCGGTGAGGCCTGGACTGTGATAGAACTTAATATCAAGCAGTCAGAGCCAATGTCCGTAGCATTCTTTCAGCCACCCACCAGCCACTGCTACACTATAGGAGAGTGTCAGCAGTGAGCTAGTCCAAGGGAAGCACCGCAGCTTGTATCTAAGACACACAGATTGGAGTGGAGGTGGGAGACCGGACTGAAGAAAAGAGAAGGAACTAATAGGCACATCTTTTCTGATTTGAGGAACATGACTATGGCATACATAAGGATGATGGCAGGGGTTTGACACAGTGGCAGTAATTGGATTTCCCAGGCCCTGTGCCCACTTGTGATACCATGCTGAGCTGTGACATGAAAAGCCCTTATGTGTGGCAGGGGAGCAAGGTGCAGCAGAGTGGAAGTGACAGGTGTCAAAGATCCAATTCCCCCGCTCCTCTCGATCCCCGAGTTCCTTTTCTCTGGAGACAGTTGAGAATCAACCTGCCCCGTGGTAAAGACAAACACCGAGCTGACACTCGGTGACACAGTTGCAAATCCACACTAGTTAAAACTATGTAAGGTGCAGAACTGTGGGACTAAGGTCACAGTCTGGTTGTATAAAACACAGAGAATGTCAGGTTTTATGGAGTAAGGGACTGGGGTGTGTGTAAAAGAAGACACATAAATATGTTAGAAGAAGCTGTGATCATCCAACATGTGACACTGTACCATATCATAGGTTTATGCTGCACCAAGTAATGACAATTCCTGCTAAAATTCTGATCAGGATGGGTGTTTCAGATATTTTCTGAAGCTAATGTGAACTGTAGGTGGAGAAACACAAGGCTGCTATGGGAAAGGCACAAAGGAGAATGAGACTATCATTGTAGTTTATGAGTGTTGAGGGCAAGGCAGTGTCTGGCCACAGTGCTCTCCCTTTTCTCTGCATGCAGTCTGGGCTCATCTTTAATGGGGAGTGCATGAGAACAGGCACATCATTAAAAAAAGCCATTCTCAAGCTTTCCTGTCTGCCATTAAACTTAACAGCCGACCTCTCCCATTACCTTTTATCCTCCCCTTTAAGGAGGTAGGGGACAGTGGGGTCTGAGAAATCACAACTGCAGAAACTGATTGAATTCTGTCACTTTTTGAGAAAAACACAATCAACTGTAGATGGGGAAAAAACAACAAAAAGAAAAGAGCAATTATTCCTGGAATGCACTGCAGGCAACCTCGGCCCACAAACCTCCAGTGTTGCTGTGACTTTCATCTCTCATCAATAGTTCATAATTTGGGTCGCAAGCAGCCACAGAGCGCCTCCCTCTATTGGGATCCAGTCAAAATGGTGAATTATAACACGGTGAGCTCATCTGGCAAGGTCATGTAGGGGACAGCGAGTGGACACTGACACCATTGGTGAAGTAAATACCGTAATGTGAAAGTGACGGTTTGGATGACTTCTTCTTTAACCCTCGCTCCTCAGTAAAAGTCTAACGAAAAATGTCTGCCGTTTTATGTTTTTTAGACCTGATTTGTGCACATTCCTGCAAGCAAATCTCTGCATTTCATCCGATCAAATGTTACAGAATAAATAATTCTCGCTGAATATACATGAGGGCAGCAAAATATGGAAATGCCATATGCCTGAGGTAGTAACCTTTTGTTGCCACAACTGAGGAGGACGGCTTTATTGCTACGTTTTCCATCTAAGTTGTAATGTTGTCAGGAGAAATGAGGCGATGAGAGACAAGATAAAAACCAGGATGAAGGTAACAAAAACAGTGGCAGAGGCATTCGAATTAAAGAAAAAGGGAGCAGCGGAAATCTCATGTGGATTAAATGGGAAAGAGGTGTACAGCTTTTCCCACAGAAAGGAAGTGATAGGGGTTAAAAAAGAAATGCACATTGCTGCAGCGCAGGAGAACCCCCCCCCTCTCTCTCTTCCTCTCTTGCCCCAGCTGCAGTGATAAATGTCTCTTTGTATTCTGGACAGAAAACTGCGGGCTACAATGTACTTGTCAGAAGACAGCTGATTTTCCCCTTAAACAGAGCAGAGTATATTCTTAATCTTTCCTTTTGCAGAGGGAGAAGATAAAACAAATGCCTCTTGCCAAGACACATAATGCCTGGAAAATCTCCCACCATTCACCACACGTTTGTCTGGCGTGTGGCTGCGAATGTGCTTTTGTGTGTGTAATGCATGTGTTTGCAGGTGTAATTTTTAGCATGTGCCACTGTAGACTATTTGTACTTTCTGAAATTTCACAGCATCCTTAATCCCTACAGTATAGCCATGGTTCCACTATGAGGGCTCCTAAATGGGAGTCAGTGCTACAGCTAATGGAGCTGATTATAGCTATCTGGGCTATGGGCCAGCTGCCAGACTCTGCCCCTGCCTAGAGGGAGCACAGGCCGCCTGGTGTCTGATACCCTGGGATCCCTGTAATACAAGCCTTGCTTTGGCAGTCACTCTGCAACTATCCTGCCCACTTACAGCCACACACTGAGACTTAGTTGAGCTAGTCTAATGTGTAAACGTGCCTTCATCAATTCATCCATCCTGGTTAGTGTACATAGGATCAATTAATTTTTGATCCTAAGTACACTACACTCGCCAGATCCGTGGTAACGACCAGGGTCATGGGTCCTGAAGCTGTGCTCGGCCATAGTGGTGTGAAGATGCAACATGGGCTTGGGTTTCTGGTGAGGAAGTCAGGTTGTCACCAGAGGGCCAGGATCAGGATCCCCTGGCTGTCATTTAGTGTGTGTGATCTGAGTGCAGATGGGGCTGTAGTCTCCCCTGCCAGCTAACCTCTGTTTTAACCTGTGGTCTTATTACAGCTGGATTGTATTGGAATTGAGAAAGAGCTGTGTCTACATTGTGACCTCAAAGGACTGAAACACACCAGCCAGGCTAGGAAAAATGTCTGCAGCTTTGGGTTCCCAGACGCAGAATAGAATCAATCGGAGCCACAATAGGTTGTTAGAGTGGAGACGCTGCAATAGCTCTGCTTCTTGGATTTCACTCTGTTTCCCTACACCCACAGAATTTCTCTGTTGCGCCATCTCTTTATCTCTCTCACTGTCCCCCACCTCCTTCACTCATTAACCTTTAAACACACGCGCACACACAGAGACACGCATTCCACATACTGTGTACACACACTCAGACAGATTTAAAATTCAGGTGCTCACTCCTCTCCCCTCCTGCGAACACACTCTTGGTCCCCATCAACTTCAGCACATTACCTGTTCTTAATCTCCCTCCCTCTGTCCGGGATGATCCTGATCCCCCTGTTTTCCCATCTGCTGTCGATTGGGGCCCAGCTTGGCTAGGTGTTCGACAAACAATTGTGATTCACTTGGTTTCTGAGGAGATTATTAACACACCTAGCATGCCACAGCGTCATGAATAAGCAATGGAGATCCGGAGCCCTATTTTCTCTCTCTGCCCCCCCCTTCTTTCTCTCTTACCCTGGCGCGTTGTGAACTGAATGCCAGGATTGCCTAGAAAATGAGCTGTCAGTGGAGGGCCTGCAATGAGATACATCAGGCTCATTGTGAGCCCTAGAAAATAATGAACCATTCCCATTTCTCTCTCTGATATGTTCAATACGCTATCCATGACAAGTGCAGAGAGATAAGCAGTCCCCTCTTGAGCTGATTAAATACACTGGGTGTATTGAGGAGAGCTTTGGCAGAATGAGGGTTCAGGGGATGCCATTATAGCATTTATAACGTTATGTTGTGACTCATGGGCTGGAGATGAAGACCTTTTGCGTGTGTATTTGTCTGTGTCTGTGTCAATGAGTCTGTTAGTGCATGTAGACATGCAAATGCATGCATCTGTGTGTGCATACGGTTCAGGAAAAGAGGCCAGAGGCAATGCTTGTAAAACTTAACACAGAACCGAAACATTTCTGTCAAGCTTATGTAAGTCCTTCCAAACAGCTCTTAACTTATTCCCTCATGGAATTAACTACAGAGCTAAAAGGAAGGGTTTGCACCGGGTTTTGAAAGAAATAGTCAATTTATTTATGCCAGCACTGCAAACAAACACTACCAAGAGGCCAAAGACAGTTTTTCAAACATTACAGCACAGATATAAAACTATATGGTTTGCCTGAAGAGAAGCTGGGCTCAAAAAATTTTCAAAAAGAAAAACTCAAAATCTTTAGTGAGGATGTGTTTTCTACTTTACCAAGGGCAAAGCGAATATAATAGGTGAACTCTGGTTTATTATAATAGCTGTAATTTCAATAGGGCTAGCCCTGACAAAGGTCTCGGTGAGTCACAATATTTAATTGAGAGCTCCAAAGTGTGATATAACAGGATGAGTGCTGATGGACGCTACTTGAAATGACTTCATATTTCTTCTGGTCTGCTCCACATCCAAGAGGGAAAATCTTTTTCTCTGTTGTTCATTACAGATTTCGTCCTGCTTGCATGAATCCTCTGGTGTGTTTGAGCATATAGTGTGTGCACTGTATCTTCCTTAATGCTTGTATTGCACTGAGCTCTTTGTCATTGTCAGCCATTTTACCTCCACAGTTTCCACATTAGATTAGGCAAATCCAAATCAAAATGGATGGTCCCAGTATAGTGTTTGTATGTTAATCTAATTGTAAAATATCATAAGGCAACATGCTTTGTTGCCAGCCAGCAACACACGGAGAGTTTTGATGTTTAATTCAATCAGATGTTGTTTGAGTATCAGTCAAATCCTCTGGTACACACATGGAGTTATCTTGCAGAGAGGGGAAGGGAAAAAAGCACTCCTACCTGTCAGAGAGATTGTTTCCTCTCTTTCTCTTTTTATTTTCCCTCCCTAAGACTGCTTACTAGACTCTCAGCTCATCTCTCCATCTTTCTCCCTCACACACATTCCCTCTCGCCCCATCTCGTTGTCAGCACAGTGCTGTTCCTGTTGCTGTCCTGATTCTGACACCTGTCAGCATTTTCATTAGTAGATCAGAGAACTGCAAACTAGAGATGTTCCCGTGTTGAATTTAGGGCAAGTTTGCAGCAGAAACATGTAAGGTGCCTTTACTCTTTCTTTAATTCAACAGGGGGAAGGGAACTGCTTGACTGGCACAAAGCTGAGAGATGTGGGTTGGAGATGTTTGCAGTCGGTAGATGGAGACAAAAGAGAAAAAGAGAAAGAAAAAGAAGAAGGGAGAGACAGAAAGAGAGGGCAGAGAGAGAAAAGGGGGGCTTGAAATCAATTAGGAACAGCAAAACCCTGCGGATCCACCAATGGAAGAAGGGAATATGGAGAAGTCTGTGGCCCACGGAGGGGCCCTCCTTTACTGGGCTCGAGCTTCAGGCACACACCCATAGGGAGCTAACAGATAGATGAGAGATACCCTCCAGGGGTGGAGGCCATGGGATATGTCAGAAATAAAAGAGGCCTGTTCTCTGCCCAGGCTAATTGAGCAGTCTTGGATCCCTTTGTGCCTAATAAGCTACATGGCAGAGCTTTTTTTTTTTTTTTTTTTTTTTTAGTTAACATGCACTGACCCGGAAATAATGCCACAGTGAAGACCACAAACCTCTAAACCCACAAAATGGACGCTCTAAAAAAAAGACATCAAGATTATACTCTCCTTCTCACTGCAAAGATTACTCCAGTGATTTAACAATACATGAATCTTAAGCCTTGAAAACCGTGGCTCATCCATATCCGGGAGGAATTAAGTGTGAGCTATGACAATCAAAGGAAGTGGGGGAAAAATAGCAGATTTAGCTCTCTTTGTCACCAGACCCCCTCAGAGTCTATTCCCTTGACATTAATGGTTCTCCAGAGCCAAAAGCCTGTATGTCGTGCATTTCAACCAAATCCCTCTAACTTCACAGACATGCCTATAAAGATAAAGGAGAATTCATTTTATATAGCTCATCTTTCAGTTTATAGTTAAAGTGATATTACCCATATTCAGTACACTGGCAGATATGAGAGAGCTATTACACGTTAAAATAGACCTTCCTTTATAGATTTTAAAAGATTTAATGTAATTTCTTCTTCAGATACTTCACTAATCTAATCCACTGAGTGAGGATATTTCAGGTCAGGTTTTCAAAAAAACAAAGCACAGTCTCCTCTTTAGATTCTTGGAAGGGTTTCAATAAAGCAGCATTCACCCACATTTAAGTCTGTAAAATGTCTCTTCACAAGCACTTCGCTGAAAGTTACCTTGGAAGTGGCGGGTGCAGGAATATTGAGCAGTGTTGTTGAAACACATCATTGAAGAAGAAAGAATATAGCAGCGCAGGAAATGGACAAAAGCCAAACATCAAGCTCCTCAGTGGAAACAGAGGAGGAACATGCCCATTGTGATTTGGAACGGCACTTGTTAGCAATTGAATCTCGTCACATACATGGATCCGCACATGAAGGCTCACAAAATGGTGGCGGGGTCGGTGGGTCTTTGTATGAAGGTAACTGCCTGTCTCCTGGGCAAACAGCACCTTTATACGGCACTGGGAATGGTAAACATTTGCACTGTAAAAGCCCGGGAGTTTAACCCTTCCTCCTTCCTCCCCCTGCTCCCTCTTTTTCTCAGCACTTATCAGCACAAGAAAAGAGAACAATAAAAACACACAAAAACAAGGCTGCTTCTATCCTCAGCTTGTGTTGGTTGTTGTCCTTTGGCAATTGCAGTCTCTCAACTTGTTTTCTGCTTTAGCTGGCAGGAGAGGCACACTACACAACAGAGTTATTCCCAGCAGACACAGCGGCCCGTTTAGTGAACATGCCTATTTGTTTTCTGACAATTCCCTGCATTCACTCAACAGAGCTATCGGATAGTGTCCATTTATGTCAATTAAGACAGATGAGCTCAAAGCTAAAACCGCGTCTTCACATGACTGTAACCACTGTGGTTCTCATATTATACGAACCTCAACTGTTCCATTTCTGCCTTTGTACTCCAGTCAATTAGCACAGTGGAATATGTAATGGGGAAATAAGGAAGCTAATGTCCTCTTGGGAAAAAAAGAAAAAAAAAACTTGATGATGTAAAAACCTCATCCAACGGAAGAGCCAGATTCAATTGTGTGTCATGCTGAATCTGTCCAGCTTAGCCAGCCCATCATGCACTTTAACTATGTAATTAGACCGTTGAGATAGTAATGGAGGGACAATTTCATTTGCTATGTCATTATATTTCTGCATGTGTAAGGATCTTTGGTCAATTCATTTAATAATTATGAACAGTTCTCATTACTCTCTGGCCTCACCACTGCTACTGACTGTGTTTCAAGACAAAGAGAAGACAGATTCCAGTGAAGCCATTTTGTTAAGTCCTCACTGCTTTTTTGAGGAGGGAAAATGGCCTATTGCATGGCTATAACTAGGTCTGGAGAAGACTGAAATACAAAACGCCAATAACAACCACCCAATTGCAATTCCAAACAGATACTTTGTCATTATCTTTTCGTTCTGGTCAAAAGAACGGACAGCACTGTGAAATAGCCTCTTGTCCTGTTTACCACTAATGTGTATTGCATTACACATTCAGGAGGTATGCATCCATTTTGCTGAAACAGATACAATCATTGGTGGCGTTAATGAAAAAAGAACTGCCTCCGAGAGCTCTCCCCACTTGTAATATTCTTCATGTACATCATTTCTAATTGTCTCCAATAATGAGATCCCAGCTCTGGAAGACCTGTCAGCATGCATTTTTTAGAAGCATAGGAATTTTGCGGGTTGTGAAATAATTACAGCTGGCAACCAATAGTCAGCGAATTTGCTTATCATTGTTCATTATGTCTGATGCGGCACCCAGCCCAAGATGATTCCAGTGGTACCCCATTTCCTGACCCCCATCTCTGTCTATCTTTATTTCCCTACACAGTCGTCACAAAGCATGCACTACACAGGCATCAGACATGGAGGAAGATCTACTCATATAATTACAAAAAGCTTTCATTCTTTATGGAGATGAACATAAATTACAGGTCGTATAATGTCAGTATTCCTAAATCAAACCATTTCATCAACTGACAAAATTCTTGAGGTTGAACATCGGGGTTATTAAATATGCCAGAGGAGTCTCAGGGGCCAGATAATGCACCGACAACATGTGTTCAGGCTTTTTCAACCACACCCTCACACTTTATGACCCACTGATAAAAATAGATAGATAAATAATTTAAAAAATTACACCCACATAAATTACTTTTTTATGCATTTTCATAAAGTATGATTCCCTTTCCTCGCCTCTTGCTCATTAAAATTTCTTCCCTATATGAACTGAGGAGCAAGAAAGTAGAAAAGTGAGAAAGCTTTAGTAGGGCAGCATTTACAAAAAGACATCTAGACATGAAGTGAGTGAAGAGAGACATGGGCAAGGAAAATCACAGCACAAAATCTGACACAAATTCATATAAAATGGGTCAAAATGTAAATGGCAAAATTAAGATTAAGCATTGTCCTCAATAGAGCATTTCTGAGGTAAAATGTCCAGGGTTTCCTCTTCCCTCAGACTAAAATTGTTAATGTGAGTCATCCTAAAATGTCTCCAATTTTCACACACACTGACTCTTGTGCTCGACTGAGCCTGTGCACCTGTGCATGCTGTGTTTCCTTTGAGCTCAGTAAATACCCTCAGGTGCATATAGTAACATACAGGCCTGTTCCAGACAGCTTTATCCGTGTCTCTCTCCCTCTCTCTCTCCCTTACTGACCTAGTGTCTCCTCTGTCTTGCTCTGGAACATTGACTGGCAGTAGTTAAGAACGAACATGACCCTTACACGGACTTCTGCCAACCAAGTGGATGTCTTTTTAAACGTCGAGTCAGAAACGAAACATCAACATTAATTCCCTGCTAAATGATCCAGTTGAATAATGGATGAGGGCACATGGAGATATGTAGATTTCTACCTTCTACCTTTGTGAGCCTAATTGCTGTCATTCATGCACATCTGAGGCCAGCCACCCCTCAAGAGCAGACATGGCTACTATCAGTCAATAGTGTTACCTAAGCCTGTATCAAAGGCTAGCCTTTGCAGTCAGAGTCCCCCACATTAGCTGCCTTAGCAAGACATCAAAGACATACACACTGTGATGTAATTCAGACGTGCACATCTGCAGCCTGCAATGGGTGTAATGCACATTAAAAGATGCTCTGGTGGCATAAACATAGACACATGCTTATTGACACCGGTCTAATCTTCAAATTGGCAAAACCTATTCTCAAAGGAAGTTGCGGTTCTACAAACATGCAAAACACACGCACACAGACACACACACACACACACACACACACACACACACAGACAAAACACATATTCCTACCTTGGTCAGGCAGCTGGCAGACATTGGGGGGGACGGTCATATTCAGCACATCATTGACAGCTGTGTCCACATAGTGACCTCTCTGGACGTCGTGTTCACTGTCGGTCTGGTCGCTCTCCTCGTGGCCGCTGTCCTTCAGACTGTTCCCCTCCAGGTCCTTGAATGTTGATGTGCTACATGGGGGCCAGGAGGGGAAAGCAGAAATGTTGATTAAGTGTCACATCACCTTCCTTCACATGTTGTCTTTCTTCCCTTGTCTCTGATTGCCTGTGATGAGCCATCAATCTCCCCTTCTGCCTCTTTTCTTGTCCCTCTTTTCTTGTCCTTCATGCATATTCTGTCCTTTTGTGTGGTCCATTCCCGCATATTCAGAACAGATGATGAGTAATTAATTCTGAGATAAATCTTCGTTAATCCTTACATAATTTTGCTGTTTATTATTTCTGCACGGAACAATGCCTCACTCCTGCCTCTGTGTTTTCAGCAACCATGAAATAAGGAGACGGAGTCTGACAGTGTTGAGGGCTTTTTTTGGATTAAGTGGCCAGTTTTAAACCTCAGAGATAGCGTGGTAGCTGTGGGTTGTTTCAGGCAGGGGCATTTTGGATAGATGCACTGCACTTCAAGGACATCACATTGAACAAACAGGAGACACCCACTCACTACAATCAAACAAATACTGCAGTAATCAGGAATTCCTGGAAAGAAGATGGATGTGGGAAATGCTGGAAGCATACAAACTGAGCATCTGTCTTGTTTGGGGCTCACAGTCAATAAAGAGGGTGGGGTGTGGGGCACAATCAACAGCTGCACAGTAACAGCGTGATTTCCTCTCATTTGATTTCCATCCCACTGGAACAAATTCTGCTTTACAAACAACACTAAATAGGGGCAGATATACAGTATGTACATGTGCTCTTGCAGGAAGAGAATAATGAATGAATTTGGGGTCCTGCAGAAGGTGAGGAGAGGAGAGCAGAGGACAGGAGAGGAGATGAGAAAGAGGCAGAAAGCAAAAGGAGAAAATAAAATTGGGAAGGAAAAAGAAAGAGGAAGATAGAAGAAGTGAAGGACAATACAAGGTAGCTGCATTCCCCAGCCCAAGCCTAGCATTCTCCAGCCTGGGAGAGAGGACTGCAGTGGAGGTAATGCTGGCTCTCTGATGTTATCACTGTAATTGCACCTGTCCTAGACCATAGGCTCACTGGCTCCTAAGGGGATTTCTTTGTGGTGTGCTGCAGAAGCCCACACTTGAACGCTCTTTGTTTACATTAACGCAGGAAATATTTTTTGGAGGGAAATTGGCGTAATGGCCTGAAACAAAAGAGAGCCTGAGATGTTCTATAGCTGCTTTATAGTATTGAAGTCAGTATGGTCACAGAAACCTCTAGAGCTGCAGGGTATTATTATATGACCCCACACCCCTAACCCCTGCATTCCCGCAACCTGATCTGATATCCTTCAGGTGGACTGAAAAACCCTTTGTCCCTGTCTTCACAATGAAAATGTTTGTTCTTCACAAAAGAAAAGAAAGCACAGCCAAAGACCATTCATTATAAGTTACATTGCAAAAAAAAAGACACTGAAAAAAATTCTGTACATCATTTAATTATAGTACCTAAGCAGTGGGAATTAAGTAGTAATTTTAACCCATGAATTAATGCCATTTAAACCAGGAATTTTTGATGTTGCTAATGAATTGAATTATGTAAAACTGATAAGGCTTTATATACACTTATGAAAATCAGTGGTTTGGCATACCACTAATGTATATAATCGAATAACATAAGTATGTGTTTCTGCCTCATATAAATAAGTGCCTTGAAAATGCATAATCAAGATATATAATTTATTCTTAAATTAGATCCTCCCATCCCAATTACGCTGAATGGAAAAAAAAGCATCAAGTAAATACATGAAGTAAATGCTACAACTGTAGTTGTGCCTTCATTAGACAAAACAATTACAGATAATAAAGAGTAAGAGGTGCCTGTAAGAGTTCTTAATCAAGACATACCTTTTAATGAGGTGGGCTCTGCTGTTCACATAACTGGAGTCAATGGAATAATTCTCCGTCTGTAACAGAGGAATGCGGGGGTTTGGGTGGGGGGTGGGGGTGGGGTGGGGATGGGGGGGGTCAGGCAATACAGAGAGGTACTTTTAATAATGGGAGGAACCAAAATAATGTTGCCAGTAATTGGCTTTCAATAGAAATGTTATTTTACACAAAGGCCCCGGTGAGCAGCCTCAGCTTTCAAAGGGCTGAATGCTATTCTCTTTCAAAGCACACACACAGAGAAGCTGACTGGGAGTTGAGAGCTGAGGAGAGTGCTGCAGTGAGCGCAGCCTCTCTTCTCCTCTTCACCCTCCCCTCTCTCTATCCCTTGCTCCCTCCCTCTAGCAGCCTTCTCCTTCACTGCCGGTCAGCCCACAGTCTTTAAAATGGAGTCATTAGGGAGGACAGAACATCACGCAGAGAGAGGGAGAAAAGTTTCCCTTTTTTCTTCTCCGAACTCTTCACTTTCACCATTTTTGAGGAGACATTAATGTGGAAAATATTAAATAAATAAATGCAAGAGAAGGAGATGAAATTAAGAATGTACCAGGGGAATCTTAACTTCGCAATTGCAGATGAAAAGGCTTTCAGAATATGCATATGATGGATCTCTGACCCATATTACAGAACACAGTTCAAAGGCATTCATTTTTTTTTTCACCATTTATTTAGTAAGCAGAGTTTTTTTTTTTTTTTTGAGGAGGAAGAGCCCACTGACAGAGGAGTCAGTGTACATTGAACAGGTAGCCCCCTGTGCCTGCCAAGCATCTACTCACACTAGATAAGATGTCAGAGGGCCAAAGGGTATCAAAGCCTCTCAAAGTACTTTTCCAGCCCTGCGAAAAGCCAGGATATGACCCTTTCGAACAAAGTTTGATAAGATGCAGGTGTTTCTGCAGAAAAAAGCAGACCCTTCACTTTAAATTCCTCAGTGCTGATACTGTATCCAGATAAAAGCTGCAAGTCAATGGCTGACTTCCGAGGGAAGTCTACAGTACCACTATCAAAGCCCTGATGAAAAAAGTCACCCTTATGATAAGAAAGGTTAATGCAGGCACCGGAGCACAGTTACCGATTATCAAGTGAGCTACATATTCGACTCAGCCCTGCACAGCTGTCATACGTGGCAACCAAACACACTTAGATTAAAACTCAGTGCACACATCTCCTTATTGGATTTTAATGGGGTTGAACTTTTTCAGATTCTCTCCTGTTTACAACCTGTGGGGAATTCAAACCACAATACCAACAAAGAGAGGGTGAGAGAGCCATGGAAATGTCAAACATTAGCCCCAGCCTTCTTGGATCTCAGTTGAATAAGAACAAAAAAAAAAGTGGTGCAGGCAGATCAGCAGCCAGTGTGTGGTGTTTATCTCAGGCAAATAGCTTCTGTGACCTGTCTGTGGTCTATGAAAAATGTAAAAGCTTGTTAATGCTACCAAATTCATGTCTTTGTTTGTTTAGATGCTTGGTATCCATGCCATTTTCTGATGGTTTCAAAGACAATACATACACATCATGCAGCATTATCATACAGCTCTGCAGCTGATGTGGCTCTTTTCTTCTGTGAAACTGGAGGGACTTGACAATGTATGTCAGAGGGATAATTATCGCCCAATATTCTCAAATGCGCTTAAGTCCACTTGGCCTGTCAAAATACGTTCATTCAACAGAAAATAAGGCATTGTCTGTCGTCTCACCTCCACTGCTCCTAATTATCTTTGCTGGCAAATTATATAATGATTAGCAACAATGCCAGGGCACGCCTATGATTGAGGTTTGCTAAATGGTGATGCAATGTGTTTGCACAGAAGGTTTGCATTATTCTCTGTCTTTTTTCACTGTTCACCTCTAATTAAACTTTAAGTCATTACTATCGAGGAGATAATTCATAAAAGGCATTTTAATTAACATTTCATTATTAGCCCTTAATTTGGAGCACACCATGTTTGTTCACTTCCATTGGTTCGTATAATCCTTTGTTCTTGTCCAGCTTGACTCCATTAATATCAAAGTAACTGGCACCAGCAATGTTCTACGACTCTTACCAGGGCGTATTATTAAAGGGTTTAATATTTTACAAAAAGAAAGAAAAGGAACATAATGATTAATTAATTAATTGAGAAATTAATATGTGGCATGCTTGACCAAAAAGGGTGTGATATTATTTTCTGACTAGAACTACAGCTCTATAATATGCAAACCTACATATTACTGTGACATAATGTACTTTTGGTTGAGTATGCCACCTATGCTTCACTTTGGTCCCAGTGAATACTCATTATGCTGCCCCTCCATCTAGCTGTGCATCCAGTAAAGGACTAATGAACCTACATGGCATGAGTAACAAGGGGAAAACTTGATATATGAGACAGGATACAAATTTCCTTGTGAATCTCACCCTGGCTCCAGGCTGTAATTGGTTTGGATGGTATGCTGTCTGTGAGCATGGACTCAGGAGGAGTGCCACTCTTATCCTGTTATAGTACTGACCTAGAACTGTATTTTCCATAATGCAATACTACCTGAAGGTCTTAATATGAAGCGCACTTACAAGTGTATATACAGTAGTTACCAATCAAAAAAGAGATTCTTCATCGTATTCAACCATTCAAGGTTTTTGACGTTTTGACTGACCCGCTTTTCCATGAAGCTCATCTTCAATGGCCTGTGCCGCAGTTGCTCCCAGGGACTCTTAATCAGTAGAATTCAAACAGATAACCACATTTCCTCTTTTATCGAATAGCTCATAGAAATAAACAAAGAAAAAAACAAAACATGGGAGGGCATAACCTTGGGCTTTTATGAGTCATTCAAGAATCCCTATTCTGAGGGATAATCGGATGCATTAGCCCTGCTTCCTGTAAAGAAATGTAATGTCTGCCCCCACTTTTCTGACCGACCTCAAATTGGAGGACATGTCAATATTTCTTGCTGGGAGGTCAAGTTTCAGGCAAGAGGATGAGGACTGCTTAACTACAGCAAGGACACCACAAATAGCTACTTAATCAGGTTGGACAATGTGTTGTTGTGATCTGAGTGGCCCCAGTTTGGCGGCCAGAGCCACTCTATCCCCATCATTATTGTTCCGTTTCATCTGGAGGACTGCAGGGAGGAATGCACTCCCCTGTGTCACTGGGTGACTGATAGGTATTGTCATGACTAGTGGAGAAGGAAAAGAAGGGAGTGAAGGGGTGAAGATGGGGAGAGATGGGTGAGACTTGACCTCCTGGAGACTTGTGGTCCAGCTGCAGCCCAGCAGCTTTCCCCTTTTCACCCCTGCTTCTTTCTCTCCAGTAAACCTGGGGCACGGGGACAATGGGCTCAGTTCTCTGCCACTGAGAGGAAAAGCAATCTCCTCGCCTAGTTGCGGCCGTGAGATTTGATTTGCCTTCCTCCCAGCGTGACAATTGGTTCCGTAGTCTGGATGCAAGTGTATTCATTGTGTGGGGGCATAGGGAGCACCAGAGAGAAGAGGAGGTGTGCGGGTGAGGGGGGTGGGGGGTGCAGGAGTTGTGAAGACACCAGTTGTTACACCAGTAAGCACCAGACAAGTTCAGCAGATGTCACCGAGATGGGAGAGAAAGAGAGAGAGAAAAATGTCACACAGCTGTTCTAATATATGTATTACTGAGGCTGAAACAGCAAACTATACAATTTAAATGAGATTTTAAAAGGGAAGCAAACCAGAACAAATATGGACAGATTGAAGCAACATGTGCTAAGAGCATATTATTTTTTAAATAATGGGTGCAAAAAATGGCAGCGTCCTGATTGTCATCATTCATCTGCCTGGCTCGCTCCAGAATACTGCCAGTGTTTTGTTCTGTGTCTTCCCATCTGCCCAGAGTAGCGAACGTGGAGACAGCCATTTACATTATGAAAAAAGTACTGACATGAAACCAGAGGGTTGTCATCCTGAAACACATGATCCACTATCAGGCTGCCTTGTGGTTAGAATAAAATGCTCTTTTCCCCCTCTTTTTACATTTACAGTTTATTTCATTTCACAGAAAATAAACTAGCACAAGTTAAACTGTGAGTCAATACGGAACGTATGGGATGATTTAGATGGAATTACGTGTAACTTTTAAAAGAAGGAAAATTTATGGGGGATGTGAGTGCAAACAGCCACAGAGCTGTTTTGGACTTACAATACACAGTAAAAACAGTCAGACAACCAACTACCAGAGAGCCATTTGGTGTTTTTTTTTTGTTTGTTTTGTTTTGTTTTGTTTTTTGTTTTTTTTCATTTTAACAGTTTCAGTTTGTATCTCAATCTTCATTCACTGTGGTGGAATCTTACTCACTGACTCCCCCAGCTCAAGGAAGGAAGTATTGTACATAATGTTCCTTGTTATTGATATCCTATTCCTCGGGAAAAGGACAAACTGAGAGTGGACCAGGGGATGTTCAGGGTAAGCCAATTGTAAATAGAAAATAAAACAAGCTTTATTGTCCTGCTAGATTTGGCGTGATAGAGCTGAAAGAGTAGTGATGGGAAGGAAAAGCAGAAAAAAAGAGCAGAGGAAACAGGAACAAATTCTCTAGTGGCTGAGGAAAGGTCAGTGTCTGAAGCTGTCTGTTTACAGATGCATATATATTCCTCCCTGTGTAATGCTGCAGTGAAGCTGCAGAGGAAATGCTGGGTGTGTGTATGCACGTGTGTGTGTGTGTGTGTGTGTTGTGTAAATGTAAGTGCATCCAGTGAGACAGGATGGCAGTTAACTTTCCCATCCCTCAATTGCCGCCTATACATTGCAACTGTGAAAAGAAATGCTTTACTTTGAGCTTCTCACACACTCTCATTCTTGCGCGCACATGTCCACACAATCTCTCCCTTTCCGCTTCTCCATAAAGCGCTGGCCTGACAATCCCCGATTTTCATGGCTGTGCTTGCGCCCCCACCACCTCAGCTCTAGGTCTGCACCCAGCAACACCTCTAAGCAGCTCAGATTCACTCTGTGTGGCACCCATGACGACGACACAGACCACCAATGCACCTGCTAGGAGTGGGCTGATTTTGTGTTTACCGCGCCAGAGGGACGAAACACTCCTCGGCACCTGTAAAGCTGCCAGATCATCGCACTGTCACTAGCCCCCCCACAACACCACACCCTCTGCCCTCTACCACAACTACCATCATCACCACCTTATTCCTGATTATAGAATTTCCCATAGATCCTCTGCCATCTGCTAGATTATAGATTTCCCTCTTCCTTTAGAGAAGGCAGGGCCCCTCGGGGAGGATCAGCGGTAAAAAGGGTGAAAGAGTGCCTGAGGCACAGCCATGGTTGTGGATGAGATTACATTTTCTATTTCTGCCTGCTAAAGGGGGCCTGCCATGATGAATACAGAGAGTTGTTACCATTTAATATCAACTGGCTCCCCTGCAAACTCAAATTATACACAATCAATCGTGACAAAGGGGAACACGTGACAAATAACCTGCCACTTTCTCTGCATCATTTCGCTTCATCACCCATCTATTCACCCCAAACCTAGTTGCCCATTTGGGAATCAATCATGTTATGAAAGTAAGTGATTTTGGAGAGGGAACGTTGAAATAGCTTTTTAAAGCGCCCTTGCTTTGCTGTGTATTGTACATTTATGTACTCTATCTGGCTGCAGATGCTGCACCATTTTATGCAGGAAAAAAAACACGAGCAGGATGAATTAAATGTCATTATTATTAGGTCACTTGTGACCTTGACCACATGTGCTAAGTGTTGATGGTATTGTTTGAGCGAGCTATGTTGCTGGCTGTCAGAAACACAATGAAACAGATACGTAAACACAATACCACTTCCTGGTGGTGTTTCCCACCCGTTCATTCTGCCTTCCCGTGTGAAATGGGAACAGTATTTACCCATTCTGTCCAAAAACAATCACCCCGTGCTCCCCCTGTGCTCCCAGGCCTGGATAGTAACACTCCTGCCTTGATCCACCTGCATAACAAACCCACATGGGAAACTGCAGATCGTGCCCCCGTATTTTATTTTGAAACAGAGACAATAGCCTGGGCCAGTCTCCATGCCACTCAGGCCTGTAGGCTCCATACCAGTCCAGTGAGTAGAGATGTGATTAATTATACATACATTGATAGCAACAGCATTAATTATTCATGAACTCCTCAACGTCAAAGCTATTTCCCTCCCTTTCAGCATGATGAAAAGATTTTAAATAATAGGCCCCCCTTGCAGATGTCTGCATTCCAGCAGTCGGCTGACGCTAGAGAGGCTTAAGTCCGCGCTATTGTCTTAGTGCAGACCAACATGCCTGTGCTCAAACTGGTAGTTAAAAGCTGAGCTGAGTGCCTACCTGCGTTGGTGGAATTTTTTTTGTGAAATGAGCACTCTGAGAAGTAGATTATGTGTTAAAGGCACAATTATTTGACTATTACACTCCTCCAACCACAAATATCATACGCCATTTTAACCCGTTTATTAGCTCACGGTTATGTTTTAGCAAGTACACAGCCTTGCTTAAGGGTACAGTTAAGATTAGGGTAAGATTCTGTTGATGTTATATAAGAAAAACTTTTACAGAACTTCTGGCACAAGTTGGGAATTAAACCCAGGTCTTAAGAGTTGAAGAAAATATATATGGACATCTACACATCTACCACAACTTACACAGCTTTATTTTCTGCTGCATGGCATCAGTATCAAATGATTTGCCTGTTTCTTCTCATGTCTCCTCCATGTAATCCTTTCCCTGGGAGAAAATGCATTTCTCTCACTTCCCATGCAAAGTGCATATTTGTGCTATAAGATATCAAAGCAGTTTTACAAAAATTCAGGAGGTGTCATGCCGGTGGTTTCACATACTTCAGATAGAGCCGCAGTATCACTCAGAACAGTGAATTACTGGTGCATCGGTGAACATGCATCTCCTGTTTCACACCATTCACATTAGGCTGAATGTTGTTACATTTAACACCTGTGTCTGAACCTGTATGTGCTCAGGCATGTGTGTGTGTGCGTGTGTGTGTGTGTGTGTGTGTGTCTCCAGACTTTTTTCCATCTGCCTGTCTCTTGAGCAGAAAAGCTTGAATATTTCCATGAGATTAAGATTTGTGGTTTTACATAGTTAAGGGGGAAGGGAGAAAAAAAAGACTTTACTATCTGTGCTGTTTCCAAAAAAGAAATCGGCTTACTTTTCTTAAAGCCCGTGGAGCCTAATCAAACTCAAATAGCAAGAACTCCCCCCTTAGGCAAGTCCTGAGGGATTTTCCTTAATTTGGATGTCAGACCGAAAAGGTTTCACACTCCTCTCATCCCAAAATCCGTTAATGTGTGTATGGCGCCACATGAAAAAGGTAGGTGGTGATTCTTTGAACATCGTCCGGAACTCTCAGTCAGACACTGTGGGTAACATCTAATCCAGGTAGATTTACTGGGATTCCAGTCTTTCTGGGAATAAGCATTACAAACAGAAGTTATTAGCTGCAATTTATGTTGTTTTTTTTTTTGTTTGTTTGTTTGTTTGTTTTGTTTTTTTAGAAGAAGAGGAATTGCCAGCAAGTTTTTTTTCCTCCTCTCATCTGCAGACTATATCTCTCATGCACCATGTTGAAGGAGAAGGAGGACACTCTAATTTAGTGTACAAGGAATTCCCAAAGGTTTAGCCAGCCTACCCTGGGCTGGTCCTTAAAAATAAACATTCAGAAACACGACTTATGTAACCGTATACCTCTACAATGCTTACACAAGTACAGTGCCTGATTATACACAGTGCTCTGAATCTTTTATTAACTGAATGCACACGGTACTACAAGTCTGTCACGACAAGGACTGAATCTGTGAGAGGAATTGATCAACTTGTAAGCTACAACATGGTGAGGCACCGCTTCCCTCTGAGGTACATTTTCTCTTAGCAGCTTGTAGGTGGCAGCCAGTCACATCAGTTTTGCTGTAGTCCTCCCACAGTCTCTCTCTCTCTCTCTCTCTCTCTCTCTCTCTCTCTCTCTCTCTTTCCCTCCGTTTCTCTTTGTCTCTCGTTCTCTGTCTCTCTCTCTTTCTCTCTCTCTCTCTCTCTCTCTTTCTCTCTCTCTCTCTCTGTCTCTCTCCCTCTCTCTCTCTCCCTCCCTCTCCCTCCACCTCTCTCTTTCTCGCTCACTGTGACAAGGCATCTTTCCAGACATTTTTGTTAGATGGAGATTTGCAGCAGCTCATTACAGACTGGGAGGCTCTGTGAGCGGATGCACTCACTCGGAGATGGATTGAGTGGGTCTGTTTATTGACATGCCTTAATCTGACACTGGGTAAAGGGAATGAGTCACCGCCTCCAGATACACTACCACATCACAGCCACTCTAGCAAATAGGGAAGCAGCACCCAGGATACAAGTGGAACTTCATCAGCGCTCATTAATCCAACTACCCCAGGCCACTCGCTCAAACAAACCATGTTTACACTGTGTGCCGGCCGATTGGAGAGGTGATGGACTTCGCAAAGGGCATGTGTGCAGGTGCTCAAACCCGATACACACAATAAAATGCATGTATCATTAGCACACACACACACACCAAACACATATCCACCCACCCTACTAACCCACAAACTCCTAAACAAAGTATCTGCACACACCAGCTGTTGAAACTCTGTCAGTGCACTTTGTCTCACAAATTAGAGCTGGTGCTCAAATCAGGGTTGGGTATCACACGGCTTTGCATCATAGAGAAGAGCTTTTTAATAAACAGATGGGCATGCTCGATCTTCAGCTTGCGTCACAACAAGGCTAACTCCAATCAGTGATCCAGTAATGGAAGCCTAGTTAGCTTTTTGATCCTGTTTGCTGGTGCCTCAATGTGAGCCACATCTGGTGCTAATATTTGGGATGGTCTTTCTAGGCAGCTGTCAGCAGTGGGGGATGACAGCAGAGTATTAGCTGCTTGCACATCACCACCACATCTGTAAATCCAGCTTGTTAACAGGAGTGTGACAGGCTGCCATCAGGGCACAGGCAGAACAAAAACAACATCCAACACGATAGAGTCAAACTCTACTCTTGCTTTTATTGTTGCAACCTGATAGGTTACAGCAATATAGAGTCACAGAGTCTGACAACCATAAGTGAACATGTACTGTACATCCCTCTATACATTTTATTTCAATTAAAAAAAAAAAAAAAAAAAAAAAAAAAAAAACAAGCGTCAGCAAAAACAAAAAAACTACAGGACAGGCCTGTAAGCTGGTGCCAAAAAAAAAAAAAAAAAAATTCTTTCTTTAACAGATGCGCACACACATACATGCACGCATACACTCGAAACAAACACAGGACACAAAGCACATTGAGCGTTTGTGGTGAGACACAAAGGGGATAATACACAGCAGAAATTTACAGTGAAACACACACACACACACACACACACACACACACACAGAGTGAGAGCAGGGCCTGCTGTTGTTTCCGTCAGGGAGCGGGAGCCTAGCAGCTTGAGAACAGGGCCAGTGGAGGGAGAGCCAGATGCAGTGGGCTTGACCCACTCATTTGTGGGGGGTGGGGAGGAATGGAGTGGGGGTCCAGCAGCTGAAACACACAGGGATTAGTGGCACTGACTTCATTTAATTTAATTTGTATTAGGGCCGTCTTTGGGGGCAAACATCTTTTTTTTTATTCAGTATGCGAGACAGTGTGGGAGGATATACCGGGGATGAAAAACGGCAACAGACGGTAGGTCTCTCCCTGCGATGAAAGGGGAGGGGGTGGGGGGGTATAGGCTATACCCCAGACCAAATGCACATAAACACACACATTCATGCACATACACATATCTTGTTTCCTCCTAATTAAGTCTGCATTGTGACATCAAATCCCACCCAATTGAAATGCATATGACAATGTGCAAAAACCTTTGCACAATGTGACTTCCTTGAAATGAAGACCCTAAATGCTTTTGTTGTGCCACTGTAAACAACTTGTTGTAATTGTTGGTGCTTATCAGAGCTGCTCTTTGTGTTTGGTGTGTGTGTGTGTGTGTGTGTGTGTCAGTGTGTGTGTGTGCGTGCATATGTAGGAGGCACACACACTGAGCTGTTATCTACCAAAAACATATCTTACGGGTGGATGTTTATCTAGTTTGATGCAGATTGAAGGGGTTCTCTTTGTCACAGCGTAGTGGTACATAATATTATTTGACTTTTGTTTTTTCATCGCTTATTACTCCTAGGCTGATATAGTTTGATATCCTATAGCAGAGAAATCCTTTTAGTTAGCCCCAGGCATCTAATGTGTTTTTACTTGTAATCTGGGAATTTAATAAATAAAAAGGGAGGGAGAAAAAATTGTGTACACAATCGAATAATTCAACTCCCTATTGTATTCTGCGGAACATGACTTACGCTGTTAAGCAGAGGAAAAACACAACTGCAGGTCTGAAAAATGAAAGCACACAGCCTGACAGTGGATACGTGGGCTATTTGAGTGAGTGAGTACATCTCACACCTCCCCACAATTTACAGTAGCTCCCTGGAAAAAATATGGCAACATTCAGCCATCAAGTCTGCTGTAGCCAAAGCCTGCGGTCATATGAAAGCTTCCTTTTTGTCTTGTGCAGGTGACAGAGTCTGAGAGAGAGCTAATGTACCATGCACTGGGAAAAGTAGTTTTATTACAAACACATCCAAACAACAGAAAAAAAAATATGTGAGCTGAAAATGCATAGCTTTGTCCCTGCGAGACAGAAAAGACTACCGCTGGCGCCTGTTCAAGACTATCAAGCGCTCACTAGCAATCGTTTTTTCCTCTCTCCCCCAGCCCCTATCAAAAGATGTTACTGTGTAAAATGTCAAAGAAAAAAGAGGCAACTGAAGTAATCTCCTTCTCCTTTTTGATCGCAAGTGGAATAATTGGAGCCCTCTTAGGCTCATTACATGAGTTGCCCGCCAGCCAAAAGACGGCTCCAACTGCCCCTCTTCATTCATGTTGGAGCTTTGAAAAATATTGCTTCTTCTAGTAACCACTCTTTATGAGATGCAATAACTAGAGGTCCTGGTACCTACATTAATGGGTAATCCCTCAGTACCTTTGAAAATATGTCTTTCAACTACCATTGTTAAACATCAATTCACAGCATCGGACGAGAAACAGCAACAATCTGGCTCTGTAATAACGTCATTATGCATATTGCACAACACTTCTCACTCTCACTCTTTTTTGACAGTGCCGTTCATCTCATTTACATAAGGTATTGCATATGTGTAGCAGGCTAATTTGGATCTGAATTACTAATTGCCTGTTCATCAGCGTTATTACAACTATGCTTGTAATTATTGTGACTCTAATTACTATTACTGTATTACCCAAATTAACCTTATTCTGAGTTTAGATCACCCGCACTGACGGTAGCCAAGACATGCCCATGAAGAATGGCACCACTGTCCCTTCAGATAAATCCAGTATAATTAGCTGTGTGCCTTACAGGGCCTGTGTGATGGTAATAATTAGAGCTACTGTAGCAAAGGTCATGCAAAACAATTTAGCGAGGATGCTAGCTGCATGGGTAATGGGAACAGAAAAGGAGAGAATAGGGGAGGGAGAGCTTGGATGGAAGGAGGGGACTCCTCTCCCTTTCCATTTTTCAGAAATGGGAGATGCCAAGGCATATGGCCGCTACTTTACCTCTCCAACTGGTTCGTTTTTAAGCAACGCTTTCCAAATAACAGAAATTGAAAACCCATTATAATGGCAAGTAGACTCCGAGCTAACGCTGTTAGAATGGATTCATGATTAGATTTGAGGAAAGTGCTACAGGGTCTATCGGTGAACTGGTATCAACTGAAATTGATTCTCCACCTCTGATGTGTGTAATGGCTGCCCTATCACCCTCTTGTTGTACATGTTCATTAGCTTAAGCTTAATGTTTATGCTCAGCCTTTGTTATCGTTATTAATTGAGGGAGAGAGAGAGAGAGAGAGAGAGAGAGAGAGGGAGAGAGAGAGAGAGAGAGTAAGAGAGAGAGTGAGAAGAGTGTTGCTCCACCCAGATGCACAGGTTAATGAGCTGAGTCAAAAATGTTAACACCGAGGTAAACAAGTGCTCACACTCAGGAACTTCTATTTCTATGCTTCCCCCATGCACCTTAGCTCTCGCTGAAACTCCCCAGGCAGCTCCTGAGCCCACAGCTCAAGGTCCTCAGCTTGTGCCCATGAGAAATGCGCTCCTCTCCCTCACCTCACCCCCATCACACCCCAATGAGATCAGTAACAGCCTCACACTCAAATATAGCATCTCAAACAACACATGCGCTTACGTGTGCTAGATTGGTTTTTATTCCCTGTTGCAACTCTGACACCACAACCCCCCTCGCTCACCCCCGTCAACCGTCAACACTTCATTAGCACTGAGAGATACAAACAGCCCCAAATTGGTAGGATAAAACACACTCCTGTGTTCTGCCGTTGCTGAAAAACAGCTCTTTATTCGCTCATATCACCAGAAGTGTGCGTTCGCTGCTTAATTGTTATGTGGCTCGGTGATTATTACCTGAGCAAATATCAGCACCACTGGCGCTAGAAATTCAAAGATGGAGAAATGTGTGCACAGATCTGCAAGGACAAAGCAATAATTTGAGCAGTTACACAAACACACACACACACACACACACACACACACACACACAAATCCATTATCATATTTTTCATGTGGCCCATTTCTTGAAAAAGACAGAGTTGTTTACCCAGAAAACAGTGTGTTTAATCAGTGGATACAGTAAACTAGGAATTAAAAAGATAAACTTGGGCAAATTTGTTAATTTTGTGACTGTGACTTTGATCATTTTACCTTTGACACATACGTGTTTAAATTAATTCCAATTTGGTCTTAAAACCATATTTTCTCGCTATAAACAATAGGGCTGCGGTGTCACATGCAATTACTAAGCGTCTGTGTGACAGCAGTTGAAAAGGCGAGAAGCGCTGAGCTCACGAAGAGCAGCTGGACATCCGATTTTGCCGCTTTATTCAGTCAGCTTCTACTTAGTGATGAAATTCACTAGGGTGGCAGTGGAGGCATATGCTAAGATCCATATGCCTTTGTGACTATGGGGGTTTAAAAACCGTGAATTGTGATTATCATTGATCTCAGTTGTCAGATGTCTAATCTCTATGACTCAAACACACAAATAACCGACTACATTGGGTGACTGTGAGCCATCCTCCCCCACATTTGAAGTCCCTAAGAAGTGTTGAGGGAAGCACTGATAAGCAGGTCCTTATCCTTTTAAAGACGTTCCCGTAATCCAGCAGTGGTGGGAGGAGGGAGGGGGCCTCAGCTTTAAGGGACTTAGTCTGGATTATAGCTAGTCCTCCAAATTAAACCAAAAGTCAGCTTTCTGCAGTTGCTCATGCAAGATGGCAATGGGCTTGGCACCAGAACGACCAGACCAAAAAGGAGAAGGTCTATAATTAGAAAATGCTCTCCATCAGCCACTGGGCAAACAAACCCAGGTAATGCAGTGGCCCGACTTGATCCGGTCCTACCCGAACTGAATATTCCTTTCCTCTCCGTCTCCCCAGCTGACCTCCTGTGACTACCCTCATGATGTCTTCCATGCTCTGCACCTGACTCTCTTTGCCAACCAGCTTAGCTGCAGACAAGCTTCTCAGCCAGGGCAAGGCTGCTCTGTCCCCACTGATGCTGCTTCCCACAGCAAAACAAGGCTAAATCTGGGGCTTAGAGGCTAAAATAATCATTACTTGGTAACGAACAAATGAAAAGTCAGAGCACCCCTCCCATTTCTGTCCACCCCCACGACTTGGTATTTTGTCTGGCGTCCTATCGCACACAAACAAAAAGGAGCAGTAACACATTAACATTTAGGACGGACAATATTTTGGCCTGATAATGTAAATTGAAGCTGCTGGGCAGAGCTCTCTCTGTTCTTTCTGGAAAACATAATTTCTTTGAGGAAATTACCAAGAGGACATGTATTTCCAGTTAGATGAGAGAGTCAACATAAACAAACAAACAAACAAATTAAGAGAAATAAGTTTTTACAGATCCATTACCCATTTCCACTACCAGGCCAAAAAGATAATATCCGCAGCATGTACCAACATCACTCATAAAACCTGAAAAAATGGTTTAACCTGTTCATTTTTGTGTTACACCAACAAAGGATTTAATATAGTTTATATAAAAAAAAAAAAAGAGGGAAAAACAGATTATGGACAAATCATAATAATGCTACAATTACGCTGATATATGTATGCTTGCTCTGTTTGTATGCATGTGTATCATGTGCGCGTATGTGCACTTGCTCTTAAGAGCCTTGTGAGCCTGCTTTGATATATAACGATCCTTGAACTCTTTGGTGAGATCAGAGTGCCCGAGAAACAGCTCCATCGTGGCCTGCTGCCATGCTCCCCAAAGGAGCATTCAACCCCCTGCTATTACAGCACACAGATTATATGCAATCTTCCTTTTAACAAGTATAGACCAGTGGTTCTCAACCTTCCTGGCTCATGACCTCTTAAAAAAAAAAAAAGGCGATGCCTACTCGCAACCCGCTGTCACAGGCTGCATACACAGCCCACCGTGAACAGTCCACCCACAGAGCGACCATCTATTCAGGTTGTTTCATTTGCTTAACTGGCAGAGGAGGCCTCGTGTTGTAAAACTACTCACCATTTCACAAGAAAACAGAACAAAATAGTAAAATCTGAAAAAACGAGCATTATAATTTTGCACACTAAAACTGTTCTCACTTTCCCCTTTGTCGTATTAATCTTGCGACCCGCCAGAATCATGTTGCAATCCCCAGGTTAAGAACCGCAGGTATAGACACGCTGCCTTCTTCACCCACTGGCTCCACCTAAGACTGACCCAGGAGCAACTGTCAGATGGAGAACAGGTAGAGAAGAGTAATCTGGAGCTAAAGGGACTATTGGGGAAAGTAGTGCACTCAGAGCAGCCTGACAAAGGTCGAATGCTTTTCATTTATTGACTCACCCACTTGCACTGTACTGTGTCAAGTGACGGACATGAGCGGAAAGCCAAATCTGATGTCCCACTGTGCTCCTGTGCAAAACACTGTCTAAACCCTGAACATTGTTTTCCTGATGCCATGAGAGACCACAGAGAGGCGGGTGTAGTCATTATCAATTCCCTGGCAAGGCAATCATAACTATTATCATTAGTGCTGTTTTCACCCTCCGTGCTCAGCCCAGAGTAGTTAATCTATTCCCAGGTACACATTCTTGTCTTTCCACAACCTGACCTGATATCACTCAAGCGAAGAAATGGTTTCCCACCTCCCAGGAAACTAGATATGGGCGTAAATAATATACCCGGGCCTTTTTCTGAAAAGCCCTAATCCCAGGAAAACAAACCTGTGCGAAACAGACCCACCTGAATTGCTTTCAGGAACTAGATAATCAAAATGCAAAACAGGCTTTGAGGGAAAATGAGCCGGCTTCTAACAACAAATCCCCTACATCTAACATCAGCAAATTCTCCCCCTGAACTTTTATTGGTATGCTATGTGTTTGGGTTTTTAATGTAGTCACACTGGATACCCTTCTACATCAATGAGCTATTCTGGTTGATGTCTGGCTGAATTGGAGTGAGTGCTTGGAGCTCTACAGACATCATGAATAAGGAAAGGAGCCACACATTGAACACATTAGGGGTCCCACCACCGCCTTAGACAGGGGCACAATGGCTGAGGGTGGGGAGATGAGGACGGAGAGTGACAGAGGTGAGGGAGTGGCTGAAGATGATGAAGCAAAGGAAAAAGGGGAATGTAAAAAGAGGGATGGGGCCTAAGACACTGGTGACACAGGGCAGAGGGAATGCAAGGCCTTCGAGAGCCCTATACCCGGTCATAGCCCATTAGGCTCGCTGGGAGAAAATGCTACAGCTCATTACATGCTCTGCCTCTGTTCTATGGATGAACAATGCACAATTACGCTAGCCGGCTGTTCCTCTAGCCATACTGCTGCATGCCTCTGAGGCGGCTGATATCGCTGCTATAGTGGCTTGCCTGCCAACAGCGTCTGCGCTCATCAAATATCCTATACATGCATCGCCTAATGCAAATCCAGGTTTATGTCCAAGAACAAAGGCCCTGTATGTATTTGCACAAATGAAAGGAGAAGAAACAGGAACGTCTGCTCCTCCACTGAAGCAAACAAAACTTTTGTGTGTCACACAATGACGTTAACTCTCTTTTTTCTGCCTTGACTGCTTTTAATTCTCGTTCTCTGCACTTTAAATGAGCTGACATGTGATATAGGGGTAATTCTTTTATTTTCCACTGAATTAAGTCTCATGCAATGTTAAAATTGAAAGCAGGCGCAATGTAGAGATCCAGATATATCTACAATTAGATTAATGGCAATAAAGTGCAACCAGGCCACACAGAAAGTGAACGGGTACCACGACACATCTGCACTGCAGTGGATAACTAGTCCAAGGATTTGTCTGTCCACCAGCAAATTGGTGCAGTTCTAGTCTTTCTCCTCTCCATTCTACAATTATGCATGCAGAAGCTGACATTTAATCTGATGGGGGAAATGCTAACTAACATCCTCCTGCTCCCTCTTTGTTTTAGGCAAAAAACAGGGCACATGGAAAGGTCACTCTTCCCTGGTGTCAGAGTTGGCTGTTTGGAAAAATTGTCTGTTCACAATGAGTATTGTTATGTTTCACTACATCCTTCCCCCATTTCCTTGTCATTCAAATTACATAGTATTACCACATAAAAGAAGGCCATGGGAACCTGCTCATCAGCATATCAGCAGGACTCGCAGTAACCAGGAATTTAACTTAAAATAAAACTTAACTTGAAAGGTTTAAGGCATGTTGTTAACCACACATTTTAATTCATGCATTTTCTCTATTTAAGTTTGGATGATTTTTTTTTTTTTTGATCTACTCCAATAATGATGATTTCTATGAAGTTCTAATTTTCTTTTAAATTTTTTAAAATGTCTTTTATTTGAGTGACATCGAGATCGAAAAGTGGCTTGCGGTATGCCACTAGTGTCTCAGCGGCATATGCCGATCCCTTGAGTCACAAATTTACACATTCCTTTATTGACAGTGCAATGTTGTGTTAAAATATTTAGTAAAGGCAGAAAAAAACAGCAGTGCGTGTTGTAAAACTATGTGGTGTGATAGTCTGACAGCAGCGTACCACTTTCAAGCAGCCCCTGCCATTACGAAACAGTAAGCACCGCTGGACCACTAGCGGCATACCATCAGCCACTTTTCGACGCTGCTGTTTTATTTAGTGAAAAACATTGTTTTTGTTCCTCTTAAGACATCATAAAAAAGTTAATTTCCCCAAAGACAGATTGTGAGTCCCTTGTCATCAGCTGAGAAGGACAAATATACTAAAGGAGTGCTCACATTACCATATCCTACAGTACATGCCAATGCATGCACAAAGCACTCCTCTTTAATATTCCTGAGCCAAAGGGATAGAAGCAGGCACATTACTCTTGACATACACTGAATACCACAGAGCAAATAGTTTCTCTGTTTATGCTGAGCGTCTGGGGAAGCAGCTTTTCTTTGTGGCCATAACAAATTTTGGGGTTTGTGTTTTGAGGATGTAGGCTAACCTCACCCATCCCATTATAACTACAGACATTTTTAAACCCAGCAGCAAAATATGGATTAATGAGAGGTGAGGTTAAGTTATTTTCTTCGTCTCCTGAAGCCTTCCTTTGACTTAAGTTTTCCTGTGAAATGTTTGCTTTTATTAGCAATCTTATAAATGCCACCTTAGTTTTGCTTCACACTAAAGACTGTGGCATCCTCACACACAAAGTGTGCAAGACAAAGTGTGAAAAGCTGCAGCTGATCCATTGAAAACATCATAAATGAGAAGGGGCTGTAGTGAAATTCTGCGAACACGGTGAAATTTTATCATGGCAACTGACAGCCGCAAGATGCTAATGAGGGCAAATATACTACACTTAACATTGCACCAAAGATTAAGATGAAATTAATATATATTCACATTCATCATCATTAGTGTGTCTGTAGAGCCGATGCCATTTCTAGAACGCTCTGTGCAGCTGTTTTTTTTCTAACCATGGCAACAAAACATGTTTGTATACGAGCTCTGAATCTTTAATGGTTTACCGAGTAACTGTCTTGAGGCTGACAGTGCACAGGGAGGCTGCAGAAGACAGATACTCTAAATCTATTTGCTTGACAGTAAATTTCCACAAGTGAACTTGCTCTAGGTTGGGACTTTTGAGTCCAAGGAATGCCATGAAAGAAAACTGAATGCAGCATATTTGTGCCACAGAGTTTAATTTGAGATATAACAACAGTGCTGCAGGAAACTCATTTAAATGGATAATTACGTCCAAGCAGCATTGCTCGCAGGGCTTAACAAGGTGCGTAATGATGTCCCCTTCTCCAGCGATAAACATCATCACTACGTCCATTTCCCTCACTCCATTTAGCCTGTTGGCCTCGCATTATCTTATTTATTGTGAGACCCATTACCCCAAACCCAGTGTCATTACACCTTTATTACACTGACATATCCAGGAAAAAAGTAAATTGTTGAAACACTTGTGCCATTATGTGACTAACTTTGGCTTACAAATAATCCTTTTCTTAGATGCTTTTACAAGCTGATAAAAAAAAAAAAAAACGGCACATGATGCAGAAATAAAATTAAGTTAAAATATATATTTTCATTTTCACTGCTACCGACCTCAGGAGAGGTGATTACAGGATAAATATCATAGGATTTAGATTTTTTTTTTATAGTGTTTGTGTTTGTGTGAGTAATGTATTAAACGGTTTAGAAAATATCTGTTATAGCTTCAGTACAAAAGAAGAATTATTTCTAATTCTATTCTCGGATACAAGGTGAAAGTGCGCTGACGTTCTCATGGTGTTCGGCCGTCTGATGTCTGCACTGCGGACTGCCAGCGATTAAAGGCAATAATGGCACATGCATATCCTAAGCTTTTAGGTGAATAAATAAATAAATAAATATCTTAGTGCGGTGTCAAAGCGCTTTTTAAACATTGCCTTAATTTTTTTTTTTTTTTTCATCATTTTGTTTTGGTAAGCAAGCATCCTGAGCCGAGAATAAGAAAATCACATTATTCCTCTCCGTGAATTTTGAACAATTGATAGCCTCTGTGTGTAATAAGAAAATGTCGCCCTCATCCTAAGACCACATTTCAGTGAGAGGGAAAAAAAAAAAAAAAACAACATTTTTCAGGCAGGCAGCAGTTGCAACACAGGTTGTGGAAAATCATTGGAATTCTATAAATAGAATCTCTCTCTCTCTCTCTCTCTCTCTCTCTCTCTCTTTCTCTCTCCCCCTCTCTCTCTCCCTCTCTCTCTCTCTCTCCTGAGCCTTTCCATTTGTCTACAGTATTGGTTCCTCTGCATGCAGCTCCCCAATCATATGTGGTTAAGGACAGACTACAGTGACATGTGTACGTCAGACCCTGTCACTCATGTGTTTTGACACTTAGGCTCTTTGGCTGGATGCTCTGATCCCAACAAGAGGGTGGCATCCCAGAGGGCTAGGATGGTTCTGACTGGCTGCCTCGGGTTGTTATGTCATTTTATTGTACCTCTCCAACATCGGGAATGACACTTAGCGATGGCGGTGGGGGGTGGCAAGGTTGGGGTCACGGCTATAAAAACCCAACCAAGTGTAAGACTACCACTGGTTGTCCATCAAGCGCAAATGCACGTTGTTGGGCAATATCACTAAATCTCTCCGCAGATAGACCAATTTAGTGGTTAACCATGGGAGGGACAGAACAGGAAATGTAACAAAAGGATATTAAATATACCACTGTCACAAAGTTCATTTAATTCTGGCAGTCAGGACTTATTAATACAGACACTTAAAAAGCCTCGCGTTTTTCAAGTCTCTGCCTTACAAATAACCATAACCTTTTCCAATAATTAACAGGTTCATCTGCCACTCAATCAGCACGCCTCTGAAGGTGTTGGAGATGAGAAAATTTCCTCTCAAATCCTTTGAAAGGAGGAGACAAACATGCAACATACACCACCCCTACTCTTTCAATAGATCAAAAAAACACTGATTTTTTTAAGTTTAAGCAGTCATAGATCTGTTCCCTCATTACACAATCTGTTTTTTCAACCATGATTAGTCTTTCTTCCTCTTCCTTCTCCAATATTGCCTTATTCATCTTATCTAAAGTAGCACTGAATAAGGTGAATAAGGCAGCACTGAAGTATTTTCTGCCTCATCACAGCTCCTGGACGTGTTGGAGTCCTCGCATACAGTACAGCTTCTTGTCAAGACAGCAGCTGTGCCCTTTAGCTTCTCATATTGGATTTAGGATGATTAAATGGATTATTCTACTGAAATTGACAGAAATATAAAGACTACCTTGTTTAAATGGTTATAAATCTGTAAATTCATATTAAAGCAGGGCTTAAAAGATTTTTTTTCGGCAAAGCGTGAGGAGGCATGTGGAAACACTGTATCCTGTTTGCGCAGACTGAATCGAACTAAGTTTAATCTTTTATCTAACACTACTGGGTGAAAAAGGTTAAATAATATATAAATATTTTTTAACAATTCAAATTTTTTAACAAGCAGACCGGCAATGTCAAAACAGCAGTTGAAAAAGCAGTTGAATAATATTTAAAATGTATTGAAATGTGTTGCTCATTTTTCATTTCTGAGTTAGTCTTAAAGATGTAAATATTAATGTCACAGTACATATTTCATACAAATGTGACACAACGTAAGAAGCATTCGTGTGTGTGTGTGAGAGAGCAAGTGTGTGGGGGGTGATTGGCAGTTTCAGCAGATGTGTAGTATGCTCTGACAGCATGACATCTACTTTGCATGCTCAATATGACACGTCTGAATGCACCCTGTGCATATTGTCCTGATGTGAAGTGATTGCGGGGGATGTGCGGGCTTGCTAGAACCACTCCTTCTTGTCTCTCCTACATCAATATCAAACTGTTCCTTACTAACAGGGAAAAAACAACAAGCTTGGTATACTGAGATACTTTGTCACCTATCTTGTTTTAGTTTTGTTTATCACATTTACTGCAAGGATGAAAAAAAGAAAGGCTTCTCTAGGTGCCGACATTTATTATTCGTTTGTACTCTATATGACACATGCCATAATACACTTGCATAAACATATATATGGCAACAGGGAGGAAGTATCCGGAAGACAATTACATTGATCAGCAGTTAACAAAACAGGGTATTCACCACAAAATATGCAACATTTTACGCAAAGTGGTGTAAGCTCGTCCTTTTTTTCCATTTCATTTAGCACCGGAGGACAACCTGCTGAAATAAATCCACAATCTCTTCCCTGCATAAAGCCGACGTAAAATAAATCAATGATGTAAGATTATTTTCCTGCTATATTCATTATCTGAAATCACAGGTGTGAGGAACCTTGGTACACATTACAGATTCAAAAACACATTGTAGCCAAAGGCCATTCCTTTACTGTATAATTGTCTCTCCCACCAAGTGATTCACTATAATTAAGCCATGCAAGACAGCTCTATTCTCCTGCGAGCGCTTGTGTTAGTGCTACCACAGGCAGGTCTAACAAACATCTCATAGCTGATGCTCTTCAAAACAATGGACAGGGATCTTCAGGGAGGAATACACTGGTACACATGCTCACAAGGGAGAATACAATATACACAATGCGACTGCAAGTATGAGGCCTTTAGGGAGACCTGTCACTGTTATCTTGGCCAAGTCTGCAGCAGTCACACAGTCTGTGTGCCTGTTTGCACGCGTGCGCGCGCGCGTGTGTGTGTGTGTGTGTGTGTGTGTGTGTGTGTGTGTGTTTGTCTGTGCCAATATGCTTTGTCTGAAACAGGAAAAAGTAGTCTACAGCTGCCCTGACATAACCAGGATGCTCACTGCCCCACATAAACAAACAATTAGGCAAATAAAATCCATCTATCAACACCATGAATTATTGACAAAAACAAACCCCTTCTCTTTTCCTTTGTTACTGAACCCAGTTTGACCTCATATCCACATTCTGATGATAGTTCATAAAACTTAACATGTTTAGAAAATATTTAAACACAAAGACATCGTGCCCTTGTGTGACAACAGAAAGCTCTTTCGTAAAGGATGAATGAATCACAGATAATTATGAGGTTGCCCTCAGGATGAAAACTAATTTTTGGGACAAAGCATGCTTGGTAATCACAACAGTGCAGCCACTCGTGTGTCCTAGCCACACCGATGGGATATGGGTTGAGGACTTGTGGAGTCAAGTGGTTTCAAGCCCAGGCTTGCTCAGCGTAACAGAGCAATTATCGGTCATTTCAGAGAAGCGCTGTTTGTTTGTGCTATAAACGGCATTGTTGTTATACTGAAAACACTTTATTCGACAGAAACATTTGGATATAAAGCTTCTGTCTTTTACAAATGTCACAACGGAGAGAAAAGAAAACTGTGGTTACTGCCGTTGCGCTACGCTTCGTCTGTTGGAGGTTAATGCACGCTCTCTCTCCTGCTATCTCTCGCTTGCCTTCTCTTACACACACTCCCTTTCTCAGTCCACAGAAAATATGCAAAGGCCGGGTCAAAGAGATGTTTGTCAACGTCATGTGCAAGGCGGAGCGCGATGGAACTTGCATGTTAAGCAGCCCCAGCCTCTATCAAGCCAATCAACTGCTTCTAAGAAAATGAGAAAACGCGGTCGGGGCTCAGACACCTGGCACTAAGACACATTCACCCTTGCTCACTTATTCCCTCCTTGTCTCTCCATCTGCCCTGATATAGCCCTATCAAGGCACCTCCAAGCTTTGCATATGGAATCATCAAAATCAATCTACCACCCTATTTGTCAGCCTCTCCTCTCTTTCATTAGCAGAAGCAAATAAAGTCTGGGCTAATCCTGCCTTGAATGTGCTTTTATTGAATGCTTGGGCCACAGAAACAGGCCGCTGCTGGAGCTTTTACAATGTCAGGTAATTCCTTTGTGTTGCCAGACTACTAATACATCCCACTGTTTTGTCCACGGGAAGGGTGGTGACCTGCATACCACTACATACAGGCAAATGCAACCCTAATCGCTGCATGTACCTGCTGCGTCCCCCGCCTATGCCTTCACTGACTAGATAAGACCATGAAACAAACCCTGACAGCATTACTCATTCTCTCCACCTATGTTATTCACACATTCACACGCTCAGGCTCAGACAGTCCCACTAAATCAGCCTGCCTGTAAGTGGGTCTCATTGACCCCTCAGGATCCATCGGTGCCCAGATTTCTCTGGATCATCGAGTCAATGGATCAATAACCATCTTGTGTTTCTTGTTTGGTTTTAAGAGCGCCTTCCCCCACCCCTCACCTCCCCACCTCCTTCATCCCTGAATGTCAAACGGAGATTGGAGTCATCAATTATAAGTGTGTGTGTGTGCGTGTGGAAGTGGAGCTTATTTGCTGCTGTCTGTAGAAGTGAACTCAGTAGGGTGACAAAAGCACGCACACACTTACACACACACACAAATACAAATGCCCCTTCCTCCCGTGGGGTAAGGAGAGGAGGGTCATGGACAGAGGTTGCCCAGCAATCCAATAGACCAGTTCATACAGGCAAAAATCTATAAACTAAAGATCAGCTGGTTGGTGTACACTCTGTCAGCTTGAATAGCCTTTCAAGTCAGACCTTCACTGCTCTGCTGCAGCCATGCATGATATGTCAATGGAATAAACAGGCTATGCAGAGTAATTCAATGGCTGGCTGTGCAGAGCGGCCATGCAGTAACACTGGAGCCAAATGGACGGCGCACAGATAAAGCATTTAAGCAATGATTATTCTTTCGGCTAGCACCTGAAATGACATGTGGTGGAGCTGATTAGCTGGGTCAATGCATCTGGCAGGTGTTCAAGCTCCTGTTCTTTTGCAGTAGCTCAGCACACACAAAAAACAAGTAGAGTAAGGGAAGCCAAATAATCCACTTTGTCAGGCCTCCAAATTCTGCTTGGCAAAGCTCTCTCAGTCACAGGTCAGCCCCAGTGTCTCGGTACCCTGAAATGCCTTGAAGGATTCCACTTAAATAGACTGACAAAAAGCCACATATGCCATTTCAAATAGCTTTGCTTTCAATCAATAGGAAAAGGACTATTAAACTGACAATAATATTTGGTTTTGTGAAATGCAAAGCAAAGCTGAGCCTGAAACTGTGTTGCAACATCAGATTAGGATTCACCATGATAAAGCAGACCTAGTGAAACAGACTGCTTCCACTAAATTTGGGAGTCATATTCAACATCTAGTCATGGCACTGAGTTTTGGAAGTGCCGTTCTCCCACTGTCCTCCCCTTGTCTCCTACCCCTCTCACCCGAAGAAGCCCAGGCAAGGCTTTAGGACAGAGCACAGTGGATTGAGTCTCACCTCTGGCAGTGGCATGCCGTTGATGATGAGGTCAGGCTGCTGGTGGCCCTGCCCAGTGAAGGGGTGCTGATAGCCATGGTTGGGGGCTGCATTGCGTGAGTTCTGGTTCTCCACGTTGAGGAAGGTGCTCTCGGAGCGCCTGCAGCCCAGTGGCAGGCTCTGCTGGTGGTAGTCGAAGTAGTTGAGCGAGGAGGTGAGAGACGAGCAACTCACCACGTTCATCTTGTCCGTCTCCTCAACGTCACGTGGCACCAGGCGGATGTCGTTCTTGCTGAGCTTCTTCTTCTTGCTGGACTTCTTCTGGTTGCCGTATGAGTACTCCGCCACCCTGCGCAAGTAGAAGAAACTGAACAGACTCAATAAAGCAGTGTTCTGTCTTCCCCTCCCCTGTCCACACGGTCAAATAACTTGCCCGCCATGCCAGCTAGGGCGCTGTTTCGACCATGGGTGCCAGACAAAGGCTCATTGGCTGTATCCAGGAGTGGAACGCCACACTCAAGTGACTTCCCACTCCCGGCTTGCAATGGAGCTGTCATCCCTTGTTTGTTTGCATTTGCATGCTCGGCAGTCGACATGTCACAAAACAGGCAGACACTAGGCAAACATGCCAAAACCACAGAAGCAAAGCAAAGGAAAAAAGCACTACCGGTGTATGCAATCATATTCAAAGCACACAACCCACACTAATTCCATTTTTTCTTTCATTATCAAGCGAGCCCACTAGCAATACGGAGTGCAAGAACTGCAGATTCAAATTCATTTCCCTGCTCTCTGTGGCTGCTGTAAACTTTAGCTGAGTATTTTGACTCTAATCAGACCAAATGAGAAACACAGCTACACTTTATCAAAGGATCCCAAGACTAGGGGAAATATCCATTCTTCATGCAGCCTTGCAAATCTACACTGGGAAGCTGATACCATGTACACGATAGTTAAGAATCAGATCTTAGCAAGGCCTGCTGCATTGATGCTGTGATGCTAAAATTTACATGGTGTCAAACTCTTGAAAAGACTGTTTTAAACCCTACGGCATAGGAGCTTATAATTTACTTCAGTTCATACACTGCTCATGGGAAGTCTGTGACTAATGTATTGATGGGGGAATTCTCCCTCCATAACATTAACAGTATACACTGGCTTGTCGAAAACAGGATTGTTGTCATTCCAGTCAATTACTTTGATATTCAGCTGGACTGCGCCTATCTTTGGAGGGTCTCCATCTTCTGCCCTGATTTGTAGTGTAGTGGGACTGGGTCTCTCTGTCTAATGATTTTTGCACCACAAGCTCAGCAATTTTGGACCCATCCCCTCTAGTCTTTATTTCTAACACACAACAAAACTATATTTATGCATAATACTACCATGTCTACAATGTCTCGCTTCTCAACATGACATATTAACCCCTACTGGCCTCAACTGCCCACTAGGATGCAGTTGTGAGCGAACTGGTCTCTTTCTAACATCTCAACTGGCTATGATACAGCATTGTACTTTGCCTTTTTTGTTTTTATTTTACAATAAAACTTGAAAAGAGTTATGTTCCTTGGTTCAACAGGAAGAAGAATGGAAAGTTACAAAGGTTAAAAAAACACATCTGTCTGTCATGTATAATGTTTTAACATTTGTTTCTCTCTGTTCCCTGCCCAAATTGTAATCTGGGATGGGAAATTGTCAGAGCCAGACAGACTGACAAATGACAAGTTATAAATTGGAGATAAGCACTCCGCATATTTGAGGTGGATACTGAGAAGCAAAGCACACCAGTGCTTATTAAAGCACCCAGCAGGAAGAGTGGCTCATGCCAGGAGTGTAAACCATTGTGAGCAGTTTTGAATGTGGTGCTGTTGATCATTATATCTGTTATATATATAATCTGAAAATATTTCTTTGGAGCAAGGTGTCAGTACCTTTGTATCACTCTAATCATATCGAACTGCATCAGTCTTTCAGGAAAAGCACAAGGAGTGTTAAATTCAAATTCATATGCTGAGAAAAGATGTGCAATTGTTGTGTAAACATACTAAAGGTAAGGAAACTACAGTAGTGTAGCCTATATGTTTTGTGATACAACTCATTCCCCAAAGCTAATGGAAAGGGAACAGGCATTCATTTCAGCATTCAAGTTGTGCTACAGGCAACACCTTAAAAGCAGAGAAGTGGTGCTCATATCCATCCAACCATCACATGATGATGGAAATACCAGCATTTCATTTCTAATCAATATTAATAAATATTCTGTGAAATCAAAGTCTATTTTTTATGTCTAGGGATGTTCTACACTTTAGAAATGGCCTGACTTAATTTCAAATCAACAAAATTATGTCAGGAGCAAAATATGATGATGGCTTCAGGTTAAATTCACAAATCCAATCTATATGTAAATTTATAGTGGTAATGTCGCACAGGGAAATCAAAACTAGAACTGATGCTCAGATTGATGAACAAAACAGAAATTTTAACATATAAAATGCGCAGAATAATAATCTGCTCTTTTCCAGGTAACTGGTAGCATCAAAGTGATGTGATATGCTTTGACATAATCAAAAGTAGAAAAAGATGACATGTTACGTGTGTTATAAGGGATATTATTGTTATTATTATTGTTATTATAATAATTATTATTATTTTATTATTATTATTATTTCTGTTGTTGTAACAGAAAAACAATAATAGATCCGAGAATTGATAACCTATCTATCCTTAATCACACTAGATTAAAGCTGACAACAGTCAATCAACCATGGTGGACGTTAAATAATAAATGTCTAGGAGTGATATTGAACCAGTGGGACGTTAATTGCCTGGTAACACACCCACAAATTGAACATGACAGTTGGACCGTCATATTTATGAGCCAATTGGTTACAATCGAAAGATTAAATCAATCAATCAAATTCCCATAACACAGAGAGTGGGCCTCAACAGAAGGAGTCTAATTTAAAGCCGTTTTATTATCTACCTCTCTTTCATCTGTAGAAACCTGCAGTCCTCGTCGCCCTCCTCACACTCGGGCCTCAACAGGCAGCGCGACAAAAGCAATGCACTGACAACCAGCCTAGGCTCGCACTTCGGGCACGATCGCAGGCACACGCACGGACACACACACACACACACACACACACACACACACACACACACACACACACACACACACACACACACACACACACACACGCTCTCTCTCTCTCTCTCTGTCTCTCTCCGTTTACCCCATTCTCTCTCTCTTTCTGCCTCATGCGCGCACATAAGCAAACACACACACACACACACACACACACACACACACACACACACACACTGAACATCTGAATTTAGGACAAGTGATGTAGCCACACACATTTACACGTGACACTGTCAGTACCTGCAGTTGTATGTTCGGATCTCCTTGTTATCCCTTTTGCACTTGACTGCAACAAAAATCATGGTGACAAACAAGATCGCGGCAATAGAGCCCAGGGCGATGATGAAAATGAGAGACAGGTTGACAGGTCCAATGGACTCCTGTGCGTTCAGGTCAGGGGAGAGGTACACCACGATATAGGCCGAGGCGGACAAAGAGGGCTTGCCGTGGTCCCGTGCCACCACTGTTATCTCGTAGGTGGATTTGGCGTTTTCCCCAAACATTCTGGTGGAGCGCACCTCTCCATTCACCTGGTCGATCTCAAAAAAAGCTCTGTCCCCCTCCGAGATTGTGTAGGTCAGCCGTCCGTTCTCCCCCTCATCATAGTCGTCTGCTTTGACTTGGGTCACCATGTAACCCACACCTGCATTTCTTGGGATGGAGACCTCGGCCGTGCCGTTCACCAGCGGGGGGTTTGTCATGACAGGTGTATTATCGTTGACATCCAGCACGACAATACGCACGGTTGCGTTACTTGATAAGGAGGGGTTTCCGTTGTCTCTGGCCAAAACCTTGAAATCAAAAGTCCTGGTGTATTCGTGGTCGAATGATCTCATAGAGTAAATGCGGCCTGATGGGTTTATGCTGACATATGTGTTTACATCCATGTGCTTAATCTCGCCGGGGACTATGGAGTATGAAACTGTGCCATTCATGCCCAAGTCCGGATCTTCTGCTGACACTGCAAGCAGACATGAGCCAGGCAGGTTGTTTTCCATCACCATCTCTTGGTAGTGGGGTTTGAGGAAATGGGGAGGGTTGTCATTTTCATCAGTGACTTTGACTACCAGAGATTTTGTGGCGCGCAAAGGAGGGATGCCACTGTCCTCTGCTTGGATAGTCAGGTTATATGTGTCCCTTTGCTCTCTGTCCAGCCTGCCATCAACAAGTATGGTTGAAAAGCTCTCATACTCTTGCAGTCTGAACGGCACATTGCCCTGCAGCCTACACTGCACTTTGCCATTTGCTCCAGAATCCTTATCGGATACCCGTACTAGTGCAATGACATATCCACGCTGTGCGTTTTCACTAACTTCAACCATCTCTGTGTTCAGTGAGAGTAAACTAATAATAGGAGGGTTATCGTTCGTATCCATCACATTCACTGTTACTTTGCAGTGAGCTGGGATAGAATTGGGACCTAGATCTTTAGCCTGGACATCGATCTCATATATTTGCGTTGTTTCATAATCCAAAACGCCGTTGACGGTAATTATGCCAGTTCTGGGGTCAATTTTGAACGCATCCCTCGTTTTCTCGGTGACGTAACTGTTGAACGAGTACACAACCTCTCCATTTGTGCCCTCATCAGGATCCGTTGCATTCAAGTCTATGACTAATGTATTGATGGGGGAATTCTCCATAACATTAACAGTATACACTGGCTCATCGAAAACAGGATTGTTGTCATTCGAATCAATTACTTTGATATTCAACTGGACCGCGCCTATCTTTGGAGGGTCTCCTCCATCTTCTGCGCTGATTTCATAAGTGTAGTGGGACTGGGTCTCTCTGTCTAATGATTTTTGCACCACAAGCTCAGCAATTTTGGACCCATCCCCTCTAGTCTTTATTTCTAACCCGAAAAGCTCATTTGGGGTGATGGAATATGACTGCACTCCAAAGATCCCTGAGTCCGGATCGCTTGCCCCCTCTAGGGGAAACCTGGTACCAGGGGAAGCATTCTCTGAAATTTCAATGTCAATGTGGCTCGTTGGAAATCTGGGCGCATTATCATTCAAATCCTCAATTTCAACTTTGATGACACAGATCTCCATAGAGTTTGACATCACTTCAAGGGAAATAATGCACTTTGGGTTCTGTCGACAAACTACATCCCGATCAATTTTCATTTGGGTCGTCAGGATTCCGGCTGGACTGAGTTCCACCCATCGTGGCTCTGAATTAGAAATAACCCGCAAGTACGGCGGCTGCGGTGCAATCTGAAATCCTTGCTTCTGTGCGTCCTTTGTCACGTTTCCGATCACTGACCCCGGCTTCATCTCCTCGTTTATTCCGTATTTCAGGTTGATAACAGCCTCAGCCCCGACCCAGAATAGGAGGACCACAAAAATAAATTGCATTAATTCCATCTCCTTAGATTGCATTGTACCTGTTGAGTTGTCCTCTGCCTAACACAGATCTGGAATTATTACGCACACGAATGCATGTCAGAGCAAACAGGAAAAATGTTCCAAATTACTCATCTCATTGAAATGTCCGGTAAAAATGTTTTGGTGACGAATAGGTCCCCTGCAAATTATAGCATGGTGTGCTGAATTCTACAGTAAGTGCTTTATAGTACTCTTCTCAGGCAAAGCACATCCTCCGGTCTACTGCAGCGAGGGAAACATTGGGGACGACAGATATGTGAAAACATGCTGAATCTTCTCACAACAGTGATTTACCGATGTAAATACGAGCAGCTCTCATCAAGCAGCAAACTGGTGTTACACACGATTCGTATGAACTGTCCATGTTCAAGTGGGCTAAAAGAAAAAGAAAAAAAGAAAAAAACATTCGCAGTGCAGAAGGAAAAAAGAGAATTCCGATGAGCAAGTCCCAACAAAATTGCTATCTTCCGTGAAGATGAAATAATGGGGTTCAAAGGTCCTTGTCAGATTCTCCCCAATGCTTTGATGCCGGAGAATATTCCAGCCGCATTTTGGAGAAATATGTTCAACTGTGTGGAATAACGCTAGTTGAGATAAAATTTCCTCTTAGGCTGGCAGCTTTGGGCTATCAAACTGCACGTCTGGTGAAAAAACGCTTAAAGGATCTGCAGTCGAAAAAAAATTATTCAACAGCTTAAGTCCGGTTATCTCAGCCTAAAGAGCAGGGGGGCTATTGCAGAAATGTCTCATCATATCACTGAAGTCCATGGTTACCTTTTTTCATTATTTCCAGACAAGCAGATTTAGTCTTCGCCTCTTCTCAAGTCTTTAAGCTTTTACTTACTAATTAATTTCCACGTATCGCACACTTGGAAAAAGGGCTGCACACATCCTGATAGTCCATGGAAAAGAAAAAAAAATCCGTTGGAAAATGAAGCCAACAGCCGGAGGGAAGAAACGATGCAAGAGCCTACTGTATGGACAAAAGGCATCTCATGTTGGGTTGCAGCAAACTACAGACACTGAATATCCAGCCTAGTTGAGGCAGAAAAAAAAAAAAAAAAACACCACTCGTTGCCAGTAGGCTGTCTAGTTGACTCCAACAAGCGCTCCTCTCGCTTCACTGGTGCACACTGGCAGACGCACCGCTCAGAGCCGAGCGCTCAGTCTCAGGACCCGCAATCCCCTCAGCCAATCAGGGGTTACACAGGAGGGTTGGATCTGCTGGTGGGTGGGGCAAAGTACGGCAATGAAACACGGCCAACTACCTGTGCTCCTGCAGATGGACGACTCAATGGGCAATTATAACGTACAAGTTCAAACACGTAGCTGTGTATTAAAGTATAGGGGTCTGATAGGGTGCTGGGGCCCAACACGAGGCTTGGGAACCTACGGGGCGTCCTTGGCGGGACTCCAGGTTGTCCCACAGAGAAATTAGGAATATTTTAATTAACTACCGAAACAAAAGAAAAACTAAGATAAGTTGTCATACAGTTGTTGTTGTTGTTTACAGTATAGACGGTTTTATAAGGTTATATCTTACAACAGGTCTGGGGCGCATTCCTCAGAATAAAGTCTTGAAGAATGAGAGTGGGTGGTCCAACATGGATCTATTTGAGGCTCAAAATGTGAAAAACGTAGAGGAGAGAGCGTCACCGGCAGCATGGCTACCAAAATACAGCTTTTTAATTGTAGATTATTTTACTATAGAGCAATGTATAAGCCCGATGATATTTATGCCAATTACAACTGTAAGTACTACAGTATTTCAGCCTGCCATGACTGTCATGGCCGAATCTCATGTGGGCAACACCATTTTTAAAATTTATCAACACGAGGCATCATGTCGAGGCCATTCCCAATGTTGAACAAACATTTTGGCAAGTCATGCTACCTGTTCACCAGTGCCCATTAGGGTGTCCCAAAAATATCAACAAGATCATTTTGTATTATTTAAAATGTCATGTCCACATGTGGGCGAGTAATTGGTTTAAATTATTTATTATTTATGGTCCCAACCAATAAGCCTTTGTTTCAAACCCTAACCCGTTGCTGTGTTAGGCATTTAAAAGAGCATGCTGATTTAGATAACAGTCAGCTAATAATGAAGAACTATCAGCTCAAACAGGCTATTAAACACTCCCAGTGCACATGTCACCAGTAGACTTCTGCAAATGTTTTCTGTCACTTTATGATTGCATGTGTTTCATTATAGATAAAATTGGTTCGATTAATCTTCTAGGAAAATAATGAATGGTCAGGTTTGTCAGCATGATGTGCCGCAATTCCATATTCAGTGATGTAGAGGTATCCTAAACATTGATATCCAGTCGGTCTTTATCATAAGGCAAGCAGGCACCATTATAAGAAAATAAATCAACATTTTCAGAAAATTATTTGTTTTCCCTTTGCCTTGAAAGACCTTATCCTCGTATAACTTCTGCCAGCATCACTTTTGATGCCCCTTGCTTCCAGTATATGATGATATGATGTGTACAATAAACTTGTGTCGTAAAGATCCCTCAGCCTATAAAGGTGGGCAACTTCTTTGTAATTCAAATTAAAAAGAAAGGTGAATAATAAATGTGAATTTGGATTAATTTACCCTCCACGACCTCCCACCACATATCCTTGTAGACTGTCGTTTACCTCACTGAACACCCCCTAAACCTTCCACCCACCCCCACGTACGCACGCGCACGCATGCACACATGCGCATACACACAAACACACACGCATACGCACCATTCATCCAGTCTGCCTCTCACTTGTTCGCTCGGCTTCCATCACATGCTGTAGAGGGCAAGTCGGTTTAAAGTCACAAGGGTGACACCTAGCGTCAAGCTGCCGTTTGGCTCTATTATTTCAATCTGTCCGTTCAACCCAGTCACTTTCACCCTAATGAAACACATAAATAAATAAATTCCCTAAAAAAATGCATATTAAATACATTTCTATGAATCCTTGTCTTTGTCTTTATATTGTAGTCGAAGTCTACAATGAGATCACATTAATTGTATGATTATTTTTATTGTGCTGTCCAGGAGCTGTATTAGTATTAAGCCATGCCTAGTCATCATTAATCCACAATTCAAGCAAAGGCTGAACTGTGTTGAACTGTATTTCAAATAAGCACTTCAGGAACCAACAAAGAGCAGCTTGAACAATGCTGGGAGCAGGAGGGGGTCAGATATGTCGTATGCCATAAAACTGTATAATTCAAGATGTATGCATGCAGTAACTTTTACAAGTTGCAAACCTGAGAGAAATAATTTCCCCTGAAATGTTAGAATGACTCTGCTGCCAAAGAAAAAGTATCTCTGAACAGGGAATCAGTGTTTAATTCCTTGGATGTGCTGTTCTTGAAGTGGTAAAAGATGCTGTTTTCTCTTGTATAATGAAAGGTAGTCTTGGAAAGCAAAGCAAGAACAGTATCAACAGAAGCATCTTGTTTGCTCCCCTGTAACACTTTTCAGGGCATGTTGCAGTTGCATAAGGAGAATGCCAGAAGAATGTTTAAGCTTTATAGAGTGATAAATTCTTAATGTCAGGGAGTTAAACAACCCTAGGCAGTGGCAGGGGACCGGCAGGGTACTTTTTTTCCCCTCCGGGCTTTTTTGATGGCCATATGTACAACACAGCTCACAGTGGTCTATGTTTTGTATTTTTATCAATGTGAGTTAATGTTACATGGGCTTACACAGGCTGTCCAACTGTAAGATGAACAGAAACAAGTTCTGCTTGGTAACACTGTCAATTAAACAAATGACAACAACCACTTAATACACACTTTAAATGTGATGAGGCAGAGAGAATTTGGATGAGCTTGAAGGAAATTAGCCTGCCTCTCAGGGTGATAGTATGGACACATGAACTGTTCTTGATGGAACTTTTATTTATTTTTTTTATTTTGTATTCATGGTACTATTGTTGACTTTTCCTGTTGTGAACATTATTGTTTTGCTTTGTTTTTTCCTGTCGAAAACAAAACTTCCCTTCAGGGATTAATAAAATTGATCTTATCTTATAGTATCTCCTTTGAAAGGGGTTAAGGAGCAATAAACAAAAGTAATGTTGCACTAAAGGCAATGAGTCATCTCACATCAACAGGGCTGAATTTAGGATCTCAAGTTGTTAGCTGTTTGCCTCACACCAAAAAATGCTGTAGACACACTTAACAGAGATCTATTATTTATAATCATAGTTTTGCAAGTACAGCCAATGGGGAGTGCTTGTAATAACAATAATAATCTATAATAATCAGTAGTGATTTTTTTTTTTTTTTTTTTTTTTTTTTTTAAGTGGGCCTTGAACATTTTTGGTGTCTCAAGTCCCTAAACACCTTCAGCTCTTAGAGTCTTCCAGCACTTAACCAGCACCCTAAACAATTTCAGGGCTGTTCAGGGGATATCTACTTTTGACACAGGGTTGACTTTAGACTTTGGGGTTTAACCCCACAATGTGAGGGCTGAGCATCCTTGACAGCCATGCCAGATAACCCTGGGATAAAATGTTGGCCAAAGTTAGAGTGCTGCAGAACGAGTTTTAGCTAGACAAGGTCTAAGAGAGTTAGAAATGTTCTAGATGTTCTTAGCCTTGTAGCCAATCCTGTGTGAAAAAAGGCAGTGGTATTTTTTCAAGTGGCAGGGTTGTATATAAGAGAAAAAAAGAGGCAGGATTGTAAACCATAAACAATTAATGAGGTGCTGACCACAGACAATAAACTTATTGCACACTCGAGTTCTATCAGGGTGAAATGTCTGTATTAATAAGTTAATGTATTTTTTTGCATCAGGAGCTTGAGTGTGTGACTCCTCTGTTTTTTATAGGGCTGTACCATAAACCATGGCGCAGTGATTTAGCCACAATCTATTTCTTTGTATCCCAGAGAGCGGTGGCATATTTCATTTATGAGCAATGCACCGCCTCGCAATACTTCCTGCTGTTGATGTTCCTTTGTGTGTTGCACTATTGATCTTACCGCTATGTCAAAAACCTTACTGTTCTGCTGTGGTTGGTTGTAAAGATGGTTGTCTACTGGACAGCATCAATTTCTGTTTTCACAACCACTATTTGGTCAGGAAAAGAAATGGCGAAATTGATTGTAGACATACTTTCTGTTTTGATCTGATCTATTAAACTGTCAATCATCTAAGCACAGTGGCATCTGTTGAAGTACACATTGTCGCTCTAGTTTAACTTTATTTTTCATTGCAGTATGCTTCCGAGTAAACCTGCCACTGAATAAACAGGTGGCAAATGCAGTTTGCATTGCAAAGATGTATTCATCCTACATTATGTGGAGTTTGAAATAATTAATTCAGGTGATTCTTGCTTTAAGAACATTTTGTAATTAATGCATTGGCATTGCCATTACTTTAACTTTAACATGTACAAATTAAGCCTGTGTAAAAAGTCACAGATGTTGCAGGCTTCCTTTAGATTTAGGTCATTGTTCAGATTTTTATCTGGATTTTGTAATTCAATGGAGATTTTCATTGCAACTGCAGTTTTTGTTGATGAAAAACAGGCAGAAATGGAAGCAGTGGCAGAATGTCAAAGACTAAAGACGGTGGATTACATAGAGATGTTGTGTGTGTGTGTGTGTGTGTGTGTGTGTGTGTGTGTGTGTGTGTGTGTGAGGGAGAGAGAGAGAGAGAGAGAGAGAGAGAGAGAGAGAGAGAGAGAGAGAGAGAGAGAGAGATTGTTTATGGTCCATTAACGCAGGTTTATATTTTGGAGACAAGTAACATGATATTGCTCAGTTTATCCTCAATACAGAGAATTTCTTCCTTCAGGAGTGCATGCAGTGCGGTGTGTGCTTTCAGGAGATGCAGAGGTTTATTCTTACACTTTAAGACAGAGGGAAAAGCTAGTCTATTTAAGGCCATAGGAGTTTCACAACCTCGCTTGGGTTTTGAGCATACTGAAGCATTTGTGGTGGAAAGCTTGAACCAGTGCAGTTGAAAGTACACAGAGAATGACTGATTTTATTTCATATCATTTTTTGCCTCTGCTGCCAAGGAATGGCACACTTCTGTAGTCTGTCCCTGCTGCTTGCTTGGAAAGGAATATCTAAGCTCCTCTGACAGATGCTGGCATTATCACCCCTGTGTCCTGCCCGGCATTGGAACTTGGCCCGTGCACAGACACAGACTTACAAGAGCAAGCACAAGACAGCAGAGACAGACAGCGGTGCATTGATTCTGAATGGGCAAGATGGCCACGCTTATTTTGGCTGTAGCTGAAGATGACCTTATTATTATGGTCTTCATCCATACAGCACCCCAAAAATTGATTCCTCCTGAGCACCCCTTGCCAGAGGCACAAGTAGGAAGGGGAACTGACAGGCTTAATCTATGGGCCTGTCGTCAATGACGATACGCCCTCCACTCCATTCCACACTGTGCCTGTCCATGATACATCAATTAGTATCAACCCTCACCATCCATCTGAGGGCTTAGAGAGTCCCGTGGGCACGCCAACATAGTTGCAAGTACAATTCTACACCAAAATATGTTCTTTTCCTGCTCTATCCCAACTATTTTGTTGTTGTGCTGCTCTGTTAGTTGTAATATAACCCTGTTTTTTTTTTTTTTTTTTTTTTTTTTTTTTTAATCCTGATTTCTCAAAACCAGTGGCCTGAGAACTCTAATGGGTGAACAGAGGAAGAAAGAGTACAGTGGGTCCACCTTGGCTTTGTGTTGTTCAGAGTTAATTCCATCTGCTCTGCCTCTCCTCTCCTCTTGGTGAATCTGTGTGTGGAAATTAAGAGGGTGTATTTGTATTTGATTGCATGTTACTATTAGAGTCACACTATTTTTGTTCTGTGCTACAGGCTGTCATCAATTATCCAGTGGAGTGTTAGCATAGGACAAAAATGTGACTTTTCCTCATGGCTGCCGCTGACACATGAGTTGCTACAATGTTGATCTCCTTGTGCTGGCACAAGAGCAGCCTTTGAATTTCATTTACAGAGTCACAGCTTGATTCAGATGTTTTCTTTTCAAATCTCAAAGAGTACTTTGAATCTGCACCCACAGGTTTAGTGAAATAAGTGTTTTGCCTGACATGACCAGGAAGTGGTTGTAGATGTTTTTGTATTAGAATGGATGTGGCCCTTGTTAGATGGAGATGCAAATGAATGGAGGAATTGTTGAATCTGGCTGTTTGAAGTTGCATGCTGGTTGGTGGGTTTCCTGATCATCAAAAGCTGCAATGATTTAATATGCAGTTTGTTGATGTTTAAACAATTAATAATTAGTAACCCAATGACCCATTTGCTTCTGAAATGAAACATGTTTAAGAGAAGCGTGTTCCATTTGTGCATAATTGATTAAGCTATTTATGCAGTTAGATGGCAATTAACAGACTTTGTATACAGTCCTCTCATGTTTACAGCCAAAAGTGCTCTCACTGTGAAACTGTGAATATGTCTGTATGATAAACAGCAATTTGAACTGTAAATGGCTAATCGTAGTAGTAGCTTCTTAGGGCATAGGAGAATAACAGAATTTTAGAGGATTACAACTGACAATAACATGCTATTATTTAAATGCTTCTTGTATGATTTTCTCATCTCATTTTCTCTCATTCTCAGCAAATGTAAAATGAAATTAAACAAATGCAAATAAATAAACAAAGAGACAGCTGACTTAATCTGTTTGATAGGGCTACAGAATAGAGTTCTGACAGCCATTATCGCAATTAATTTAGCAATACTATATTCAGGAAAAAATTCTACAGGGCATACCTACCTACATTATAGTCCAATCATCTGATAAAAGGTTAGGTTACTATTTTTATCAGTGATTTTCCTCCCGCTTAAGTATTTGTCTGCAAGAGAACATTTTAAAGAATGAACCTGATTTGAGACATTTTTTGGTTTAAACGAGACTTATTCAGATCTGTGCCTGCAGGGCCCCCATTTGAGAGAGAGGGTACATTTCCAAGGGTATTTGTATCCACACAAAGTTCATAGTATTTGCCACCCACAGCAGTTTCTCAGCTAAATCAACAAAGTGCTTCTTTTAACAAAATTCATTTCTTCCCCTGAATAGGATTGACCACTAAGCAGCATTCTTTTAAACATCCTTGAATTGGGAAATCGAACATTGAATAGAAGCTACAAATTCTCCAGGCAACTCAAGCCACTGAAAAACATTCTTTGATTCAGAGCAATTTGGACTAGGTCTCGTATATTGATTATAGTTTTGAATGGAGCTCCATGTCTTTGCATGCTTGACTGTTGAAACCAGGATATTTAACATTTTTCATAATTTCCTAGCATATAGTACAATAGGTGTATTCACAGACACAAAACCATATCAGAAAATCAGTAGACTTTGTTAGCCTGCCAGGACCATTAGATAACGAAAGCCACACAAACACTGGGTCCTGAATAGACAGTGGACAAGATCTGTGAACAGGGAGCTCGCTGTTTACCTGGTGTATGGTCAATTAGCTTTGTGTTGCTGTGTTTATTCAATGTCAACCCTGATTAATAGGCACAACATGGTAGATAGAACACCTGAAAGTGTACTACAGGGCCTGGGTGGGGCTTTGTTGCCATCTGATAGCATCTCACCAACACAAAGCTCATCTCCTTGCCCCCTCGGGGGTATTTACAGCTGTTTTCTCGTCAGGACAAATTAGCACGGCTGTGTGCCACTTTCACCCCCTCAGAGTTAAGCAGCAAATAAAGGCATGTCTTGGTCACTAACTCTCATTGTGCTTGTGGGTTGGTGCACGCTTTGCAATAATATGCAGCAGTTGGTAGTTGTTGACATTATGTCAGTTTTAAGTAAATGTGTTTGCACATCATTGTATTCATGACTGGGGAACTGAGAATGAAAAACATATTGTTGGGGTTTATATTCCCTCTCTAATCTGTCTATCTAATCTAATATCTAAATATATATTTTCTAAGCGGCTGATTTAGCTTCGGTAATACTCTAAATCCTTCCTAGTCTGACAGGGCTGTGTGCTGCAACAGGAGGAAAAGAGGTTAGAGGATAACCGGCCCTCATACACAAAAACACATACACATACACGCACAACCACCCATCCTCTCTGTCTCTCACCATGTTTCTCTCTGTTCCTCTCAAAATACACTTACCAAAACAGTCATGCACATTTTCATCAACAACCATTGAGAAAACCTGAGTGATACTATGAAAAACTCACCATTTCAGATTTTTAAAATATAATGATTTAACCTCAGGCTAGTGAAAAATTGAGTCTTGAGAAGAAATGACATTTCCTTTTACAATGACCATGGCAGTGTAGTTAGCAAACCCCAGGGGGGAAAGCACAGCCACCCCTGCGGGCACCCATATGTTGTCTGTGTGATAGATGCACTAGCACAGAGGGCCTCATGTTTATTGCTTTTCATAATGTGCCACTAGTGCCTTCATGGTAATGGGGACTTTGCCCTATGATTGTGCCAGCTTTAAATGTTACACTTCATCACCTTAATACTGGGCTCCAGCGATGTTCAATTGCATTGTGCCAGGCTCCATAAGGCCAGGCACAAATTAGTTGCTCTGGTTATTTGAACATTAGCTTATCAACACCTCATCTTCATTTTGCCACTGAACCATATGAATGGAGACTTCCTGTGTCTGACTGCGGCCATGGGAGATAGGTGGTTTGTGCCTGTGTGTGAGTGTGTGCTTGTGTGTTTGTGTGTTTGCGTGTGTGTACACGCACACACAAGTATGAGTGTTTGCACAGGCGTCCTTGTGTTGATGTGTCTGTGTGTGTTTGTTTGTGTCAGCATGTGTATAAAAGGCAGTGTCCTCAGAGAAATGTGCGTTCACAATAACAGACACTGAGAAAAAATGGAGGGAGGGGGGCAGAGAGAGAGAGAGAGAGAGAGAGAGAGAGAGAGAGAGAGAGAGAGAGAGAGAGAGGGAGAGAGAGAGAGAGAGAAAATAATCTCTTGCTATGTTATCCCTGCAAAACCTGACAAACCACCCCCGAGACTGATCTGGCTTAGCATTCAGTGTGGTTAGGGGCTTGTTTGTGCTACTATGATTGGAGCAGGCTGGCTAACTTGGCCTCGTAACAATCCAGTCACAGTGGAGCCCCAGTGGACTCACACTGCCTAGGGATGGCAGGTCTGTCTCTATCTGGACACAGATATCAATAAAGGAAGCAACGCAGTCTTCTGGGAGGCTGGACAGTCCAAATTCTCTTCCCTGAAGGAGGGTTATTAATTGTCCCCATGTTGTATGTGGTCTGCTTGCACAACATGCCCTTTTTTGCAGAACATTCTGAATTCCAGGCATGTATCCCAGAATGCAATTAGTCCTCCACCATTAGATCAAGCGACACATGTCTTCTCGCCTCATGCCTGGCCTGGAATTACGGTGAGGGGAGGGAGAAAAGAAAGAAATTAGTATGGAAATTAGCTGTCTTCAAAGCCTTTGGCGATTAAAGGTGGGGTACGGAGCTACGGGAAGGTGGCAGTTTCCTTTGCAGATATCTGAGTTAGAGAGAAAGCAGGGATACAGGGAGATTGCTTTCCTTGGGAGACTCATATCCCTCTGTGCAGTGGAGGATTAAGGAAATAGCATATGAAAGGCATAGCATGCTGTTTAGTATACACTAATTGCGCATCCGGTACAGAGTGGTCTGGGATAGGCAGATTGTATTTTAGCATTACACACTGGTTTTTGTTCCATCGAGAGTTGGAGGTCCTCAGCTTTCCAAAATATACATGTGTGTTCAGTCTTAGCCTTTAGCCTATCCAGTGAGCTGATGCTTGGTTCATTTTTGTAACCTTTACTTCTCCAGAAAAGGTTTGAGCTTTTATGCTCTTTTTCAGCAAAACCCTTTTTCACATTTATGCAATTGCCCACATTCGTACTTGGAAGCTGTCCAGTACAAACACAGTCTTCTACTGCTGGCCACTGAGCTACCACCTCCCCTTAGCCTGATCACTTTTCACCGGCTAGACTCCTATTGGCATAAGTCACTCAATGTGGTTTCCAGGTTACAATGTCATAGAGTGTAAAAACTCGACTAGATTAGTTCCCTCCCTCTCAGCACACACACATTTCCTCATCCCTTGCTGTTTTATGCCATGCAACCAAGGCATGCTAACATCCATAGTACCTTAGGATTTAAAGTAATTCCTCTTCCCGGCACCTCCTGGCTTCATTATCTGTCTTACTACTGTAAGTAGTGGGATGGTACCGCTTATTTGGGCAGGAGGCAATCTGACCCTGAGGCTATGAGAATTCCTTTCCCCCATGTGTCAGCTAATGTTTACCGAGACCCGAGGACTGAGGATGGATCACAGGATTTCATAATCCACTGCCCATACAGTCGAGCAAGGGCAAAAAAATAATTCTTTTTGTGTCAACAGTTGTTTCATTCATAGGTAATTTCCTCATAGCTGGCCACATGCTGCAGTCACATACAGGAAAAGATAGATGGATAGATAGATGGATAGATAGATAGATAGATAGATAGATAGATACTGAACTGCATTTTATTGAGAGAGAGAGAGAGAGAGAGAGAGAGAGAGAGAGAGAGAGAGAGAGAGAGAGAGAGAAAAAAAAACAGGTCTAGACTCAAATGCTCTGCTTCCCTGGAAACCATTCATTTGGCACCTGTATCCTTCACTCCCATTCATGTGTGTAAGCTATCCATGCATTTCTATTTATGAGAACTAAGTCAAGAGATGTGGATGATTTCAGCAGTTCTGTAAGCAGAAGACATCTCTGGAATCTGTTCTCAGTAATTTTCTTCTTGTTCTTTGGGGCATTGGCTATTTTCCAAGATGTAGTTCAGGATCAGCACACCGTGGAACTGAACTCTGGATAGCAGCACTGGGGGTGAAACTCACTCAGACCTCAGCACCAGCAGTGTGAAACTGACTTGAAGAGATTTGTTATTCGATATGAAAAGAAGCAACAATATTTCCTCCTTGATACGGGAGCAAGAAATGCCTGTCTGAAAAAAAAAAAAAAAAAAAAAAAATCTTTTAATGACTCCAGTAGCTGCCGGGCTCTATATGCATAGATCCTGCAACAAAGCAGCCTCTGACCACCCATAAGTTATGGACTCCTTAACCCCTACCTGACCCCTAACACACACAGAGACACACACAAACACACACACAGTCTTTGTTGCCACGGCCCACCTCGTTAAGTCTGGCTGATGGGCAATTTAACCTGCATGGAAACAACTGTTCTTCTAGCCTCTCTGCAGCTGCACTGTTAAACTCGCCCATCAATATGTGTTGATGCTGCTGTCAGCGCTGCAACCTGGGTCCTGCTGCGCTGGATCCCTAAGTGATCGTAAAGGTGGAACAACCTTACGCTATTTGTGAGTAAGCTATTATGACCTCTTGCAGACCTCAAGATTTAGAAACGGGGCATACTCATTTACTTTTCTCTCCTCAGGTCTTGACTGATATCGGGACTACACAGGCCTGCAAAAGCAGGATCATCTTTAGGTGGATAAAGCAGGACTTTCACTATCATAACCCTGTGGATTTACTGGTGCCTTCTCTATGCTGATATGAGAGTGCACTGCATTGCAGGTATATAAGCCAGAGGTGCATTGTTTGGCATTGTATCAATTTGAATGGGTGACTCAGAGTTATGGCATTTTGTTAGCTGACTTTTAAGGTGGCAGAGGTATGCTATGCAATTCTTGTTAATCAGTGTAAATAATTACAGCGATTAGCAATGCCCTGTAACAATTAAAATGGGTTCACCTCCTGTCTACAGTGCAGGAGATAGCTGTGAAAGAGGGACAGTCTCTGCTCCATGGCTTTACAGAATCGTCCATGAGGACACATGTATTGATCTGACTCCTGTGATGTCTTATGTTTCATTAACTTTTGCAAGAAAATAATTGATTCTTGCAATATGAGACTTAGCCCAGGAACAGTGTATACATTGAATTTAGGTCCCATGCTGATGTATGTTTACAGCAGTTAAAGTATTTGTGGATTATAATACATTGTGTGTGTGTGTGTGTGTGTGTGTGTGTGTGTGTGTGTGTGTGTGTGTCTATGATAACGTACAGGTATTGTTTTTTGATGCAGCCATTTTCTATATGTGTGGTCACAATAAAGTGTATAATCAACAGACATTGTATCTGGAGTGAGCCAGGGTCAACTGATCACCGTGTTTTATCCACAGTGGCATCCAGAGACAAGGAAGCAGGCTTGGACTTACCTTCAACTGCCTCTACCACACACAGCATCCAAATCACATCCTCTGCTACACACAGCCAGAATAATTCATGCCAAACTGCCAGTGGAAAGGAATGATTTCTGCCTGTCATTTGTAAACAAGGGAGCATGAAAGCGTAATCCACCAGCAAATCAGAGGATGATGAATAAATCATCTATTTTAGAGATTAACCGCAGTGACCACAATGCCACAAAACCTTAATCAGGTGGTCATTTCAATGTTTTATAAACAAAGGGCATTGCCGGGTGCTGGGCCTTTGGCCAGTGCCCATTACTCTGGCAGCCCCCTGCCTGGCCGGGAACTCCCAACCCCTCAGAGTTAGATAAGGCTGTAATAAGATATAGTCAAATCCTGGCAACTAATCTGATATTTCACCTCGGTGAGAGATAGGAAAGATATAAAAACGTATTAAGAGTGAGCAGTAAGAGGCTTAAAGTATAGAAACGGATGTGCACTGCCGTTTTAATCCACTCATGCTTAACCCTTTCAAGCTGCCCAATCTGCAACATGCAAATAATGATTCCTTTGTAATGCTTTCAGACCAGTAACCCCCCACTGTCCTTTGATTCTCTCTGGCAACCTGAGATCAATCAGGTTGAAGCACAAAGAAACACTGGTTTCTTTCTCTACTACATTACCCTGGATTGTAGATTGACATTAGGCAATTTGTTTAGTTGTGTGGGTAAATGCATTAGTTCAGATGGATCAATCCCTGTGTGTGGACAGTCACCCATGTGGCTGTGTGTGGTTCTGGTTTATGTACATGCACAGTTGCTCTAAAGACACGCCTCTGTCTGTGTGTACACCAAGCGCTTAGTAGCTTAATGCAGCCTAATCTCACATAGCCGAGGTGTGGCTACGCGAGATTAAGTGCAACCAGACTGTGGAGGGCAATTAATCTTCCTTCCATGTCCAGGGAACAGCTTTAATTTCAGGGTGGGCTAGTCACAGCCGCAGTGTGCTGGGTCAAAGGTGAAAACACACATACTTGACCCTCTGACATATGTAGTACACTGGTATTAGTTTCAGCAGGGCGATCCCGTTGTTGAGTCTTGCAGGATGGGGGGTTGTGAGGAAATCAAGTCATCATTCTGGAGGACAGCTGTTGCATTGGATGTGAGCAGTCAAGCCAGAGAGAGCAGTCCTGTTCTGTCATCTGGGTCTGCCCTGAAGGGTGGCATCCAGCAGCCCACCAATCCCTGCTCTCTATGGGGACGTGACCTTTGTGACTGCGCAGCCAGCTCAGAAGAGGTGTGTGTATGTAACCTTACAGAAGGGCACACCCATCAATAAAGAGTAGTCTGAGGTGGGTGGTGGAGGCAGGGAGAAATAACAGGTGTCAATCTTCATTACTCGTGATCTGCTGCCTCTCCAAATTCCAAATTATTCCCCAATTAAGGAGAAAAATGAAGGCAAGGACGCTCTCTGTATTTGACATCCTGATTAATTACTTCCCTCAGATGAAGAATTGACTCCCACTTCATGTCACCTTGGAGCCCTCTTATGGGTTTTGCATTGCATAATTAGTCCAAAGAGCTTACTGTAAATTAAAGTTTACAAAATGGAGAGGGTCTGAGAACATGTTTACAAGTCATAATTGAAATTATTTAAGTGTGATTGTTTCCTTGCTTAATTGTGTTTAATCCATGTAAAATACAAATAACTGTATGTATCTTCAAATGCATGTATTTTCAAAATATATCAATATTATGGACAACACAATGGATGTGCATGTGTCAGGGAGCCGCTTGTCAGGCATAAAACTATAACTGTCACGATAATAGAACTCACTGAAGACGTAATTGGCTAAACTGTGAAATGGGCTGGAGTTTTATTATCAAATCAGTTGTGGTGAATTAAAGCAGTGTCTTTCATGCTGTCCTGTTATTTGAATATTTAGTTCCCTTATGCTATCCCTCAGGCAATTCAATCCCAGATTGTAATAGGCAATTTCATTCTTACAATCAATTACAGGTTGATTTTGAATGATTCACTGTGAGACAAAATAAAGTGAAAAGGAATGGAAATATGATTTTTGACTTCCATGGGTATGAGCCACTGTAAAAGGGAGATTTTTGTTACTTTGCTTTTATTTCTCCCTTTCTTTTGTTATTCATCTGTCTCTCCTTCTCTGCACACAGGCACTCACACATACATATGCAGACACAAATATAAAGTTCTTTACAAGCAGCACAACAGATTTTTGCATAAATCTAACTTTTTAGTGTAACTAGTGTCCTTGTTGTGAACAGTGTAGCGATAGCTTTGCAGTGTTACAGATGGCTTGATAAAACAGACACACACAAGCATGCGCACACACACACACACACACACACACACACAAAAAAACAAACAAAAAACTTCATGTCTACAACATGACCAATGAAGGCGAAAACTGTGCATCATTGTAGGAACTGGCTCCCACCATGTGCATCAGCTGGAGTGTCTTGTGCTCGCCGAATGTATGTCATTCTAGCTTACAGACGACGCCCTCCTTTGGTGCAATTTTTACACTTGGCAGGGTGATTAACGCATGTGATGCACTAAATCTGGGTTGCCCAGAAAGCAACAGTGCTAGATCGAGTGGGACTCAAAATCTGTCCCTCTTCTGCCTCCTGGCTTTGTAGGCACATACTGTATATCTGTAGGATTTATCTTTCTTTTTACTATTGACACTAAATGAGCATTACTTCACTAGAAGATGGGCTATGTACTAATAGGGATCTACAACCTTGGTCTATTTATTGCCCTTCTGGTATACACATAAGAGGGCAACTAACTGCATTTGCATGTGTGTGCACTTATGTGTATGGGTGCTTCCCTGTCACTGAGCGAGAATCTGTGTCTCCATTTTTATTTCTATCGACTGTTAAAATAATGTAAAGCGAAATGATTCACATAGTCTTGCATAGTTGTCAGCAGAACCTCTTGTTCACTGAATATTGGTTGAGCTCTTCCTGTGTCCCTGACTCAACTGTATTCAACTGCTTAGCAAATTGTCAGACAACCTACAAAGAGAATTATGGGCCCTGAGGGGTCTTGAGGAAATTGCACCACTGGCAGTTTTATCTGGGGGAGCTGCAGGGCCTAGACAATGCTCCACTTAAATATGATGACAGACTAGAGGGGATGTACCCAGGCCCTTTCTATAAGCTTCACAAAACCCTCACAGCTAAAAACTAAAACTCCTGGCTTCCCCAGTTGAAGTTGTCCCCACAGGGCAAAAGTCAAGTACTATAAATTTCACATATCAACCAACTTGAAGAGGAAGAGCAGATAACATTTCTGCATTTGTTTCATTTGTAAACTAATTCCAAATTTTTAGCAGCTTGAAGTTTCACAACATCATAACTCTGTTTTTTTATGCATGAGTTATGCTGTGTAAACCACACAATAATCCTAATGAATGGTGTGCACAGGAATGATTCATCACCAGTATGTGCTCTTGCTTGAGAACAAATCAAATTAAAAACCCAGACAGTTGCCTTACATTGCGACAGACTAAAGTCAGCAGGTCGGCATGTGTTTGCCTTTGCTCTGTTTACATGTATTCTGCTCCTGGGGATCATAATAGTGGAGGATTTGCCTCTAAATGCATGTGCAAGACATGCAGGGGAGCGCTTTCACTTTGAAGTTGTTATTAATACACAGACAGAAAATTCCTGCAGGGATCAAGACGAGACACCAGAAAGACACAGTAGCATGGTGCTGCTGCATCTAAGGAAGCTCATTTTTCTACCTTTGCGAGGTTAACATGTTGGTTTGATGTTCTTGCTGCCTCTGTGTAATTTGAACATTGTATATGCTATCTGGAGAGAGCATAGCTGCACATATGAATGAGTTTCCACTATAGCAAATGCATAGTGGCCTATTTGTGAAAGTATTTCTAACTCATTCTGTCTAACACATACTTTTGATGAAGCTCTGCCTCTTGCGTCTCCTTCACACATTCCCTCTTAATTTTAAAATGTGTACTTGCTAGGTGTCCTGTGCAGGGTATGAGGAAGTTTCTCATTAAACACAGTAATGAACAGGAATATCAGCACCTGGCAAGGTGCTTTATCAATCCCTGGGGCTGAGAAGTGAACCAAACTACATAGGCTTATTTCTTACATTCAGTGGAGGACTAAGCAAGTGAACACTAAACTTTTTCAATAATTTCAATATTGAGAGTGAGCTAGATAAACAGTGGAATGAGGCTGAGTGTATATGTTGTACTAGTAAAGCTTCCTGCGCCTGACCCGCTCATGGTGATGAATAATGAATGAGCAGGACAGAAGCAGTTACCATTTGGAGACAGTTTCCTGATGAATGATTACTGGCTCCACTGGGTCTGTATTTGAATAGGAGATGAAAACGTCGAGAGGAAGACACATGGCTGTTACAGTAGTGGGGATGTAATACTTTTGACTGCTGAGCAGGCAACTCTCTAATGTTATAATCAACTAGCATGGCTGATCATAAGAGACCACACATAAAACAGAATGAGTGAAGATAGGGGGAGGGTGTATGAGGCGACATTTCAAATGAGATGTATTTATTTGTTATGCTACTCAATGGATTGCCTGCTCCAGTAGAAATTCCGATTTATGTTTGTACCGTTCTGTACAGCTGTTCCTTTAATAACCACATTCATTACCTAGCGACAGCTATTAACAGAGCAACAATGCTCTGCAACAGAAGAGAGGGAAATTTCTCAGCTAACCCTCACATACAGTGCATGGCTGCATGAGAATAATGAGGTTAAAGACAATGATCCCTTTGGCAGTAAATAAAACAACCGGCTGTATCATTTTTTTTGTACTGACAGATAAAAGCTGTCTGCCACTTATTTTACAGAGGCTGCTACGCCACCGTGTTGCAATATCTGCTAGTGCTGAAGTGAGTGAGATAAGGATTTCATGGTCAACGCGTCTTCTCACAAGGTGGTTGTGGTGCTGCAAGGGTGGGATGGCCCCTGTCTGGCCCTACAGGGTGAGATGAAGTGTCCCTGTCAATGTCAGAGCTCTGTTTACACCTCCGAGCAGCAGCCTGTGCCACCACTTCTCGCCTCGCCACGCAGAATCTCCCTTGGTTTGATCAGCTTTTTGAGTCGGCTTAATCTTGTCAGGCTTGACAATGAAGCCTGATCTCCTCTGTTCTTCTGAGCAGTGGAATCGGCCTACAGCTCACCCTATTCAAACAGGGCTCGAGATTCCCCCAGAATCCATAATCATTTCTATGAAGGATTTTTGGATGTATCAAACATTCTCAAGTAAAGGCACTGATCTGCATTCATTCCTACCATAAGCTGGCCTGGCTGAATACAAAATGGCCCAGTTAATTTCTGAGGGCCCCCCTTTTTAAAGTGCCTAAGATATGCATAAGGGGTAGAATAAGTGAGAGAAGTCATTTCTTCGTTGAAAAGAGACGGGGAGACAAGTGTCTTTTAGTGCTTTCAGAGTGGGGACTGTGAAAAAGATTGAGAAACAGAGAAAGAGAGTGAGGGAGAGATATAGATACATCGATACATAGAGAAGGAGAGAGAGAGAGAAGAAAGAAAGTGGGAGCCATCATGACCACAGGGCTACTTAAAACCGCCCATTGAGGGCACTTAATAGAACCATTTGTAATAGAAGCTTCTTGTCAGTACATACCACATTGGCAAAGTAAGGAGACGCTCTACATGTGGGTGGATGTGTATAGCAAACAGAGAGTGGATGTTCTGCTGCCCAATATGTTTGCCCTCTCAGAGAGCACACTCAAATGTATTCCAAATGGTATGTCGTATTGTTTCTTATAAATGTAATGTGCATTACTCATCTCTACCACAATAGTCCCTATGTTCATTTAGTTAGTTGTGCCTTAAAGGAATAAGTGGAAAAACTACCATTCTGCTTATTTAACCCAATAGATGTATTAATTACATTGCTAATATGAAGCCACCCTGTGTTTACACTTTAGGTCAGTTCTGCATATGCTATATTTATATTCTGTCTTTATATAGCACTAGTGCATTTGTGCATGTTATTTTCCATTGTGTTATACTGTGATTGATGTTTGTCATGTGCCACAATTAGAGTGAAAACTTTAAACTCCCTTTATACTATCAAGCTGCTCAATACTGTTGCTGTATCCTTGCGTAAGAGTGGCCCTAGATGTTTTTGATAATTGTTCACATTCAAAAGGAAGGCTTAATATCTTAGTAAAACCATATTCAGTCTCTATAAACAAGTATGTGATAATCTTCTTTCAGTCAAAAAACTGAGCACTGTGACCTCAGATCTGGTTCAGTGTTTCTATGATTCAAATTTTTTAAGGCTGCTTTTAAATCAACCTACTATTTTCTTACCTAACACCAATGCCGTAGCCAATATTTGATTTCCAGCACACACTACAAATCTACAGCATTGATTTATCATTTCAGCAAAGATGTTTTTTTAGGTGGTGGGATGTAACCTTATTTGAAGGTACATGGATTCAAGTTTAAACTGAGTCACGAGTGGAGATTTGCCAGCAGCCAGCAGTAACTCAGCCACAGCAAGGAAAATATTTGCTGAAGCTGTTCTCTTAAAGACTGTATTAAGTGAAATATGATGCACCTAGCCAAAATATACTTTGGGTCAAATAATTCTCAAGAATTATGCTTGGTATATATTTGCTCTGAAAATCACCCCTTTTTTCTTTACACTTTCCCTGTAAACAAACTGTGAAGGTTTAGTGAATCATCATGAACTCAGGACTTTTTTTTAACTTTTTTAATTGACATCTCTTAGATACTGCAGCCTGAGATGGTTTGCTTCCATTTCCAAGGCAACATGCACTCAAAGTTCTGTCAGTTCAACACCATTAAACATGCGCCTGTTTTCACTGAAAAGAAAGTACTGTCAATCTGTTACATCAAATGTGGGTTTGAACTCTGTTTTCCTGAATGGGTGAGGGGAAAAAAGATAGGACAAATGAGTAAAACTTGTTTTTCACCATGTTTGACACAACATCTGCAAGTCAGTTCCCTCCCATTGCCAAGTTCTGTAGGTTGACTTAACAGAGCCCCATCTACCACCACCTACCCACCCTTCTCACTTCCTACGCACTTCTTTCCTTCCTCTCCCAAAAAACAGTGTGGCTGATTGTAACCCCTCTTCCCTGACCCCAGCCTGTACATCACATCCATCACACCAGGGTTCAAGACCGTGACCCCTGCACCCTCCCGAGAGTTCCTGCCACCCCCATCTTCCCAGCCTGCCCATCTCCCCAGCCTCTCAATCACTGCCACCCAGGTGAGAATGAAGTTGGCGAGGCTCCACTAAGGCAGGGCAGTGAGCCCTGACAGCATCATCCCCAGAGGGCTCACAGCATGCCTCAGTCAGTTAGCAGAGGTTCTCCAGCACCTCTTCAGCCTATCCAAGAGTCTGAAAAGGTGCCCTTACTGTTGGACAAAGTTAAAAGTGATGCAGGTAGACAATGCCATGGTTTCCTGAATGACAAAAATGGCCGCAGTTTGTTTGCCTTTAGAGCAGTAAGTAGCACGGGTATGACCCATGGGACTGCACTGTCCCCTTCTTTGTGCCCTCTCTACACCTCTGACTTCAGATTTAACTCTAGGTCATGCCACCTACTCTTTTATGTCTGCTCCATTTTGGGATACATCAGTGAGGACAAGAAAAAGAAGTACACTGTAGAAGTCTGGTGGTTTATTTTGTCAGGTGGTGCAAAGAGCAGCACCTGCTGCTCATTGTCAGTAAAATGAAGTAGCATGGTGGTGGATTTCTAAAGCAGCAGGAAACAACTGACACCTGTCACCATCCATGAAGATAACAAGGAAGAGGTGCACTCCCAGTACCTGCTTTTTTCAGCTGGGGAGATGTCAACCACATATAGTCCTATGACCCAAAATAGCAGTAAACTGTGGGTGGGGAGCAGTTTCAGTATGTTCTATGTAGTCTGATTTTTAATTCATGGGGTCCCTGATAGGTTCCACACAGCTGTGTGTTTGGCTTACAAATCCAGAAAACAAAAAAGTGAAAAAACAAACAAACAAACAAACAAACAAACAAAAAACAAATCTCAAAAATCATTGCTGTACTGACATGCTGAAAATCCTTATGGCATTTCATATCTGGCAGTGGAATGTAGAAAACAGTGAAATAGTGAGTTTGGTCTCTGTATTAAAACCAAACTGCAAACATTCGTGCTTGCCATTCATCAGAATGCATCAATCTGCACTTTGCTGCACTTAACCACTGCCAACGCGGTTACCTTTAGTCTGCAACTGTTTCATGTGAGAGACATTGAAAAAGAAGCATATGCCACAGGTGATTACCTGAGCTAGGGGGTTTGTCAACTTCTCTCCTTCATCTCTGGCCATTGTTCTGAAGCGGGCTGTGTAGGCAGTGAGCAGGAGCCAGCTACAGAGGTTGAGCGCAGGGGTTAGATGTCGGAAGCACTGGGCTCTTCTGGCTTAAAGGCACAGGTCTGCGCGAGCGTACAAAATTGGCCATGAGTTCAAAGAGAATCACTGAGAGCGGGGAGTTAAGTTGAAACCTGCTCTCTCTCTCTCTCCCTTTCTGACGTTGACTCTCTCTTTCAAGCCTCCCCCCTCAAGCCTTTTCTAATGATGACTCTATCTGCCTCCCACTGGAAGACAGAGAAGCAGCGGCCTCAGGGCCTCCAGCAACAAGGTATCAACATCGCAACTGCTGCCTTCCTCTATTTGTGCTTTTCATTTCCAACCCTCATTTGGCTGTTTAGCGCTAAAGATACAGAGGTGGGATAATTACGGGATGTCTGGGATCCAGAAATTTGCAAGATTTCCTATATACAACCCTGCTTTTACTCAGAAGACATTTTTTTTCTTCCTTCAAAGTGTTTCGCCTTTTAAAAGCTGCCAAATGGATATGGATATGAATGTGCTGCTGTCAGGGCGAGACAACATGTGTGAAGTAACTGATGGATAGCGGTGAATAGTAGCATATGGTTAATGGTAGAATAAGACTAATTCTGCGTCCATGCCTCTAATGGAAGTTATAATAACAGGAATAAACTGTTATTTTGATGATTGTTCTCCTTGGTCAACTGAAAAGTGAAGCTTGCTATGATGCATATACTGACACTTTGGCATACTGCTTTTCTTACGTAGATGGATGAAGTCAGTGCTTCTCAAAATGATTGGAGATTTGAATTTAAGTTGTACATATAATGTTTTTTTACTCTGTTAGAATAAATACCTGGAATACTGCAAGCCTGTCTGCTTTGATGCAGCTATTTCCATTTGTCTTCTACACTTATAACTAATTTTAGCCCTACCTTAGTGTACTTTGAAATGGCCTTGGATCATATATCAAAAAATGGAAAAAGCCCACTGCATATTTTGAGACAGATTTTGGTTATCTGTTCATTTTGCCTCACTCTGTCTCCTTAATTCAGCCGGCCCACAACACAAAACACATCTTCTAGCTGCCCATTAATGCAGTCTCCACATATCGCAAGCAATTACCTGCAGTACCACACTATAACAACAGATAATATGATGTTTGAATTAAAATGCATTGTATAAGGCTTTCATAAGTGATTAAAGGAGGGACTGGTATTTAACCATGGTCTTTATTCAGCCAGCTTTCCCTTGGTCTGTAACCTGGTTTTGACCCAGCTCAGACTATGGTTATACCTGTGCTATTTCTCACCACTGATTATCAGGCAATCATGCCATTACAATGTAAACCGAGGTCCTTTCTTGAAGCAGGTGTTGCATATTTCAAGTACCAAGTCAATAAAAATATAGGCCCTATTGTATGTTTCGGTGTTATTATTGGTTTGGCAAGATGCATGAACATACTAAATAGGTTTGAGAGAGGCTTTGTGTGTGTGTGTGTGTGTGTGTGTCTGTGTGTTCTTCCTCTTTTCATAGCGAAGGATTAGTTCATCCTGTTGCTAACCTTGTGGGTCTGCATTTAATTGGAGCCTAATGGAAATCACTGCTTGAAATAGTTATGAGTAGGACTATAACAAGCCATGTTTATAAAGGATGCTTCTTTTTCCTTTGTCCTTTTCATTTAGCCTGCATTTTAATTTATAAGAGGCCAGATGGCACAAGAGGCTGAAATGAAGTGCATTTACAATAGCATATTGACAAGCAACACATATATGTCTGGTTCAAACTCAATTCAAAACACAGCTCCAGGGACTCCTGATTTTTATGTAAGGCCGTCTAATGACCTTGCCAGGCTGCTTTAAGTGACAGGCAATAGCAGTAGCAGGTTCTTGGCTGTGATAGTGCTTACAGGAAAAAGTACTTGCAGTCCCTTTTCCACTGTGACCACGGCTTTATTTTTTCATTTCAGCAAACAATGGTTCTTTCAAAGGTTGTACTCATTTAAGGGCTCTCAGTTGGGCAGTGACCTACTGACTGTGTAAAGTTGGTGCTTGTTTTACTCGATCCAGCCTCCTGACCTGCCCACTCTTTAGCAATGGTGAAAACCAGCAACAAAAACAGGAAACCACATGACAGGCAACATTCTGAACAGTAAACACTCCTCAATTCAGGGACCAAATCTATCAAAAGAGACATTCAAACTCCATGTCCTTGTCCCTTAACCTTTTTAAGACCTTGTTTTTTTTAAAGAGCACAATTCACATTCACAGCATATCTTCTACAGATATGTTGATGTTGTTTAACTGGCGAACACAACATATAAATAGGAATGAATTCTCGGGATGGGTAAAGCTTCTGCCTGTTTAAATTACTACTACTAACTATAGTAGGCTAAATTAAACTGCACTCAGTGACAACTCACTGTCAGGGAGTGCGAATATGAATGCTGTGCTTCTAAATCTGTCATGTTTAGGGGCGGGTTTGTTTTACAGCTCCTGCCAGATCACAAATGCACTAGATTATTGTAGTCATTCTGCAGCCAAGAAAATATATCAAGGAATTTGGGAGGGGGGGTGTACTGCTGGTACATATTTCAACAAATACTCTCATGGAAGAAACATATTCAGCCTGACATTTTCAGGTCAGCTATGGATGATAAGGAATGTGGTCTCATATTAAGAACCACACTGAAATGGAAATGATTAGTTTAAATAGGGTCAGTGGCTTTAGTGCAACCAGGGTCAAAGTTTTAAACTAAGGCTGGACCAACACCCAGCTCATTGGTCCACATTTATCCTGGTTACAGACCAGTGGTCTTCAACCGTGTGCCTCCAAGAGCCATGTTTTTGGAGGTTTTTATTCCAGCCAAGCACTTTGAGCAGTGTAGCCACCAGGAGGGATGGAGAAAATGAAGTGGGTGTAGAGTGGGTGTTTTTAGTGGCTTATGGGAAATATTACGTTATGCTGCTATTGATTAATGTTATGCATGTGGCTGATGCTGTTCCTGCCAGCACTAATAACAATTTTGCTATAGTTTTAATGATCTGCTGTAAAATTTATTTAAAACCTTTGAATAACTGAATAGATCTTTATTCTTGTTCACTGTAATGAACAACACAGGCGTGTTTGAATAAGAGTTTGTTAATATAACAGAGGTACTGATTGGATTTTTTTTTTTTTTTGTTAGGAGAACGTAGGATGGTTTAGGTTTTTATTTTATTTATTTATTTATTTTCTTTTTTGGGGAAAAAAAAATCACATAAGGGAAAATTGGGTCCTGGGAACATTGGACCTTGGAACATAGATACTTTCCTTACCAGTATTCGGGATCTCAGGAAAAGTAACACTCTTATTTATTGCCACAAGAGTTGTGTTGGTACAGCAGGTAGTGTAGCTAGCCTATATTAACTACTCCTGTTTGGTCTCCTGCCGACTCAGTATGGGTTTGGGTCGAGAAAATGAGGGCTCAGGTCAGGTTGGGCTGTAATTTCTGGGCCCAAATCAAACTCTAGTTCAGCATACTGGTGAGCAGGGCATAGCTTGTGCCCTCCTGCCATGAAACAGCTGGCCATACTCAGGCAGTTTTTTTTCTCCTCTGCTCAGCAGCCATAATGAGCTCATACGTGACTGCAGGTGAGCTTTAGCCTACACCAGGAAATTGGCTGCAGGTGTGGTTTGTGAATGGTCCTCGCTAGACTGGATCCACTGGAGGTACCTTTTTCTCACGAGAGTGGTTAAGGTTAAGGTTACAGTTAAGGTAAGGGTTATTTGGGGTTAAGGTTACACACACAAATCTTGGGAGATTGTGGCAAAAGGTGCCTCCGATGGAACTAAGCTAGCACCAACCCTTGTGACTGCAGAGTAATGAGTTTTTACTTTCTGCGACAAGTAGAACTAGAGTACTTTTTTTTGTTTGTCTTTTTAAGAGTAAACAAAAGGCCAAGCTACAGACAACAAACAACTGGGCTCATCAAAGACTTGTTAGGTTGCTAGAATAAAATACATAACACAATTTAGATATGTTTACACCTATAATACAAAAACAAAAAAAAAATCATTTGTATTTTCTTACAGCCGTATACCTGTTGTCATGAGATATACTCAGAGCCGTAAAACTGACACAGAGCATCTGCTTTGTGGAGTTTATTGAATGTTGGCCTTTCTTGTATTATGTTGCACGATTCATATATTTGCATCACACTGTTGTGAAATACATGAATGCAATAACATTATATTAAAAATGATGTGTGATACTGGTACTCCTATAATGATACACTGAATTATTTATAACGAGTAGATTCCAAACAATATTACATGGCGATGCACTCTGACCATCACAAACAAACAAACATATGTCTTTAAAACCTTTTTGTAAAAATGGTGTAACCTACAAAACATGACTTTCTCATCAGATAAAAGCACATGCCAAAGGAAGTACATCAAGTGTCAACATGGAAAACTAATATCAGTGGCAGTAGTAAATGTTGTTTGTTTTTGCTTTACTCTTAAAGGAATGGGATGGAACTGTCATTGTTCATGCGGAGCCGACAGGTTAATAAAACGGCACACAGCATGTCTTTGATTTGGCCTTTTCACTCAGAACAGCTGACAAAGATGGAGTGACTGAGATAATAGCAACATTGCCATGACTACTGCGATGGTTGGACAGTCTCCCTGTCTTAAAATCATGTCAGCGAAAAACTTTTTTTTTTAGTTCATTAGTAATACATGAGTTGATTGTCATACAGAATTCCATTCATTGAATTTTATATTAATGGCACATTTTAAGATGCCCGATTTGATCAGCACATTCAATATATGTAGGTTGTGTGTGTAAGTACAGAGAGAGAGGGAGAGAGCGAGAGAGAGAGAGCGAGAGAGAGAGAGAGAGAGAGAGAGAGAGAGAGAGAGAGAGAAACTGCAAGAAATGAGCCAGAGGAGTTTTTCAATATCCTTACTGTAATCACAAGAAGCACACAACAGCTCAGAGGATACAGCATTTTGTCCTGTAGAGGACAATTCTGGCATGATTTGAGTTCTCATTTTTGACATTTTCTATCCCTATTTTCAAATCAGTTTTGCCATACCTCTCAGGCTCATTCACAATCATTCAGCTGCAGAAAGCTTGGAGAACAATTCTGGAGAGCTCTAACTTGGTAGGTGAAGGTAATCCATCACTGTGAATAAGTGGCCACCAATGGAGTTTTGTGTTGCACCAGGAGACTAATACAAGAACTTTTACAGTTTGAAAGAAGTCCAGTCCCTGTTTCATATTAATGCAAACATTCAAGAACACCATTGGAGCCCAGACAGAGGGGGGATATCTTACTTACTTAATGTATTTTCCTCTCCAAAATTAAAACTTTCTAGCAGTAGCTAAAGGTCGCCTGTGGTTATACTAGAACCTGCCTTCTGCCAGTCACAACCCATTCAAGCCAACATACAAACCAAAGCAAGATGCCTCTGCCAGTTTTAGTCGGCAAAAATAAACAGAAAATACAGCCAGATTTTTTTTTTTTTTTTTTTTTTTAACTGGTGCCCTCTGCTTTACTGGGTACCCCATAATATTTAAACAGTGGCTTTTAATATTCAACCATGTGAAAAAACAACTAAGACCAGGGGAAAATAGCAAATTATCTCTTAATGTGGTACAAGCCCTGTAACGGAATGCAAAAAGGAAAAAAAAAAAAAAAAAAAAAAGGGCAAAATTCAAATCATCCTGGAATTGTTCTTTAACAACATATGATTAAGCCAGAATGCAGCCAATGCACCACCAGTTAATATTTAATGGCGGCAATAATTATGGCAAGGCTTCCACATTGTGAATTAAAGATTGACTATAGCTATCTTTTATTTGTAATAGTTAATTATAGTTCCTTTTGATATTAGTCACAACTTACATTAATCCATTGCAGAATGATGCAGCCCCAAACCTCTGTGCGCCACTAAAATGAGCTTGAATGCTACCATGACAGCAAAGATTCTGCAATGCATGTATCTTTCTTTACAGCAGTTATTTCTAAACCAGTGCAATCCCTTTTGGCAATATATGGTACATGAGTGTACATTGAAATATGCTGCTGCTTGATAGAGAAAGCAAGCCACCAACATATCTCACTTGTACCAGTGCCTGGTGAAGCTAAATGTATTTCAGGCTCCAGTACAATGCACTCCCTAGGAGAGTGCCAAGCACAACATGTGTGGTTTATTCACAGCATTTTTTCTGTATTTGATTTCTACCATGTCATACTGCAGTCCCACTCAATGCCTTCTTCCACATCCACAAAAGAAGCCGTTCAACCCAAGCTTTTCTAAGCTGACAAAGGTTGTATATGGCATTCATTGTTTTTCAGACAATTCAAGCAATTACCAGGTGCAGGTAACACACATTGTTAACAGAAAACAACACTATCACATGTAGCACAGAAAGCGGGTGGGTGTGGTGGTTAGTTTGGGGGTTAGGGTGGCTGCCATCCATGTCTTTTTCCATGTGGTTGGTGAAATTGAGGCCTGGTGCTGGGGTGAGAGGAGCGGGTGTGTTGCTTTGAAGCGGAGCAGGATAGCTGTCAGAGTCAGTCATGGATGGGATGCTCCTATCCACTGCCTATTAGAGAGCTGTTTATCAATGTGGCTGCCAATCAGGCCAACTCCTGGTTTGCCCATTCTAATCTGGACTTCATAACTGCTACATATGGTGCAAGTTCAGTTCATTATATGTGGCATGTGCTCCTCCACCCCACTCCTAATAAGATTTCAGTGAAGCAGCAGGTGAACTGTGACTGCCACGAGATTGCCATGCTCTTGTTCATCCAGATGGGCACAGGTGTGTGTGTGTGTGTGTGTGTGTGTGTGTGTGTGTGTGTGTGTGCGTCAGTGAGGCAGAGAAAGGGCGATAGAATGACACACACAAAGACAGACAGAGAACTACCTATTAATACTATAGTAGTAATAGGTAGTGAAGTATTCATGTTGTCAAGAGTTGATTTCAGTGTAGTTTCTCAACACACAGCAGCCTTACTTGATCTGTAACTCTGAAACCCTGTTTCAGTCTTACGCTGCAAATGTTTGCCAGATTCCGTTTTAGGTGGTGATTACAAATATCCCTCTAATTAGCCATCATGAATTATGGACAACAAATTAAGTGTTGGGATTTCTCCCATTGTATTGCACATGTTTTTATTCATGTGCATTTCTTGCAAATGAAACTGTCACTGTGTGCTACATAACACCCATGGAGGGTGTAATTACATCTGGGATTTCTTCAGTTTCCACTTCTTTTGTTCTGCACCAGTTTGCTGAGCGTAGGCCTACAAATGTAATCTCAATAGGTATTTGGACCAATCTTGCAGTGGTTAATAATTCAACTTAAGGCTGGAGGCTTGCATTGGGTTGAACCACGCGGCAGTCTTGTTAAACATTCATGTTCTCAGCTGCGACTCGCCTCTTGAAGGCATTTGACCGCCAGAGCGATAACTCAGAAGGTAAAGGCTTCTCACTGGCATTAATATCAATTTGATGTCTGTGGTGTCAGATCTGCCCCTGCTCAACAACGGGGCCGAGCTACTAAGAGCCTCCACTGTTCCTCTCTGTGTGAAAGACACTGCGTTTGTGTGTGTACATTGTTCATAGAGAATGTCATGAGTTTGTGCCTGTGGGAAACACAGGCTTCATATATCTATATTTATATCTATATCTACACAGATAGAGATATAGAGATATAGATATAGCCATAGTTATAGATAGACACTCAATGGTACACACAGATACATTTGTAAAATCTAATACAATCCAATACAACTGTTCTGTACAGTACAAAACTGTCCTGCCATAACGTATAATTTTGTTAGTTGTTTGTTTTTGTTTTTTTGAAATGCTGCCGTAGAGGTGGTAATTCAGTTATACATTTGCATAACATGCAACCATATAATTAAATTTACATGTTCTAAACAATGTATTATGTCCTGTGCATTTTTTTGGTCTCTATAAAAGAAGTGCTATGTAGGAAAAGTCCTGAGGACATCTGCCACATGTCAGTAAATCTGAATCTGTATGAAGGAACATGAATAGGGAATGGAAAGGTGTAACGTTCATTAAAATGATGCTGTTGTTGTTGACTACAGTGGAGGAACGGCAGAGTGGCAGCAGGGGCCCCGCCTCACTGAGACAAATCTAGCCTGTGGAGTCACAAGTAATTGCTGCTGTACATGTCTTCATGGAGGAGTGTTTGTCAAATGTTTGTCTCTTTTGGTTAGGTTGCTCAGTGCCTCAGAGACATTCGATAATTTGTTTTGGCTTTTGGTTGGAAGAAATTCTGTTCATATATTAAAGTGCTTGTATCATAACAATAGATGCCAACTGAGGAGTTTCATTTAGACAGTTTTCCCTCAAACTGTTAAAAGATATGGTGCAACATTGCTGAACTGTGTGTCTCCTCCACCGCAATCCAAAAATGTGCTCATCAATCATGCTCACAGTACAACAACACAAATTAGTTCTTTTTGGGTGGCAGTGATTTATGAGAATGGCAACTGGATATGCAAGACTAAATTGTTTTTCTGCACTTTCATAATTCATTTAATTCTCCAAACAACCATTTTCTGGCAGGTCAATGTTGTGCTCAGGGTATGAATTTTTTTGACTAGTAGTTGAGGTAATTTGTGGACTCACTGACTGAGGAACTGAGCCTGTGGCTACCGCTAACAACTGGTAGGTGATGCAAGTATTTTGACACAATTTTTTTTTTCTCTTTTAAGGTAAATATTGAAAACATAAGGTACATCTATCAATAACAAATACCAAATGGGTACAGCCAGTATGGAAAAGGCAGATGTAAAAGATATGCTGTGGGTCAGGGTTACCTTGTTACATTCCTCCGTCCATTTAAACCATGATGGAGGGCTGAGGGGGGGATGCAGCAATCTTGTATTTGCAGCAGAAAGAACGGTGCATAGACAAGCAATTATAGGCCAGTAATGCAACTATGACGATATATACTGTAAAAGCCACTCCAGTGCACATTCACACTGTCTAGAAATACTGACTACATATTCTCAGGCCAGAGACAGGGCAAGCAGGATTTCTATGTGTGTTTTGGTAACACAAAAACATTTATACAGGAGAGATTAACTGCCATTATTCTGTATACAGGTTCACAGTTGTTGATTAATTTTATCCATGATGGTTTTGATCAATGTTTACAGACTGAATCCATGGAATTAGAAAACTGCTATCAGTAATGAAAATCCCATTAATAATGGTGATAGTGATAATGGTGATGGTGATAACAACAAGAGCAACAATAATAATTTAATTCCTAAAAATAGGCTCTTGTTTCTGTCTTACAAATTTACAAGTTTAATTCAACATTATACAAAAATTATATATGGAATACATGCAAATGTAAATGAATGGTGAACTGGTATAAGCATCCTTGCATTGAAAATATGATAATTTAAGTATTCCTCATCCTTTCATCTCAAATTGATATTCCCTACTTGCTGTATCATTATAGCAAGTAAGAGCGATAACAGCAAATGCCATGCATGAACAAACATCAGGCGTACAGCACAAACAGTGAATTTTATTAATTTACCCCCTGTTATTTTCCAAAAATGGCCCTAACACATCCCTCATCTAAGCTATAACTTCATGAATGTATAATGCTATACATGTCTCAAATGTAATGCTATGCATATGTTTCTACTAGATGCTTGTTTATAATCAAAGTTTCCTTATGCTGTCACAGATTTAGGGCAACAACAGCATAATTTCTAGTAAAATCCAAGGGAGTGCATGTTCACTGCTCTGGTACTCAGTCAGGTATGGACAGAGCAATTTGATGGAAATGACTAGAAGCTTGCATTTTAACACCAAGGCTGTCAAAGTTAGATAAGTAAACACATGAGACTTCATGCAGGAAACAGGGCATGAGGAGAGAGATCCATCACAGAGATGACACCCTAGGATTCTCTTTAAGCTTTCTTGTCGTTGCATACATAAATTAGCCCAAGCCAAACTTGGATCAGTCAATTATGCTTGAGGCGCTGATTAGTGTTTGAACACAAACGTTTGGGAGTGGGGATTATGACTGTCAGACTGGGGAAGACCTCGACCTTCACCTCTACAAGAAGAAAGTCTTGACTTTAGAGGGGGGAGATTCTTGTGGTTCTTGTGGAATTAAAACTGTTTAATGGGCTGAGCAGGGATGAGAAAACACTCTACTGCAGGTTGTAGTCATAGTGTGATAATATCAGCGATGCCACAAGGATCAAGGAATTAAGTCCATTCATTTGAAAAATGATTTAAAAGTAAAATCTGGCAGATTTGCCAGATTTGAATATACAGTGTAATGTATATCTTCTGTTTAATGATGGATTAAACACCACTGCATTTTATGAATGTTCACTACTTATATCTACTTCCTTGGCTTTAGTGGGGAAAAAAAAAAAAAAAAAAAAAAAAAGTACCAGAAAGTACCACTTATTTCTAGTGAAAAAAAAAATCGACTGCTGACTTGTGCATGCCTGGTGTTGTTTTTTTTTACAACATACAGCTAGGGGTCAGATGCGGTCTGGTGACCAATAAAATTTGGCTTGCGACATGATAATTACTAATTAATTTACATTATCAATGTGCGCGTCTATTTTTACTTACTGGAAAAATAGCACCCTCCTGCAACTTCAGGCATTAATGGTGGAGTACAGGTGATGCTTCTTTGTTCCAGCTGTATTTTGATTGGTCAGGTGACATTCAAATGGATGAGCTCCATTGTGATGTTCTGTTGTACTGCTTATTGTTCAGCAACAAGGGCAGGGAAAATCCCTCAAATCATTTTTAGGCGGAGTCTTTTCCATGTGAATCCCAATCAACAGAGTAACCGCTGGAATAGGCCCTGGTAAACAGAGATGTTTATGAAGCTACGCCTGCAGACATCATTTACATCAAACATCAAATTCATTTTGCAAGCACCAATGAGGGTGACAGACCATTAAGTGTTTCAGTAGTATGCACCTAGTATAAGAGCGATTCATTCATTCATTAACTTTTTCACGATCATATTCAAATTAAATTAAATTTTGAGAAATCATTTTATAACATTGTCATTATATGTTTGAATGTATATTGGTGCCAGATTTACATATACAGTATATTTTTCTGCGTTTGTTTAAAGATTAATGATTTTTGTGATGTGATGTGCTTTTGTGACGTCTCCCTCAGCATCTCGGGTCATGTTTTTCTGTGTGTTTTATTTCATTCATTTATGGCTTTATTTTTGTCATACTCACCCTCCCTTTCATTTCAGATAACTTGACTTCATGTCCCTGTGTGTGTTCCCACTACTGCAGTTGTGCAGCCCCTATTAGTTTCACCTGTGCCTCATTACTCTGTCTATATAGTCTCTGTGTTTTCCCCACCTCGGTGCTAGTTCGTCTTTGTCCCTTGAGTCAAGTGTACCTGTGTGTATCAGACCTCTGCATGTTTGCCCTGGGCTTTGTCTTTGCCTTCTCCCTGTCGGACCGGTTGTCTGCTTACTTGCCTGTTACTTCTGGTACTAGTCTCTGCCAGTAAAGACTGAGTTGGATGTCTTTATCCTGTGTCTGAGCGGTGCTATTGAGTCCCTGCCTGTTCACCGTCAGTCATCACAGCGTTGTGGCCCTCCGAATCATCTCTCAAACTTCTAATGGCCTCCATGGCAAATTAGTTGAGCAGCTCTGCGCTACACGGTTACAGAGTTCCTCCCTCAGAAGCCAGAGCCAGTAATAGACAGTTTTGAGACTTCCCACCAGCCAGTGACTTCTCTTATACCAACGCGCAGTGAAAAGTTTCTAATTGAGCCTTCTTCATTGTAAGCTTAACCTGCAGAGTCCAACGTCCACCACCTTGATCGGCACTTTCTCCGCATATTCCAAAGTATGAAGTGGAGCTGACAGCATTCTCTGTCCCTGACATTAATTTTGCTAGGAGCACTCTGCTAGTTTTGCAGTTTGTGCCAAAACAATATTCATGCCTGAAGAGTGCATGATTTTGTTTGAAAAAACTTTATTCATTCTTTGAATTCCATTCTGTATTGCTGTCCAAACTGTCACCTGTATTTCAGACTTCCTCAAACTGCCAAAGAAAATGTATTACAGGGCTAATAACATGCTACACTCATTGGCCAAACATGCATAACATTGAATAATATAAAGCTGTTGATTGGTAAGGGAGAATATCCTCCGTTGAGGTGATCTATTACCTGTGCTGGATAATCAGAGGCCATCAAGTAGAAAATGAAACCCATTACACTGATATGATGCGACTTAATGGAGTACAGCAGGGTTTCTCTCCTCTCAGTTTCTCTGCATCAGACTACGCCTTACCTCTTGATTTTGGGGTTGCTGTGGAGGTGTCTTGACTTTTTTTAAAAAAATATAAAGTTTTATTAAAAAAACAGGTTTTAAAATGTTCATAGCTATAGAGACATACCTCCCTGCCCCTATGGATCAGCCTCCACTGCAGCTAGTGGTATCCTTGCTAATGCTTTTATTTGTTATGCTGGTTGCTCTCTTCCAGTACTTGTGTGTGAGTCCAGCTTACAATATGCCTGTTAGTTTACTTTCTTTTCTGCATGCTGCTAGCCTTCGTCTCCATCTTTCCTCATTCTAGTCCAAATTTCTCACCAAAATTCCTATTGAATCTCGTTCTTAATTACCATAAATAAAGTTTATATAAATAACAAATGAAATAAAACAGATTAGTATGCATCCTGTATTATTACATTGAAAATACTATAATATGTATCAGTGATGGCTCGGCAATGATATGATTAACTGAGCAACAGATGTGATATTGAGAGGCGCTTACACAGCCTCTGCATGGTGTCGTTTTTGCCATTTGGTGAATGTGGGCAGTGTAAATTTCACGCGCTCTCATTTTTCATTCTTGCTGTATGGAATGGGATATACATGTGGAGGCACTTTACATAATGATTTTCTTTGTATCATTCAAGCAGTGGCTGTCCATGCATAAATATAAAAGAGCCAGTCTCTGTAGCAGATGTTGCGATTAGACAAAAGCATTCACCAGTACAGCACACTGTCATATTATCTCTCCTTTCTCTCTCACTCACACACGCATGTACTCACACACACTCTCTCTCTCCTCATGTCATCTCTACTCTAACTCTTCTCCTACTCTTACTGTTTTTCCCTCTCTTACAGTCTGACTTGCTTAACATCATTTTCCTATCTCTCTTAATCTATCTGTTCTTCAATCTTCTTGCTCATTCACCCTCACCCACTCACTGATGCAAGGAAAGGTAACTCTGAATTGACAGCTGAAGTGTATATTCTTCATTTCATTAGCATCTATTAATTCAAGCATTGCACAAACCCGACCAAGATCTCTCCCACAGTATGCAAACAAGGGGTTTATATAATTAACTTTCAAAGACATTGTTGAACATAGGCTATATTATAGAGGAGAAGGGAGCCAAGCGTGTTTCGCCCCAGCTCCAGGGATTAAGGTAATGACACAGAAAGACAGGGGTAGACGGATGGCCTCTAAAAAGTCTCCTCCAATTTCATACAGTAATGAAATTGAATTATAAACCACTCCTAATCTCTTTCACAAAAGGTTGGAATAGGTTCCCTCAGCTGGAGGTGTGCCAGACACGTCCCCTCGACCCTTCTTATAGGACCAAGATATGGCTATGGTCATCCAGGTCCAATCTCCTGCAGTTTTTTGTCCCTCCCTTAAAGCTAATGAGCCATACCTGGTGTAAGACAGATACAGATCAGATGTGGTACCACAACATCATATAGACAGAAATGGTAGCCATTTACTCTCTGGTATCTGATAATCAGTACAGCACTTAAACGCCCCTATAAAAAGTCTACTCCCTGGACACTGATGTGTGCTTTCTGCTTGTTCTGAGATGAAGTTGTGGGAACATGTTGATGAAGTTCATTTCTGAGGCAATAATAATTCAGTCATCACAGACTCATTCAACACAAAAATGTTGTGCTCCTGTACCAGGCCTGGACACAAGACGAAGTGACTGACATTGGCAAGGGAGCTTAACTTTTCCGATGAGGCACACCGATAGATCCACTTTTGATTTGGTGCCATTTTTCTATGAAATGCCACCACAGACACTGCTGTCTTTCCAGAAATAATACAAAGTAAGTAACACACAACACAACAGAGTCCAGTAGAGTTTTCAACAGTGATAGAACCATCCACAACTGCAGCACCACTGTCGAGTGGACAGTGCCCTACACACACACACACACACACACACACACACACACACACACACATGCATGTGCAACATCAGTGTATAAAAATAAACACACAAACCTCAGGGTCAAGCTCAGAATTGGCTTTCCAGGTATTGAAAACCTGGCGCCATTAAAAAGCTCTAACACAAACAATCAGCAATCACAAACAATAAGCTGTACGAACTTGAAATCAAGCAATCAATGGGAGTTAATAATATAATAATGTTAACAGCATACAACCACCCAGGCCAAAAAAGCCTATTTAAGAACCACATAAAGGCCTGGGGAAAAAGCATGAGTAAAAACATGTCTGGGAGCATGTGCGGTGGTTGTCTGGGGGCGTGTGGTTGTCTGCGTCTGGGCGACAGTGGTTGTCAGTTAGTGGACGACGGTGCCGGCTCGGAGAACTTGTTTTCAAACACATCAAAAGATGAGTTTACTGTATTTTTACTATATTGATTTCAATTGTGAATGCTAATTCTAATTCTAATTATTAATTAAAAAAATAATAAATTAATTAAAATTACCCTTACTAAAGTTGCCCTTTGCACGTACACCATGATAGTTTATCATTGCATGGACAACATGGATATTTCTCTTAGCAACAGGTAATAGGGTCACACTCACACTTCACACAAATCCTTCTTCCTGAACAATACTAACCACTGAACTCACATACTTGATGCCGCATTTTGTAAAAGGCACAGTATATACTCTACCTTCCATATGAATCTACAGGGGGACGAATGTCAAGCTGCATGATTCTCTAAATTTAGTTCAAGGCCATGCCAGTCAAGGAGGTGAGCTCATAACTGTCACAGCCTGTGAGAGAGTGAAGAGAGAGAGGTGGAAAGAGACAGGAGAGCACACACAGGCTGGATGCCGGCTGCATTATTCTGTATGGAGGAGCCCCTCAGCATGTTTAAACTCATTCAGTGAGACAGCTGTGGGCATCTCGAGTCTGCCTCTGTCTATGGTTCTCCTAGGCTCCCTAAGCCAGCCACATTCATCATCCTCCAACAGCCCTGCTCTAATTGGGCTGTATCCCCACCTGCTGTCACTCACCACCTCCTCCACATCGAGCCGGAAGAGATACAGATGTACCTGGTCCGGCACAGCCCTGTCGCCGCATACCAGTCTCCACATTTGAATTGCATATGTGGGCAGCTGAGCCCCACCAGCAAAGCTAAGCTGATCCCAGGCAGTGCTCTCTCTCTCTCTCTCTCTCTCTCTCTCTCTCTCTCTCTGTCTCTCTCTCTCACTCCACATCTGTACCTGCCTGTCCCTCTATCCACAGTGGTGTGCAAGCCTGGTAATGATGTGCCCTATCAGTTTACGTGGATCCATCCCACAGATGGCAACAGTGCCTGGGGGCTGGAGGCATCATGGCGGGTACCTCTGTCCCCCAGGAGACAGGGACATTAAACATTCCTCTTCTTTGGCTACCATGTCTCTCAAAGTTTTGTGAAGCCTGGTTTCATAATAGTCCTTGTCTTATTTGAGCGGAGCCTGCCACTTCAGATATGAATTGCAGATACCCTTTAGTCACCAGGCAGAGCCAGAAGACATCTAATGAGCCTTTGAGATTTCCCTGTTAAACCTACCATAAAATGCTCGGTGTGCATGGAGATGGGCTTTCAATCTGTCGGAAAGAAATTCCATGGTTTCAAGTTTCAGCATAATGGACAAGACACCAACCAAAAGTCTCATTTGCTCAATTTGATTTTATTAATAAATAAAGGATTAACCACTTTTGTTCGACGGAAGATTAGGTTAAGATTTTGAGGGCTTGGCACTTTGTATAGTTGGGCTAACCAGAGGGAGATTTGCATTTGCTCATTCTGCTCCTTTGCTTGATTCTGCATTCTGTATGCTTTAGCTTCCTTGTCAAACATTGCCAATATCCTTGTCCATCCCCATTAGTGTCTGACAGTGGCAAGGGTGGTGAATTTCATATTAGTGCAGCAGATACAGTCCATTGTGAGTGACAGCGCCTGACACCAAGTGTTTGCGCTTGTTGCAGACATTTTAAAATAATAATAACCCAACAATAATAATCATGATATATAATTTCCAATGGACTCAAATTCTTTTGACATGAAAAATAAAAGTTTACCCAAACTCACTTTTGTTTGCAGTGAGTTAACAATTAAAGAAACAGGTTCCAGGTTTGCACTAACATAGTTAAAGTTCAAGTATATTTAAAGCCCAATATCACAGTGATATTGGATATAGAGATACACAGATTAGTCATTCACTGAGTATGCACTAATCAAGAAAAAGGGTGAGGTACACCAGAACATTTAGCTTTTTCAGGTAAATAGTACAATAGAGATGGACAGGCTTTGAGAGAACTGCACAACTGAAGGAAAGAGACATAAAGAGAACATATATACATTTCCATGTAACTGAATACCCAGTTTGTCATATTACCATACACTGGTTCTTGATACTGACATTGGTCCATAACATTAGAGACAACGCCCATAACGTTAGAGACAAGGAAGTTTAAAATGTCAATTTTTATTCTTCAGCCTTCATAAATATGAATAGTTGGCTGCTTCCTGGAGACAACATTATGGTTTAAGTGATCTAACCATAATGAGGCGTCAGCTGTACAGACAAAACACAGGATGTTGACTTTGATTTAAAAAAAAAAAAAGTAGGGAGCAGTCGTTTCAAGTTGCTTTGTATTGACGCACAGCAATCTGCAGGCAGCGAGCACAGGATTGTACATTGGATTGAGAGTCTTGCCTGGCCGGACGAGACCTTAACTATCATGTTTAGTCTCTCAGATGATGGTACGCTAAAAAATCACAGGCTTAGAGCAGACCGGAGCACATTCCACCCACACAGGCCCTCCTGCATGAAGCCAGAATTAAGGTTTGTATGATGATCAAACAGCCTAAGAATAATTCCCTTGTACCCATTTACATCATTTGCATATCATTCATTTAGCCTTCACTCAGAGCTGCCTGTGTGTGACAGACAGAGAGGGAGAGACAGAAAGAGGGTACATGGTACAATCCTCCTCAACTATTTTTGTGCTGATATTTGACATTGTCCATTAATTTATATCGAAGAGAGAGCAGACCTCAGTCAAGTAATGTTAACAAACATTTTTAAAGGTTTGTTTTAGCCTGCTTAGGTGTGATGATGCAGATACCTTGAATTATACAGTCAATTCATACATACATTTATACCAGCTCTCCCCTCTGTAACACAGATAAATGCCATTTTAAAAGATAACAATGCAGAGAAACTAATGTTCATTGTGTTCAGCAACTCATATGTGTGTTCTATTAATACCCGGTGCTATTTTCTACAAAAGTGGAATGACTTCGGTATAACTGGACTTTGAACAGAAGTGCCGCATTGTTACTTTCAACCCTGTCAGTCAATATGAAAGAAACATACAGGTGGGTTAAAAGTAACACAATGGAATAAACTTGAATTGTTTATATTATTTCTTTTTTTATTCTGACAATGTTCTTGTTAATATGTAATTGCATACATACTAAGTCCGTTATCTTTCATTTGCTGAAAAGTCTGATACTGATGTTTCTGCAAGGGACGTCAAAAAATGCCTTCTCATAAACTCCAGGGTCAACCAGACCTCTCCCTGTTCTCACCCTGACTCTTATTCTCTTAGTGCAATATGACATTCATGTCTTAATATATGCTGTTGAACACAGTGTGACCAAATTAGTGGCAGGGGAGAAGAAATGTTCGTTGTTACAGTAGAAGGATGAAAGAAACACCTGTTACTGCCATCCTGACAGTGACTCCTGACAGTTTAACGTGACTTGCTCCTATACTGAAACACGCTGACACGGTAAACTTCAGGATATGTTAAAGGGCTAAATAACCTGTCTGTAGCAGATACACTGTTCTTTACTTATCTAATATAATAACGGTTGTTTTGGTAGCTTTAATGATTCCCTGGCTCAGTGCCGGTGTGAGTAAATTATGTAACTGTGTGAGATGCAAGTAATGATGTAATATAAAATTTATTAAATGGGTAGAGCTCTGCTGTCACTGTGAAACTGGACCCTAGAAGAAACTCTTCTATTAGAAGTGTTCACTCTGAGTGCTGGTGTTGCATGTGCTGAGATATGCTAATGAGGACATGCTTTGATTGGGCCATGCATGTCCATGGCTCTTCCTGACAAAGGTGCGCAAGGCTGCATCCGCCAGCCTCATTACTGAAAAGCCCTGTCCAATTATGAAATAGTAATTGATCGTCTGTTTTGTGTGTCTTTGCCCTCTCTTGTCTCCAAAGTATGCTCGAGGTCAATTTAAAATGCATCAAAGCTATAACATGGTCAAATCCCCATTGGCAGTTGCTGGCCTTCCTTGGCTCTTTGTTAAGCTCATACAAGCACCTGCTTACTAAATGGTGTTCTTGCTTTCATATCCCCATCTTAAAACATGCATTCTAATACTCTGGAGATTTTAAGCCAGCGCTATGAAGGGCTCTTCTGTTTGACTGCTAGTAGCACAGAGGGGATGGAATATTACACTTATGTTTCTGTAAATAAAACCTCAATACAACCTGGCTTTGTCTTTACTAGGAAGGGGTGTTGTCGAGTCCTCAATGAAAAAAAACTTCTCATCCTGTTTAATTCTTGCAGATAATGCATAGTGAAGAAAGGAAGTGGAGCTAATTAGTGAAGTGAAATATGATCATGGTGTAAGCAATTAGTGGCTAGGAGTCAATTTTAAGTGCTTTAGTGTGTCTATTCTTACATGTGTGAATGTGAGTGTGCGTGTGTGTGTGTGTGTGTGTGTGTGTGCGTGTGTGTGCGTCCGTGTACGTGTGTGCGCATGTGTGGAGAGGACACTAGAATAATCTCTTGATTTTGCATCGTACTCCAAACAACTACACCCCCCTTCCACCAGTCTACTGTTTCACAGTAGGAGAAATTCATTGCTATTTTCTTTCAAGTAAGAAACCTGCATTCTCCAGTGTAAATAAAGAAATAAACACCGAAGGGTGCCGGTGACAGCCAGAGACAACCATGAGGTTGTCGAAACAATACAGGCACAAACACACCAATGCTTTCAGATCTCCATATTTAGGTATGTGTTTATGACACAAGGATCAACAGTGTACATAAACACAGGAGGCACTGGCTTTCAACAGACTCACAGAGCCTCAGCTGCCTTATTGACAGAGACTAAGTTCAACTGATTCTTGAGTCAATCTGCAGCAGAGGTCTAATTCATCTCTCAATTAGATCTCTCCCACAGTCTGCCATGATTTGTATGCCAAGCAAGACGGTTCCGTTGCTGCCCCATTATGAATAGAGACACTGCCTTGTGTGGTCTCATTATTAAATAAGTAAGGGGATGGAGGAGGCAGACAGACGTTTTTAAGCCCTGTCGGAGAAGACGCCATCCCCATTAGAAGCTGAGCATTAACAACGGCAAGAAACGACACAAACGAGAGGAGGAGAAAGGGAGGGGGGTGGGATGGGCAGAGGAAAAGAGGGAATGAGCTAGCCAAGAAAGAAGGAGCAGTAATTATGGTAATATTGCCACCTTGTTTATATAGCCTGTATTGCATGAGGTCTGGCTGCAAAAATAGCTCCATCAAAGACCCGGCAAGGATGCAGTCAGTTCACCTTGTTAAGTGCTTACCTGGCATTGCCTTGTGTTTTCTACAGCTTATTTTGCAATGTTTTTCAATAGGGATTATCATAATACGTTGCCACATTTAACAAATGCATGATAAATGGAAGTTAAATATCATCACTGGACTTCCTGACAGGCTTGGCAATGGCAGCACTGAATGCACTAAATGCAATATGAATTGTTCCTTTATGGATGCCATTCATTACAAAGACGAAAGCTCTTGGTAATTATCAATTTTGTTTAAGCACATCTGAGAGTTTTGCGTGGCACACTAATGGACGCCACCAGTGAAGCCAGTCATTCAGGATTGTGTCAACGAGTCATTAAGTCGCCTTTGAGGGAAGTCAGCAATCTGATCCATCATGATAATAATGAGACGAAGATGAACTCATCAATTTCACTCCCCCAAGCTTTGCACATGGCTGATGGCTAACAGCTACTGTCTCTCTTCCGCTGTGGTTCATTCTGCTTCTCATTGTCTCTCATCCTCTTTGTGCCTTGTTTCTTCTTTCCAAACTATCGTTTTCAGCTTCTCCATTGTCATTGTCAGCCTTTTTCAGGGCTTCTTTAATAAGGTTCAGCGTATTCATTCAAACCACTTGGTTTTCTGCAATCATATCCATTTGTTGCTTCTCTTTACTTGCTCACTTGCAGAGCAAACAGTGCTTGTGTGTTCAAGTGGACACATCGCCAGCCATTGTGGCACCAAGGCTTATGCTCTCTGAAGCAACACACAGGCCTTTTTTCTGCTTCGCTAGCTCATTGTCTGTCTCACCTTCGACCGTCTCAGGCATCCTCTTGATTTCTCTAGGTCCTTGCTGGCTTGCTCGCTATCCAAAGTTTCTACTAAATCTACAGCTACAATGATGATTTCACTTTCTTTAGTGATTTTTCTTAATGCCATCTCACAAATGTTTTTGATGAAATGATTTAGAGTCAATTTGATGAAGAAATATAGCATTTATTGTAAGACAATTACCACTGTGCCAGTTTTTCTCCGAGATACATCTAGGAATAGGAATGAAGGCACCACACTAGAAAAAATCACTGGTTTGACAAGGTAAATTTGTTTTTCTGTACTCATCTATACCTTTAGGGATTTCCTGAATCTAAAATAACAAAATCACTTTGCTTCGAGGTGAAATTGCGTATGGTAGAAAGTTTCTCGGTGTTAACAATCTAAAAGCTCAAAGGCTGTTTTATACGCTATTCTTCATTGGATGTATAAGAATATTGTATCCACCTGTGACCTCAGGCAGCTCCCGCAATTTCCATTTCCTCAATCTGCAGTTCATCATGAAGCAGGCTGATCATAACTAGGATTTAATGATTCATGAATGGAGAAACTAATGGAGTACTTTACACGTTGTAATCGAATGAGGCCATTATGGTGAGACTAGCTGGTTACTGGGGACACTGATCAAAGAGGGACTGTGCTGTGAGGGATGTGATTCATGAGATGCATCAAATGTGGAGAGACGGCACAGATTGACATCAAGCTCTGGACCCTAGTCTACATTAGCATGTCTTTGAAAGAGAGGGAGCAGACTGCTACACATTTACTCCCTGGACCTGTGGTCATAAAACTGATGAGGTCTTTGCAAGAGTCTAACAGCAGAAGTCTCTTCAACTTCCCAGCATCATTTCAAAAGTAAAAAACAAAAAACAAACAAACAAAACAAACAAAAAAAAAAAAACAGTGAGTGAGTTCTGATCATAATACTGGTTATAATGAAGGGGCATAAAGAAAAGACAGATGATTTTCAAACTATAACAAATATCTCATAATGCCTGAAAATCCCAGTCTTTGTCTGCACCAGGTTTTTGGAATATAGTTTCAAAATAATGTATTGTTAATCTGAAACCTCTGTATACACTGCCTGCTGTCTGAACCAAACTATTTAAATGAAAAAAAAAAAAAAAAAAAAAAAAAAATATATATATATATATATATATATATATATATATATACATATAGTCCTATCATCTCTGTCATTGTACGACTTAGAAAACCTGGCAGTACATGTTTGAATAGTGAACTTTATCTCATTATACATGTTGTCTTTTAGCAACTGACAGTGACAGAACAGAAAAATGATGCATAAACTGCATTTTTGCTTGACTTGGACAAAAACGCTCATACTGTACTTATAGCCTACTTGTCCTCTAGACACAAACTTTTGAATAAATGTATTGCACGCTCATACAAATGAACAAGCAAATGAAGGCTGCAAATGGTAAAAATGTGTTGATCTGGGAAAAAGGCTGGAAAACAGAGCTGCATCTTGCTCTGTGCACAGTGCAGGTGCTTACTCATCGATGTGGAGTTAACGCATCTGCCCATCTACACCCACATGTCTAGGTCATATTAGCCTGAAAATTTACCCTGCGGTACAGATCGCCATGACATACAGACATTGTCCTGCTGTGATTAAAACAAGCAAAAGCACATAGGTAAGATATGAAAAGATCAACTTGTACTCGGAGATCTTGAGCTCAAGGTGCAGAACCTGTTTTCTCAAAGTGTGCACGATTTTTTTATTTCACAGCTGACAGATGTAACAGTTACTGAATATATCAGCTCTTGTCCTGTGCATCTTCCTCACTGACTCATGTTTAAGTTCACAACAGCTGATTTGTGCTTTCAGTATTCAGCCATATTAATATGTATCTTATTATCCCACAGTGGTCCTTTGTGAATTCTCTTGGCATTTTATCGATTCTCTCAATTCCCCGAGCTTATGTTTGATTCAGTGTATCAACATAGCAGCGCTCTACAGATAATGAATGATTAACAGACACACATTTTTCCAACTTTCTTTTGCATGAATTTCATACCTCCCTCATACCTCCCTCATATACTCATGTTAGAGAAACACACACGCACTGACATGTGTGCTTTGCTGCATACATGCACACACACACACACACACACACAGCCACACATACACACACACACACACACATATTCACCCTTGCTTTTTCTGTCTCCCACTCCGCTACCTCTCTTAGGTTTGCAGCCACTTCTTGGGTGCCAGCACTTGTTGGAAAGAAGGAAGTGTTGACAATTGTCTTCTCCTGCCTTGTCACCAAACAACTTTGTCACACTTCACTGCCAGCTTAATTCTCAGACGTCCCTGTCAAGAATTGACATTTAATTTTCACACCTCTCCTCGCTGCTATTCTTTCTTTCATGAATTTTATTTTCGAGCACACCCCCAGTGCATTGGCTGTCTAGCAATATCGATATCTCTGACAGTATGGGAGTCTTTAACTCATATGAACACTCCCACTGTCTTTGTCTTCCTTCCACTTGATGATGTATCATGACAAAGGTAAGTCATCTTTAAGAAACAATGTCACCTCTACCCTTATATATCTAAAAATACCGAGAGTATATGTAGCTATACAGTGCATGCACACACACTATATATGTATTTATATACAGATTTGCATGCGTGTGTGTGTGTATGTCTGTCAGTGTGCATTTGCAGACATGCGTGCATGAGTGTGTCGCATTTGTCTGAAGTGTAATGCCAGCTCCACTATTCCTTTCTTAGCCTAATAAATTAAAATGCTGCTCCACTTCTTAGTTTTCATAAGATTAGAGAGAGTGCATGTCCTAGTCTGCCCTTTATCCTTCCCATTACATATAAAATGAGAGCTAAACTTCCTAAGGGTTTCCATTTTAGCCAAAATCAATAGCCAAGGGTTTATTGGCTGAAATGACTTTTGTCCTTAGGGTTTTGGCTCAGTATTCTGAAAGAGCCATGGTTTGACAGTACAGTCCACATAAGCAGAAAATGGAGCTGACAATTTTAATAAGTACTGTTGTGCTTGTCTACCTCGACTCCATTTTCTCTCCACAAGTTTCTGGCTGTTATGACAGGTCCTTTTCATGGTCTAAGTAGGTAACTGGAGGGAGCTGATCCAAATGGTTGAAACAGCTCCCTGGTTCATTATCAAGAGGCCTTGAATTTGAGATTATAGGTGATTACACTCATCCATCCCCTTTTGTGAAAAAAAGAGAAATCTGTTTAATCCCCCTCTCTGGTGCAGCTTCTGAGGGTGTCCAGGGACGGCTGGCTGGTTGGCATCCATCACAGGCCTAAAAAAAAACACAGAACATACGGAACCAGGAGGAGCCCTGGCCCTGGCTCGCAGGGAAGAAGGCCAGTTGGCCAGCGAACAAGAGGTGCTGGGTCTGATCGGGCAGAGGGAGACGCCACTTGGCCGCAGATCACAGCGGTCAGTGGGGACATTGCTGGCCCGCCGGCGTGCATGGGGAGCTCTCATGGAAAATGGGGGGAGCTGGGAGCTCAGTGTTGACCTTAGACTTTGAGTTACAGTTACAATGCACCAGCACTTTCCTTCCACCCACTTCCACACAGACAGCCTTGACTGACGGCTCCCAGCTCTCTACGTTTGCTCCATGTTCGCTGCCCTACTTACTGAGAGAATTTTCATGCCAACTTGCTGATCCCATATGAGGATCACTCTTAGTTAACTTGAAGCCTGGTATTTAAAGCTTTTTCTTAAAATGTAAAAAAAAATAAATAAATTAAATAAAAAAATAGTTCAAAAGAAGTGTGACACAAAATGTCCACAACATTGGAAGTGCTGTCAGAAAGAATCCAACCACATAACAGGTCTTTGATTGGGCTGATTTTTTCTTTCTTTCTTTCTTTCTTTTTTTTTTTGGAACCAGTCCTCTGAATCCATGTGTCGTTGTTTGTGCAATGGGGGCCTGGTGAGTAGACGCCGTTTAAAGTTTGAATTGATAGACCATATTGATCACCTAGAGAGTTTTGTTCTCATTAAATGCTGCCAGTTAGGTCAAGTTCACCAGGAACCCCTCTCTTCAGAATCATTCCCTTTCAATGTGGTTTTGAACAATTCTCAAGGCATTTTATATGCTGTGAGACAGAAATAACAAGGTTTTTTTTTCTGATCTCAGTCAATTTGGCACTTATTCCTTCCTTCCCTGTTTGTGATTTCATAGATGTCTGGGAGGGATGGAAATCATCAGCATCTGAACAAACAGTCGAGAATAGTAAAAAAAAAAATTAAATAAATAAATAAATAAATAAAAAATACAAGCTTTGCATCATCCCAAGTATGGGATTTTGATCTGTTTTTGTATTGTAATTTTAAAGGGAGATGTTGTGGTACAGGATTTGAGATCAGTCAAGATTGTTATAGTCTCAGACTGGCCTCAAACCTGACTTTGTTTTGACTAGCTTTTGTCTTGGGATAGACTACTGCTGTGAATTCATGACTTTTACTGTTTTTTCCCCCACAGAACTGACACATTGTCTAATTTTTATAGCAGCCTGAATCCTGGATGGATAACATGGCTAGCATGTTAGCGAAATGCAGTCACATGATAACTTAGCACATACTGTATAGTCAGTTACACACTGTTGTCTGCAATAATCCTGCATGTGTTATGTTGCATTTGCATTGTGGATAATGGATGTTTGTTGATTCCAGTGGGAAAGCAACACCAAATTCGATAAGTGCCATATACCACACTGCAGACAGAGCTGGGCAATAAAAGTTCTTGTCAAGCTCTCCTCTCTAATATGGGGAACAAAACAAACTAAATGGTGCAATATCTGACAAAATGGATGCTTGCATGGATGTTTGTGCACCAGCTCTTCTTGTCTTATCCTCTAATAAAGAGAAAGCAGTGAAAAGGCAACAGCTCTCTTCATCTAAATGTTCATTCTGGAGTACAGTAAGAAGAAAATATACTGCCAAATTTTGGATGGGCAGAGCTATTCCGATTTCCACAAAATACAACCTATTAGTTGCTTTGTATTGAAATAAAATTCTGAAAAGACACAGTAATACAATATTGTTTGACAAATTAGTTTTTATGTTATCAGTCAGCAATCAAAATTCATCTTCGTCAAAATCACCTTTGCAATGGTTTGTACCTCTTTAGCAAACAATTCATGTTTCTCATTTAATTTTTTAATGGCAATCACTGTCAAAATTATTTTTCTTCTGCTCTTGGTCACCCTGCAGACAGACAGCTGTAAATCTCCACCATCTCAGTGGTGTTATTGATGAAATTGCTAAGTAGATGCACGGCATCATTTTGATTAATGGGTGGTATCGTCACAGGGTAACAAATATTTGTGGTCCATCCCTCAGATGCCAAGAGATGTAGAGACAGACGTGCAGTCTCTTAGCCAAGATGTGTTCCCCAGAATTACTTACAGATAACGAGGAGACTTAATGATCCTCACTGATCTCCCTCGTTTAAGACACAGATTAACATGCCGTTTGTCCTCGCTTAATTGTCTCATTATCCTGACACGATGGCAGATGATCAAGAAATAAAGGTGACCGACAAAAGTCCCTTTGTCTCTCATGGTCTCAAAAACAACTTCTTTCCCCTCCTTCCCTCCCTCACTCCTCTCCCCACCTGTCAGTACTACACAGAGTGAAAGTCAGGTAAGGACTCTTACTGCAGGGTGTCACAAACACAGAACAAGCTAGGGCCAGACCACATTGCTGGGAGGAGGAACAGCCCTCTGACCAAAAACGGTGCTCATGATTCATTCATTACGTTGTTAACATTTTCCAGAGTGTCAACAGCTTGTCTTTGAAGTGATAATCTCAACATTGAGGGTGTCCTTGAATTTCTTCTCTCCATTAAAATGGTTAATGGAAAAGGATTTCTATAATTCAGTGAGGAGGAGTTCCCCAGGCCTCCTGTTAGTTAAACCATGTCTAATAAATCTTTGGGGAAAAGACAAGAAGTATGGGAAAATCCTAGAAAGCTTAGGGCATTTTTCTCTCCCCATGCGTTTTATATATCACATTGTCTGTGATATAATGATCGCCTTATATGCTGCAGCAAATAAAACTATATACAGCTCTGTGGCCTAATATTATCCTTTTGAAATATAGATATAAGGAATTTAACTTTAAACTTAATATGCTCTATGTACAACGAATGGGAGCTACATATGGCATCAATATCATAGCACTGAGGCACTTAATGGAACCTTTCACAACAAAGCAAAAATAATAACTTAATGTAGAATGTCTTGAAGTGTTTGAGTCATTGTTGTAGCCATGGGCATGTGCTTTTTCAAAAAGTTAAGCTCTCCTTGATCAAACTAATGACAGGTTTATTTTTAGCTGAACTAGAGGGCATGCATTTGCTTTTTAAACCTGTAGACAAGAGCACCTCTGTCAAGCCAAAGGAAAAAAAAAAAAAAAAACAACCTATGCATAATCAGGTTAGGACCAGAACGAAAAGTTGTGTTGCCCAACTCAAGATCACAACAACCTTATATTACAGCAGTCCCATGATGTTTGGAAATGAGGTCCAAAGATCACTAGTGCCAAGAACAGTATCAATACAAGAAAGAGATGTTACAACTACGGTCCACTGAGAGGATAAACATGTTTAACCAACATAAAAATAATTATGTTTCCACAACAAGTCAATATTACCATGGATAGCTGGACAAAATATTTTAGTAGAGTTAAAACAAGATGCATTTAATACAAACATTAGTTTCAGCTTAAAATCCCCCATGATCAAAAGGATCCCTTTTAAATCCAGCACAAATTACTCAAACCTCTTATTCTCCACCCTAAAATGCTGGTATAATACACTGTGTATCAGCTACTATTCAATGTACAGCTAAAAGCAGGGAAGTACAGTTCTGATTCCCCAAAGTATGTATAATCCAAGCTTGTGTTAAGCTTATGTTCTACAGTAAAACATTAGAGGGACTTTAAACACAGGCATATGCTAATGGCTTTATTTTATTCTCACTTATGCCTGTGGGAAGCGTTATCAATAGAATACATGTATGTAAGATGCATAAGTCTGCTTCCTGTAGGAAAATGGTACACATTGCCATCTTTTGTATGACAAACTAGGAAATGAGCAAATTAAGTTACCGCCGTAGCTTTTAATCATTCTCGTATACTAGAGTGAAACAGCTCATAGATGGCTCTGTGGATTTCAGTTTTTAGATGCTGATATGAATAAGAAACTGTCTTGTGTGAAATACCTATGAAGTATATCCATTATAGGTAATGTGATAAAAAAAAGTGAAGACGGTGATCTTTTTAACATCCCCGGTTTTCTCAGATATGCTCCCAAAAGTATATGGCGTATGCTTAGTTTTACTGAAGGTGGATGTTGATTCAGAGAGGAAGATAAGCTCTACTCTTCATAACTGGGCCATTTGGTCCCTTGTGACCCAGCCCCTCTGCCTTTGGCAAACACATCATTTTATTTGTGACCCCAGCCAACAGCCAAACAGCCAGCCTATAAGCCGTCAGTAATGAAAAGCACTAATTTCAGGCTAGGGAGCACAAATGGAGAGGAGGCCCATTTGCTATTCATCTGGTGAGCTAGCGTCTTCGTTTACACTGCCTGTCAGCCCCAGTTGTCCATTCATTGCAGTCACACCACTTCTTTTTAGCATTACATCCTCACGTTGTTTGATGAGTAGCCCCTCAGGGTTGATCTTCACTTAAAAGGATGGTTAACCCAGTTAGAAATGGAGATTTTCTTATTTAGTATTATTCCTGAGTACTAGGTTCATCATCCACCAAGACTTGAGAATTTGAAAGTCAACAATTGCAATAAAATTAGTGGCTGCATTTTATAGTAATACAGTGACACATTCCAGTAGCGCTGGCATTCCCCTAGAATAATGTTATTGTTGTGACCGTGGTAAGACCAATCAACTGTGGTGAAAGTATCCAGCTTGTTGGAATAGGGGTTTTACTGGCACTGCAACAATATCTTAGCAAATGCTTTCACAGCCAACACGCCTGTGGTGCTCACTTGCTAAAAACATCCTCTTTGGAGGTTTGTAGTCGAGTTGATGTGAGAAAGTCCACGTCTGACACCATCACCAGCAAAGGATCCATTAGACTGAAGAGCTTTGGTAGCCCTCACCTCCTCTGATATAATGTAAAATGAGTTAACACTTGCTGTTACTACGATATTTGTTGGAGCCAGTGCAAAATAACAGGTGAAGTTGAAGAGTCAGTCAAACAGGGGTGGGAGGAATAAAATCAGCGCTCATGTTCTGATTGACTCATACATGTAAAAGTGATCATCTGAGTCAGGAGGACTCGACCAACAGGCCTTTCTATGCACAGAAATGACTTCAGATTATTAGTGTCATGTGTTTTACACTCAATGATTACAATTAAATAAAAAATCTATATTTTAATCTTATATTCCCTTTAAATATTTAAATAACTAATGCAATACAGGCTACTGCTGAATTTGTCTATTATCCATAGTATGCAATGCTTCTGTAGTACTCATACCCAAAATCAGAGGCATCATACCCATTCAAACTGGTGGGGCACGTGTCCCCCCAGATTTTTGCTATCTGGATTTTGTACATATTTATTTGATGCTATATTCTATTTTATTTCTGTGATGAGGATAGTGGTTTCTTCCACTGGCACAATGTAAACACTAACACCTGCGCAAAGCATGAAGTCACAGTCATGAGAGCCGTGTGTATTGTTTGCTGGTGAAGTGGTTGGTATAGCATCAGTCCCAACTTCCAACGTGTAGAAATGAAATGCCATTTGTTAGAGACAGTGTGCTCTGTAAGATAGTTGGCTTGTATCAACATTTAAAGTTAGTCTCAGTGTCTTGTTTTAGCATTCTGGCTATCTGGCAAGGCATCACCTGTACTAACGTTAGTGTCTTCCCACTTAGCTGTGACTTGACTTGCAACTGAACTGCTCAACCTTAAAGTCTTTGAATATATACGTACATGTCAGATTGCAAGAAATCACATCATTTTCCTGCACTCACATGTGATAATTTATGAAGATTTATCAAATCACTGAAGATGTTGTTTAACTGAAACAGCCAGTTTATATCCTCTACATTTTTAGTCCATGTCTGATGATTTAAAAAAAAAAAAAAAAAAAAAAAAAAAAAAAAAAAAAGATACAATTCCCCTGCTCAGCAGTCACACATTTTTAAAGAGGTATTATGCACCCACAGGAGACATTGCATGTAATAAAGTGTGTATCCTCAATAGGGTGCATTTGCGGAGGCTAGACATGCCAACAGGGCTTCACAGCCCACGTCTAGGTGATTCCAGCAGTTGTTTCCATAAGCCCGGAGAGAGAGCGTGTCGAGTAGGATGCCTTCTGCTGTCACAGGCTCCTCAAGGTGTTTATTAAAAAATGTTAATTCCATCAACATAACACACACATTGAGACTTGGCCCTTGTGACAAGGATCTGGCAGTACCCAACTGTTTCCACTTGTGGGATGATCTGGTGTGTAAGGGTTTTCACACCTGCACAGTAGGAGGTGTTAGTGGGCTACATACTTCACGGAGATCCCTGAGGCCACCAGTGATTTATTTTAGATGTCTTAGTAACCCACAAAGTGTTGGAAATATTGATTAAGTCTTCTGAATTAAAGGAGAACAACTTGAATATTCCCCTTGACACAAGTGGACGTATACCCACTCCATACACACAAACGGACTGTCTCTCTTCCACACACACTGACCAAAATAGCTTCAAGAATAGAGAATGGACCTGAAAGTAAGCTTTTTGGAAGCAAGAAATCTCTGCCTCTGGCAAAGTAATTGTGGAGCCATTTGGTATTGATCAACAACCTTATCAAACAAGTGCAGCTATATTATGGTGCTTTGTGGGTGTGAGCAGCAGCTCTAGAGCTCACTCTGTTGGTCGGATGGTCCACAAAAATTTTGGTGACCGTTTGCCCCACCCCTACACTTTAGCCATGCCGGCTTTCATAACTCATGAACTGCTTGTTGTAGACTCTGGTGGGAGGAATCACTGCACTCACCAGAGAGTTTCTTTGTCATTGGTGTGGGTTAGCCCTGAGCCCTATAATTTAGCCACTCCCCCTTTCAGCATATATCAACCATTTGTGGCAGACTCCTGTGGGAAGCATCATTGGACTCAACATACATTCCTTGTTAAGTGAAGTCGGTCGGTCCATCAGTTCATTGGTCCACAAGAATCTCTGTTCATTGGTCCAGAAAGCTGTGCCCACCCTATAGCAACCACCACCTTCTATCTGTGAGGCTGAAATTAGCTATTGGAGTCCCCGGTGTTTGAGTATGTGTATGCTTGTGAATGCATGCATGTATGTGGTCATAGCTATTTCAAATCCGTGCTTGTTTGTGCTCTGGAACAGTTAAAGTCTTACTTACAGTTTGTCACAAATACTTATACACATTTTCTAAAAGTTTAGCTTGCCTCTGTTTCTCCAACCTCTCAAGACAATTTTAAAACCAAGTACAGAAAATACAGAACATTGTCATTTCAAATGTGAATGTTGCATCCAAAAGATACACGCACTAGAGTTTTTGACTGGGCCTGAAAATTTGGAGCCGATCCAACAATTTTCAGAGACCAAAACTGTCAGACCAGACAGCACAGATTTCTAAACCCATATCAGAAAAAAAAATCCTTTCTGTATTTTTAAGACACATTGATAGGTTATCAACTGAATGGGTACCAAACACCTACAAACCAAGTCCAACACAGCCCAATCAAAAATATTGAGATTCATGTCCAAACTGGTATTTATTTCCACTTTTCCCTCCCTCTGCTGCAGTGAGTGGCAGCGCAAAACAGCAATCTATCATATGAATAGATCTCTCTTAAAACCAAGGGCACACTGATGTGTTCAATGGAAAACACTGCAATGAATGCTACAGTGAATACTACTAGCCTATTCAAAGTTTAAACAAATACAACAAAATATTGCATGCATTTCAGCAAATGCAGCCCCGTGCTTCAAATGTGTAGCCTACAGACTGAGCTCAGAGAGGAAGTAAATTTTTAAGGAGAGAGTGTTACAACCCCCTGTTAGCTGACTAGGAGGATACCTGATGTTCACTCTAAATCCGCAAAGACAGCAGAAAGGAGAGCAAACACAGAATTGTTTATTTTTTTCTTCTGTTGAGGAAAAAATATGCCTCCAGTTTTAAGTCTGAATAAATTAGTTAAAATACAGCTTTCAATGAAATAAAAAAAAAAACATACATTATTAAATGACCAACCAAAGTGTTGTTTAAAAAAACATTCTTGAAACTGGAGCTCCTTAATGAATCTGCTAGAAGAATAAAACCAATGACCATAATCTTAAAGCCTAAAACAAGAGCTGGAAAACCTGTGCAAACTGCAAAATTCTGGAAAGGACACAGGACGTGATAGCAGTTACTCTCCTGACAAAACAAGACCAACTTGAAATGTCTGCTTCACATGAAAAATATTAGTAAGAGATTTGCTAAAGAAAAAAAAAAAACTTTTACAACATGCTGTGGGTCCTTATGAACTGAAAGCTGGGGAATGGAGTAGTGACCACAATGGGATCAGCGCATACACTATGCATGGATTTAAAAATGATAAACAGGAAGCACATGGACAGTTTTGTAATGTCTGAGTGAAGGGGCCTACAAATTTAAAAGCCATCCTAGCAAAGTTAAGTTGGCACTCTCCTCCCTGTCAATGACATCTAGTGACACACTTTACCCTCCAAACTGAAAACAGCAAAACAGTGCCCTGAGGGTCTCAATGGCAAATCACTTGAATAAAATGTTGATTTGACCAAACATGAGTTTAGAAAAATCCATTCATACAAAAATGTGTGCACTATTGTATAAGTAGGAGACACTAGGACAAGTATTCGTAAGGGCATAGCCAACAGTAACTACTTTGTCGAAGAATGTTACTGTGGGAGAAATTCAAACTAGGACATATAACCTGGGACATGTAATTATGGCTGTAATCAAGTATAATCATATGATTAATATGTTCCTGTGTTCATAATAATGACTATTTCTTTAAGTCTGGTGCTGTTTCCGCCCTTCCCTCTTTGACCCCCTGCTTTGAACCTGTCAGATCTAATTTGCTGCTCCTGAGTATCAGGCCAATCTAGTTTCATTTCCTTTCCAGATATAATTCCTGAGAATATGACTTACTGCTCTGCCCTTTGCTTTCTTGAAGATTGCACTCTTTCGCTCCTTTGTGTACTTTCTCCCCTTAACATGCTCATTAAAATGCCTCAGTAAAACATTACAACCGGACTCAAATACAATTGGTTGTTGAAGGTCCTTTAATTTCTTCAACATTTACATTGTCAGTCTTGCATGGCGGAACCATATTGATTGGTATTGTTGTCGTTAGAGTTTTGTACTAATTGTGTACCTACATGACCAATAACTCTCAACATGGATTGCTGTCGCTCTCCATTTTTGATGCAGCACCTCTGGTCTACCATTACGACTAAATGGTAAAATCCCTTGTTACAATAACAGGTGTAGTGAAATCAACAAACACACACTGAAAGAGCTGGCAAGCATTCCTCAGCTAATGGTGTATCACCTCAAAAAAGAATTTGGCATGACATGAACTTCAAATTCCCTATAGGGTATAGGGTAGAAATTTTTTAAAAAATCCAAGAAATGCGAACAAAGTGAGAATGTGAGTTGTTGGGACGTCACTTTATAGTTCATAACTGGATTATCCACAGCTCCATCGGCCTTAGCATCGGCCCTAGCGCCATCTCTAGTGTATTTCTATATGGCAGTGGACGCGGGTGCTGCCCTTGCTTCTATGGTCATTAGTGCTGGCGCATGGTCCCATCTCTGACACTGTTTTTGCCCTGACTATGGACACTGATGCACTTATTTAAGTGAACATTTGCGCTAAACATGACCACATTTCCTCACCATATTGTGTTTTCTTGCCTCATCCATTTCTTATGTCATTATTATTGTCCATGTTACCTTCTATTTGACCCGACACCAATTGCACACTCAGCCATCCCAGAATGGTAACCTTCTTTGACTTGGTCCACACAAAGTTTCCTCCATTTTTGTCCTAATAAGCTTTTTTTGTGAGTTTTCCCTTGTATGAGCTGAGGGTCCACGGTTTTTGGTGTCAGGTAGGTAGGCTTGCTATGTCCTAGATCTAGAAATGTCATGGAACTTGTTATAGTATGTGTGCTGTGTTTTGTTACCTAATATATGTGTTTTATCATTCTGCTGAAAAAGACTGATTGTTGATAAGTCAGATATCAGTAGGCTCATTCTTTATAAAGTCCTTTGAGATTTACCTGTGATGTATCACTACATGAAAAAAAAATTTTGAACATTAAAATCCACCCATTTCCATGTGTGTTTATTCCTCCTTAGTGGCTGGAATCTATCCCAGTATGCACTGGGCAGGTCTGGACAGTTTGTGTTTGCCAGTGATGGACTGGTGACCTGTCCAAACAACCTCATTCACACCTATCTGCAATTTCACCAATTCACCTAGCAAGCATGGCTGTTTTTTCAGTGTGGGAGTAAACCACAGGACATGAAGAAAACCCACACAATTACAGGGTGAACATACAAACTCCATACAGAGAAAGATTCAAACCTAGGACTGTCTTTCTGTGATACCCACTGAGTGTTACCCGTAGTGCTACCAAATGCCACTAAATGATCCACCATGCCACACACAACTGAATTCATGGAGGTCAATGAACCAGTAGCAGACCAGAGCAGCCTGGGGGAAACTTCCGTTATCCCAGATGAAAATAATCCCGAGCTGCTCTAGGCTATATGCCTGCTGTGGTGGAATGAGGATATTGTGGAGTGTGTCGAGCAACGTGATCAGATGGATGGTGTTGTAGGGGCCAAGGGGGGGCATGGTGATGGAAGACACTGTGGTGGCTTATGGCTACACACATACAGTAGTGAACCTTCCCCCATGCTGATCAGGGCCCTCAATAATGGCTTGGTAGCTGATGATATTCCCTCTCGTTTGCTTCATTCTTGCCAGGCTGACACACACCTCATCAATAATGATGTACTTGTATGATGGCAGCTGCTTCTAGATCTAAGACGCTCTGAAACAGATAACAATACCAGAAATAGCTCTATCACCCTGCATAATGAAGGTCAACACACTGGATTACAGTAGTATATCTTTAAAGTGCTGTTTCAGTCCTGCTATTACTGTATTTGTGAGACACTGTAGACAATGCCTAGTTCATACCATCACGTGCACATAGTAGTCCTATTTACATATAATATGGGGTAGGTATATTTTTAAGTATAATATTCAGTATATTTCTACTGACAAAGTAGGAATGTCCACTCTCCTAATTTCATACTGGATATATTAGGTGCAAATGCTTATTTCCGTATTATGTATATAGAACACTGCAATAAAAAAAAAAAAGTAGCATAATGGGGAGAGAGTCTTATTCTCATTTTTGAAAGAGCAGGCAGTGGAAGTTACAGGTTGGGCTGCACTGTCTCCTGAGGCTCTCTCTTTGTCAAACCATGGTTTGGTGATTATGAATGCAAACCTCACATGTTTGCTGTTGCTTCTTCCTTTTTCATGTCCTCCTACCCTTGCCAGTTGCCTCCCTCTTTTGCAAATATTTTTGCAGTGTTGCCATTGTTCTCAAAAACAGCTGCACCTTTGGCCCTCTGCCTTGGTTTTTAAGTCAATGACTTTGGAACAACTATGTACCCCTGTGAGTAGTGTAACAAACTGTAAGAAACAATTCCAGTATTTACATATACATATTCAATATTTAAAATTACAGTGCTTTCCATGTGAGCACAAGAGAATTTATCAACATTGTGCAAAATACATAGAAGTGTCTGCAGTTCTTGCGAAATGTGTGTTTTACAATCAGAATCACAATTTATTGTGAGCATTATTTACACAATAAAAGGAATTTGACTCTGTGATTTCTGTTTTTAAATATATCTACAAAAGTGACAACAACAAGAACAGCGCAAATACAACAAACACCAGCAGTACTGAATATGGTGGTATGGTATAAATAAATATGGAACAAAAATAGGTTATATGAACAATTATCAACATCAGTTTAACATTTCAGAGTGAGTAAAAAACAGAAAAAATGCCTGAATTTTTTTGCTAATTTGGTTTAAGGTTTTGGTGTCAGGTATCTCAAGCTCCAGTGTTACTGCGCATTACAAACATGTAATGTGCTTTTAAAGTGAAACTTCAACCCAATTCAGAACTTGCATGTTATTCCCATGATGTTGGGCATTTCAGTCAATATTTGTGAACATAAACAACTCTTGCAAAGGTAAACAAACAGAGAAATATAATATATCAGTTGGCAAACCCTGGAGATGTTCCACTGAAAACAACATGAAGACTGACTTTGTCCACCCATAAAATATTGTTTTGAGTTTTCATACCCATGTGAGTTAGCCTCATTTTATATTGGTAGTACTGCTCACAGTTCTGCACTGGAGAATGTGTGGAATGCCCTAAAAATTACTGAGCACTACAATATAACACTGTCCATGAGGTGTTTTTTTTTTTTTTTTTTTTTTCCCCTCCAAATTCTGGAGCTCACTTGAAAGTTTGAACAGTTTTCATTTGTGAAATATTCAGTGGGGCAGCCTATTCTTTAAAGCTGCACCAGGCAAGGATTTATGTGAAAATACTGCTGCTTTATCTGTTTAAATCACAAATGGGGTGTGCAACAGAAAGGAGTGTCACAACTCTACTGTTTGAGGTCTATACATTTGCTTCCTTGCTCCTTTTGGGCCCATGTAAGTGTGAAGTTGTGTAGTGCAGCTTTTAAGTATTACGTGACAGCATTTCAGTCCCTCTACACCTATTCCACTGTTTTGAAATATGCCATGCATTTGGCATGGAGAGTAGCAACAGAGAGGGAGGTAGCTGCAGAGGAGCAGCTGTCAAATTAATCTGATCATGCCAAGTCAAACTAAAGTGAGACAATATGAAACATACAACAGCCCTTAAACCACTGGCAGATCAACATGCGCGATTAAGTGCACACTGTACTGAATTTTTTTCTAATTGCAACATTTTCTAAGAATGTTTCCGTAAAGATAAGGTTAAGACCTAGTAAAGGTAAAAGCTATTTACGTAGCATCTTAGACAGCTGCTGAGGTAAACAGCTGTTAAAAGTACGGAGGTTGTTATAAAGTTTGGAATTAGCTGAAGTAGAGAAAATGGCTGCAAGAGGTGGAGGCAGGAGAAATGTTCCCTAAACACTGAATGACAGTGAGTTAATAAAGCTACAGATTAGATCATGCAGGGATAATGTTTGTGGTTGATCTCATTAGAGATGCAATCACATCTCCCACTCAACGAAGTAATGCTATTACGCCTGAAATGAAAGTGATCACAATGTTAAGATATGTGGCAATGGGCAAAATGCTAAAGTGCAGCAATGATGATTTAGCCTATTGCAGCCCTCCATCAGTAGAGTAATCAAACAAACAATTATAGCTCTTTCACAGCCTCATTTTGCGACACAATTTATTTTATTCCCACTGGACGTGCAAACCATGTAGACCAACAAAACAGCATTTATGGATATAGTGGGCTTTCCCAGCGTTGTCGGGGTCACTGATGGGACATATCCGCATCTGCAGAATTGTTCTCTGGTTCAATAATCTTACACAAGTTTGCCAATAATAAGTCAGAAATCATGCTAATTGGTCAAAATCTCAGGCCATTTCCACGAGGACATAATGTCAAGTGATAATATTACTGCATCCACACAAATAAAGGCACCATGCATCAGCATGTGTCAGTCTTCCAGAGGGTCCTCTGAATTTTTTTTTCCTGGTACTTTCACAAGCATTTAAGCTATTCCTCATTTTGCAATCATATTTAAACAAAATGTTATTTAAATATCGGATTAGCAATGCTGGATCAGATTTCTTGTGTTAAAATGCTTGTGAAGAAAAATCTCTTGATATAAGGGTCTTGCATGACAAAGAAATCACTTCAGATGGGGGTGTGTGGCACATGGAAAAGCAACTTGAGGGCCCGGAACTCTTCATTTATAGTTTTTTTTTTTTTTTTCCCCAATCAGTGCATTGAACTCTTCCAGAGAGACAAAATCATTAAGCGATGGTGTACTATTCCAAGACAAGGGCATAAAATAGGAGAAAGCCGTTTCACCAAGTTCTAAGTGAATCCTTGGCACCTAATAGAGCAGCCATCTAGAGGGGAAAAAATGCTGTTGCGAGTTAAAGATTACACAGATTGTAACAACCAGCCTTTTTCCAAAGCACAGTTACCAAAAAGATCAGGATAATACTATTATTTTTTTACTGTCAGCATTATGGTAAAATACTAATTTGTATTTTCTCTCCCCAAAACTCAATAAACAAAGAGACTTGCTTACAGTAAACATCTCACTTAATTATCAACTGCTCACTTAATTAACTTGTGACTTGTAAAAATGCCCCATTAAAAGTCCATATGAAACTCAAATGTCCATGGGAAACTCAAAAATTCTTGCATCAGTCCCTGTTCAAAATACAAAAATAGAACTCAAAATCAGAAATGTGTTGAAAAAAGAAAAACTCAAGTCTCGATTCTCATTTCACCAGCAGGCAGCAAAGACATGGTGAAGATAAAGTCCATCCAGATGCTATATTTGCTGCTCTATATTTGTGGTCTTCTCATTTCAATGAACCATTGCTTTCAATTATGACTTACATCCACAAACTAAGGGCCAGTATTTTTCCCTCACAGGCAACAAACAAATCCTCTGTCCCTGCTCCTTGGTTTCTCACTCTGCACTCCAAACATTCCTTCCACTAAACTTCCCCTCCTTCGCTTCCCTTCACAAGAACCACTAGCAGACACCTGACATGACTATTACTGAACAATGGGTATTTAATCATTATGGTCCAGGATATGACATTAAAATACAGTCTACAAGGTGCATTCAACCCTTCAGGGCTTTAACATTTTAGATAAATCATTTAAACAAACAGTATATGTGCTTTCATGCTGGCGGTGACACCGCAAGATAAGAAGAGAGTTTACCCAGCGCGGCTTTGTAAATAAAAATATACCAATGCTGCTGTCTCCTTAGACTTGATAAAGGCCTGGAAACCAGATCATAAAGTACAGTGATGTGTGATAAACAGGGTCTAGGCAGCGAAGTGTAGAGGACACAACATGCATGTAAACGTCCTCATAGTCTATGGGCGGATTTAAGTGTCTCAACACTTAACGTAGCCTGCCCTGTGTGTTTTCCTTACTGCTAAATTAAGGAAGGCCCTATTTCAATTAATTCCCCAGCCGAACCCACAGTTTCTTCACTAGATTCTCAATATGCACTCTGAAAGAGAGCCTGTCATCTAGCCAAATACCAAAATACATGTAGGATGATACTTTTCCAGGTAAATCCCTTCCTAAATTATGAATGCCAACACTATCTGAGATCTTAGAGTGAATTCTGGGAAAGATCATGAATTTGGTTTCCTTGGCATTAAGGACCAACTTTAACATAAACAATGAGACCTTCAGCTGTCGAAAGGCAGTTAGCTCATCAACAGCTTGACTCAGAAAAGGTAACTGATAGAGTATTGTATCATCTGCATAAAGATGTACTTTAGGGGTGAGCATGTATTTCCCAATGTTATTTGTAAAAACACAATAGGACAGGGGGTAAAACTGACCTGTGACCATCTGTATATTCACAGACTGGTTTCTATCTGCATGGTAGTTCCTGAACCATTCTAACCTTGTCACCCACCCTGATATCAGTCAGTACATTTATATGCACTCTGTTTTTTCCACTTTTATACCGAATATGTCAACAGTCCTAATTTGATACGAGTTATATAAACAGCATATTCTGTTTGGATATTCTGAATTAGGCCTTTTTCCAAATGTAGCTTTTTTTTTATTAAGAAATGTGGGATATGCTGATACTATTCAGGTTTTAGGAGCATAATCTTGTCATGTATACTGTGCCTTTGGACTATGCATCTCATTTGGGATTTTTACTGCAGTTTGCAACACATGGCCTCTTGACATGTGTCACAAACTGAATATTGAGGAATATTGTTTTTTCATAATAAAAAAACAGGCAGACTGTCTACACATATGTGCACAAAATATTCTAACAGCAGCCCATGGTCGACAGAATCAAATGCCTAAATCAGCAAACAGGACAGCACAGTGCTGCTTACTGTCCAAGGCATTGGTAATATCATTTGTTACCAACATAGCTGCTGTACCTTATCTAAAGCCAGACTGTCTTTCACTTAAAATATTATTGTCATTCACAAATTGCTTCAGCTGAGAGTTTGAGATTCTAAAATCTTGGCAAGGGTATGAAGTTGGGATGTAGGGCGGTAATTGTTTAAGTCCGAAGGGGCCCAAGCCTTCAATACGGGGAAAACATAGGCTGCTTTCCAAATTTTGGGGATGGAATTAGTCTGGAGGCTCTGATTAAAAATACAAGTGATAGGCTCAGCAATAAAATCAGCTGCAAGGTTTAAAAGATAAGGGAACAGGTTGTCAGGTCCAGACAACTTTTTGGATCAATAGCTTTCAAAGCCTTACAGATCTCCACACTAGAAAAGGGTCCCTAGGTGAGCCAGAACAAGATAGAGGTGGAGCAAAACTGGAATTAGAGCTCCAATGCCCTATTGCACATGTACAGTATTAAACACAGAACCAGCTGATACAAAATGCTCATTAAAGTGCCCAACAGTGTTATCTTCGCTCTTAATTTCATTTGAGTCAATTAAAATACATTCAGGGAGGCCTGAAGTAAAATTGGAACATGACACTGATTTTATCTGTTTCTAGAAATTAGCAGGATTATTGAGATTCCCCAAAATAGATTTTAAGTAATATTCTAACTTGGATATTTTTGGCTAAATTGTGCATTTATTTCTCAGACCTCTAAATGCAATCCAGTCAACATGGGTGTTAGTGGAGCTAACCTTGGCCCAGGAGGCATTCCTTTGCCAGATCAGGTTTGACAGTTCCTAACCTGAACCAAGACTTGTTCCTCCCAGAAGTCCTGAATTTCTTCATAGGGGCAAGATTATTGCAAATATTCCCACAAATACTCATCATAGATTAAAGTGACTCTGCCAATATCATATTGTACAGATCATGCAAAAAGGCTTGTGTCATTTAAAAACATAATAAGGCTTGAACTTGGGTAGTTTTGAGACTCTTATACAGGCAATAGCACAGTGGTCACTGACGTCATTACAGAATAATGCAATTGATGTATATTTGTGGGACATTTTTGTGATAATGAGATAATAATCTAGATTTGCTTAGATCTTTTGAGTTGGGCCTGGTAGGAACTTTAATAAATTGTGGGTGATTTAAAGAATTGCACAGTTCCTTAATGCAGTCCGTGGCAGAGGAAAGCCAATCCCACTTTAGATCACCCATGCATGAGAATGAATTTGAAGTCATTAAGACTGTGCAAGGCATCAGAAAGAGAAGAGATGCGTCTTTTGTGGCCAACAGCGGTCTGTAACAGCCAACAACAGTAAAGATAAGATCCTTGGATATATTCATTTTAACAGCATGCAGCTCAAACTGTTTGGCTTTGGCTGTAGACTGTGGCACAGAGCTACAAAGTTTAATAAATCACAATTCCAACACCGTTACCAGTCTGATTGGATCTATAAACATTGTAACCATCAATTTTGATCAAATTGTCAGGTATTGATTTTTTTTTTAACCAAGTTTAAAAAACATAATATCCATATCCATTGTGACAACCCAAAGCCTTATCTATTGGAGGAGATGACTTCTAACATAAAATGCACGAAACCAACATTTGGAAGTCTGTCGGAGTGGGTATATTTTGCATAGGACTAAGGTTTGGCGCCACATTCCCAGATAACAACAGCAGCAGCAAAATACCACATTTTAGTTTCCCGTTATGTGTTTTGGTGTTATAATCAACATCTCTGGTAGTAAAGTGCAGGGAGTCCTGTTGCACACTGATTGTAGGTACAGAATGCTCACTTGTGTTTGGGCTTCATAAAGCTTTTGCTATTGCGTACAGTGAATTTTGTGATGATTACATGAGTCTCTGCTCAGAGATAGTGAATCAGTGTTCACTCACCCGATTTAATCCAGAGAGTCCATGAAGGCACATATTAAGTAATAACTAAACCAACAGATACATAAAGCCTGTATAGGAAAACACAACATGAAGCAACAGATGCCCAGATGGCTTGATTGTAGCGAGCAGTTGGCTTCAGGAACCTGACTTGTTGAAAAAGCATACAGAGGAGCGATGCAGGATCCACCACATGAGCCACACAGGGGCCAGATGTAGAAACGCTGTGTACACACAAAAGCATGCATATGCTACACCGAAATCGGTATTTATAAAGAAATGTACGTACCTTCCCGTATACTTTATCATGTGCACACTGAGTTTTAGCCTCAGGCTGGTGGAGAAGTGGTAGAAAATAACATGAAACTGGGATTTTGAGACATTATTGTAACTTTATTATTTCAATATACTAAGTGTCCTTAATATTCATTTTCATTGTTTGTGTATGATTTTGTACAAGCCTAGTTATGTTTTTATTATATTTGAGTGAGAATATGTCTGTTGCACTGTGTCACAAAACAGATGGATTGATGGGTGGATTTATTTAGAGGCACATGTGTGATCAATTAATAGTCATTATGATGAGTGCTATAAATAAGCTGAGCCATGTTTAATGACAGCAATGGTGGCATTTGCCACTGTTAAAGGACCTTGCTGTCCTTTTAGTTGCCATGTGTGTGGGGGGAAAAAAAGAATGAACAGCAACAGGTATTTATATGGAAATGAGCTAATTAGGGGTGTGTCAGTCTCCATTTATGGTTGATTGTGGGAGTGGGCATTAGGCTTGTGCACGTGTGAGCAATTATACAAAGACTGAGATTTATAAAACAGAACCATGCGTATGCACATCTTTATGAATCTGATGAAAAGAATGTGTGTGCATATTGCTGTCTTTGTGCATACCCAGTTTTAGAGACTGCAAAGAGTTTTATGAATCTGACGCCAAGTCTACTCAGGGTCACTTTTCTTGGCTGGGTTATCAGTGTAAAACGTGGATAAAACAAATAAAATTCAAGGTCTCATGCAGGCAAACAAACAAAGGACTGCACTGGTGGCCATCTTGGATGAGGAAATAATTGCTTCATTGCAAAATTATTTCAGTTTTCTCCTCATGTAAGCCTGCATCCGGGCAGAGGCACATTACGTCCTTTGGCCTAAATTCAAGTTAAATACTCATGTTTTGTGATTTGCATTGGATTGTTTTCAAGTGGTTGATTGGATCAGACAAAGTTAACTTTTTTGATGGTGATCAAAGGATTTATGACTTGAATTAGGCCAAGGGTAAGCACTGAATGCAAGGTGTCTGCCAGGGACCAGTGTCTATCAGTTGTAGTTGTAAAGTACATTTTAGCGGTGAAGTGCTCTGAAGTGCCATTTTCAGCCTCTTCTGTCTTGGCAATGTTATTCCTAGACATAATGAAGCATTTGCCTGTTCAATCAACTGATAATGTGTAGAAGACACTGATATTGAAATTGTATTCAAATTTTGATGGTCTTGCTCGTGTCAGAGGTTATGATGTTTGGCCACCCAAATGCTAGATGTCAGCATCAATGCATTTTTTGGCAATCTAACAGCTATCGAATGGCATGGTGGTGCAGTGGTTCTCCCCGTGTCTGTGTGGGTTTCTGCCGGGAGCTTCGGTTTCCTCCAACAGTCCAAAGACACACAAGTCAGGTGAATTGGAGAAAAATGAAAAAACTAAATTGCCCCTAGGTGTGAATGCGCCTGTCTGTGTGTCCGCCCTGCTATGGACTGGCGACCTGTCCAGAGTGATTTCTTGCCTTCAACTCTATCTTGTCCTAGTTACCTGAGGGCAAGACTGGCTAAAGCTCTTGCCAACAGTCAACATTAACTCATTTCTTTCTGACTTCTTCATAACTGTAGTGTTAGAATGATCAATTAAATCAATATCGTTATTGCTGATTAAATTCTGCTGTTTTTTTTTTTTGTTTTGTTTTTTTTTTGCATATAGCATGTAAATGTTATAATGCTGCAGTCAGGAGTGCTATAATGCTATTTGTTGTCTGAGTGTAGACTTGCTCTTTATACTATTGCCATGGTTGCAACTGGAAACTGTATAGAACAGGATGCAGAAAGTTTCAGTCTACATCATGAAGGTGTTAATGATGACAGAGATGCACAAGATGCATAATTCAAATGCAGAACTCATGGTAATTTATACTGAAAACAACTGAGGTAAAGAGGCGTTGTTTGTCTTCTTCTGTTCTAGCTGAGGTGTTGATTTGTCAGCAGTGAAAAACCTCTTAATAAAAGGAACATGAATTAGTGACAAGAGTCTATTGTAGGCAGAAAGTTCTTGGGGTTAATACAAACCATTGGAAAAAGGAGAGAAACATAACACAGCAAACACAAGCTGTACAAATGTTCACTGTTAGCCTGTGGTACTGTGAACCCACAATGATCACCTGCTTTGAGAAGGTGGTTATGTAACATCACCTCTAAAGTGAACAGAGAATAGGCTGTCGTTTTGTCTCATCATGGGTGCCCTGATCAGCTCAATATTCCACGGCGTGCTCACAAAGGACTAGGCACTGTGTCGCAAGTAACGTGGCTGGTTCATTCAACACTGCCTATCAGAGTGTCGGTTTGAGAGGTATATTCATCAGACTGACGTTAATTAATGCTTGCATGATTGAATGTGAGGAGGGACACAGAGAGATAATGCACACCTACAGGTACAACGCTGTCTCCACTGAAAGATATGATGATTAATCCACTCTTGCCCACCTCTATAGAAATTAAAATCAGACATGCTGTATCTTTTGTGTCAAATGCTTGGTGAAGAAAGCCAGAGTCATTTTTTATAGTAATTACAAGCCTGCGTTGTAGCTGGAAGTGAGGCATGTCATTATGTCATTTGGCCTGCTTCAGGGCTGCAGCTCTCCCACAGTCGACTGGAGATGGAAGTACATGTATGTATCTTGTCTTCACTTTAGGCTTTTGATTGTAACAGATTGGCAAGGAAGGGGGCTATTTGAAACTGGGTCTCTAGAATGCTGGCTTTGAGGTTAGGGTTAAATGGGATTGCTCTCTTTGAATCATTTTGATGACCCACCGCAGCTGAGTCTGCAGGTTGTCCCGCTTGCTTTAAAGCGTATTACGCGCCTGAGATTGAGCAGAAACTCGGGGCTTATCACGCACTTACACACACACACACACACAGACAGATACACACACAGTGCATCTCAGATGTTGGATGGTAGGTGACAGCGTGGGCATCTCTCTGGGGAAGGAGGGACTGCTTTAACCAAATGAAGTCCTTGAGAAGTGGAGGTTACTGGGAAACAAGTGTGACGCGATGTAGAGAATAGAATAGAGTCAAAGACTAGAATTGCTTTAATCTATTACACTCACCGACCTTGTGCAATCTGTAGCCTTCAATCTCAGTTTTCAGTTTCATTCCTTCGTATCAGTGAGAATTCACAATTAACAAAACAAGTTAACATAAATGCTGTTGAACTGTGGCAGCATTTAATTTATCTATCCATCTATCTTTCAATCTTTTGAGCGATAATGCTTAGGGCAGAAGTGTAAGTCACTGATCAATAGCCCATCAACATATTTTCCCCCCAAAACTGCATTGTTGTGTGGTACAAATACCAGGGTCAAACATCCATTAACACATTCTCCAGCTGATGTGCTTCAAACTCTTTGATATTATCAGCTATCATGTTGTGATACACAATACCCCTCCTCATAACCACCATCCACACACATCATAGCTTTTTTTTTTTTAAAGCTGTTGAGCACCACATGAGCTCTATCTGTACTTAAAGCCTCCAATGGTGACATGAGCCCCTCTCCATTATTGTTTTATTATCATCCGTGTTTAAGTGGATAGGCCTCACGCTGTTCCATACCAAATATGCATCTTGTATTCTGGCAGGAAGATTAACAACATCAAGCAAAGAGACTTCGTTTAATGTCAATCTCCCCTTGATACTTGGCTGTTGCTTTGTGTGAGATCTAATCTCCATCATGCTCAAATGCAAGTGTGAGATGATACTGTATAAAAGGCGGTGATCCTACTGACATTTGAGAGAGCTCCTTTTGACTGCAGTGGTATAATTATTATCCATCAAGAAGTTTTGTGAGGTTCTCACTGCCTGCCTGTCTGTCTTTTTTCATTCTCTCTGCTCATATCTCCATTCTTACTGTTTATATCTGTCATCTCTCCCACAATATTTTTAGACATTTATTTTTATCTCACTCACCTCGACCCCTACCTTTGTGTCAAACGAAGGTGCACACATATGCAGACACAAACTCAGATGCGCATCCACAAGCCTACATGTACACATTTTGTGGACGCAAAAGCACACAAACACTTGTATAGACACTCACACAGGCAAACACAAATGCACCACCTTTATTTTCTTTCTCTATTTCACCTCCCTAGGGCAGTCCGTCAACCTATTTTTGCCCCAGCCTGGTGCTACCTGAGGGGCTGTAGAGAGGTGGTAATGGAGGGCTGACTGAGGCCTGTCACTTCATGCTCTTTCACCCCGGGGACTCTGAGTGGGAAAGTAATGGTCGAGCCTGCAAGATGTAGCAGTCACTTTTAATCAAGTGTGCCGCTGTCACTCCGCCTGTATTGATCCCTGTGAAGTCCCCAGGCAGCCTGCAATCGGACCGGTTCTTACCCCACAAGAACTTTCCTATCGCCTTTCAAACAGCTTCCCATGTGACGGCATCTTGGCTAAGTTAATCATAATCTCGCTCTGCCATGAAAAACAGCAACCATGAAAAATAAGATCCGACAGGGTCATTGCCCCCCGCCATCATCTTCCAACGCATGTCATGATTTTGTAGGTGAGATTGGTATTTGCATGTAATACATGTACGTGCGGATGTGTGGCTACATGTGTTCACTCATGCATGTGTTTGTGTGTGCGCATGTTTATTTGTTTGTCTGTAAAGAGACTACACTTAACTGTGTTACAAGCTAAAAAAAAAAAAAAAAAAAAAGTGCATTTCTGCCTCAGTGAGTCCTTCGATCTTCATTTTGTTTGAATGTAAGGTTTGGCTAAAATATTGTCAAGGTTAAATGGCCACTGTGAAGCCATATTTGTCTTTGCTTCACCTTACTCAACAGGAGTGAGTGCTTGCACGGGTGTGGGTGAAAGTCAGGATTTGGCACTTGGTTCTTTCCTTCATAGATCCGTTGCAGGGCTCTGGCTTTATTGTTCATTTGCTGAGGCCACAGGGGCTGACTATTACTGGGTCATAACTCGGCAGGATGATGAGGGATGAATTCTAATGTGGAGCCATCACCAATAGGGATAGGAGGGAGGTGGAGTGAGGGAGACGGGGGACTGAGGAATAAAGTATGACATAGACACACATTCACATGCATTGTCGCTCTCAGTGGAGTTGTAGGCCAAGTGCACCCGTGATCACAGCTCAGATGGGCAGTGATTACAGTTTCCTGTTTATTTTTCTGACTGTATGAGAACATATAGAATTCCTTTTTAACTTCATTCTGACTATATCACATAGAAGAGGCAGACTGGGGGGGGGAGACACTGCACTACGGTCTGGAGGTAATTCACAGCATTTCCAATGCAATGCCTTGCTGTTGTTCAATCATCACTAGAACTCCATTTGTCTGTGAGGATCATGACTGGAATAGGAAAGAGGGGGTGGGGTTGAAGACTAATCTGCTCCACCATCCAGACACATGGTTGGCTCCATGTAGTAAACTGCACTGACAGATGCTTAGAGTAAGAGTAAAGGGAGAGGTGTTAGGCAATGACATGTGAAATAGAGGGCAGCCTGTCGAGCTCCCTGCATTGCAGATGTACTCCACTGCACCATAGTGGACAGCCTACAGTGAATGGGGCAGTGTGAAAAGACTATCTGTTTAGACTATCTGATAGGGATAATTTTCATGTGACCTCACATAAAGTTGTTTGAATTTTAGTCTTTAAGCTTGTTACATGAATTTGTAATGTCATATGAGTGGGAAATGGACTCAAGATGTTGAATAATACAAAGGATTTAAATAGGAATGCAAAATTATGCCACAGACAAACCAATCTGACAACATGAATAACTTTAATGATCCCCGAGGGGAAATTGGGCTATTGCAGCAGCAGGGAATAGGAAATAGCAAATAAGACAAAAGAGAGAACTTGAGATAACTCAGGAAACACACACTGTGTAATATATATATATGGAGAGAGGGAGAGAGAGAGAGAGAGAGAGGGAGAGAGAGAGAGAGAGAGAGAGAGAGAGAGAGAGAGAGAGAGAGATGCACATATAAACAGGATGTGTAAGTAGAGTAAACATCAAGCTTAAAAAAGATGTGTCCAGAAATAAATATATATATATATATATATATATATATATATATATATATATATATATATGTGGTAGCTATTTATATAATCAGATGTACAGATGGAAATTTATTTGATTTGGGACTGTAAAGAATAGGACTGATAAGCCATTTCATTTTACCATCCAAAAAAGTTTGTACCACAGGCATTAGAGCCCTTTTCTGTTTGTTTGTTTTTTTGCTTCATCTGTAGATCTTGTCTTTTCTTATGTAAACACATCACAAGAAATGGCATTTCTGTTGACTGCACAATGCACATCATGCCATGAGAGGTGAGTTGAGGGGAGAGCGCAGGAGGAGAGGGTCTGTCTTCAGGATTTGCAATAGAAGTATCAACCCGTGCTTTCTCAGAAAACACTATTGCTGAATCCCCCTCAATCCCCTTCATGGTGGAACAAAGATTTTGTTCTGCAGCTCACATTAAGTCATCGGGAAAACCAACAAAAAGACATGGCTCCTCCACTGCCTGCTGTCTTTTCTGGAGGAAACAGACCGATGGCTCTATTAAAGCACCAGCGCCATGCACCCTGGGTAAAATAGCTGTCAGATTTGTCACTTTCAAATGACATACCTATTAGAGTCTAATAAAACCCCTGAGCTGAGTTGAGCCAGCCGGCACAAATCAAGGCTACGATTCTGCAGAGGGATGAGATGTTAAGGTGAAAGAGAGAATATTTCTCTGCTATTGTGTAAGCCTTTGTTTGCAGAGACCTGCCTGTTAGGCCTTGTCAACTTAGACAATGCAGTTCCCTGAGAGTCTAATTGATGCTGCAAATGCCAAAAACTAGCTACAGCTGCATGACGCTGAAACATGCCTCCCAGTGTGGAGTTGTTATCTGCTGGACAGACTTGGACAGCTGATGCCCCATCCTGGGCAAGGAACCAACATCTTCTCATATACTCAAAACTGATGATCCCTAATGTAAAAAGGTGTTGCCAACATAAGGGTTTGTCTACAAGTGACAGGTATGCTATCGTGTCATTTGGCAAGTATAAGATTTACATGGTAAAAGCATGTTAATTACCACTCAGACAATTACTTTAATTTCAATGGCAATTATGTTAGCACTTTCCAAACTTCACCATATTGATTTGTTGATTTCTACTGGAAAGCAAGCATGCACACACACACACACACACACACACACACACACATACACAACCACTGAAATTCAGGGAGCATCTATTGTGGAGATTGGAGTGCCGTGTCATTTAGACAGCCCCCCAGGGAACCATAATTTTACAAATGCACACTAAAGTACACAGACAAGCACTCACAACAAGGCTACCTTAATTGGCCCTCGAAACTCTTGCAATAGAGTTGTGTTTTAAAATGCATCATAGTATTGATAGACCAAAACTGAATTCCCAAGCCTGCTCTATTGTGATGTAATTTTCAACATATCATGACACATTTTATCACAGCAATAAAAGTAGATTGGTCACAATACACTGCATGTCCCAAAGCAAATAAAATTTAAGTAGTCTTGAAACTATAATGGTATAAATTTATCCAGTCAATATATTGATTAGCAATTGTACATGGTGCCAGAGCTCAGCATAAAATGTGAATGTCTCGGGGAAAAAAAAGGCCATGAAAAGAATAAGCATCACGCAATTAAAGACTGGCATTAGCAAATGTTTTCATCTTGTATCTTTCATCTGGGTTCATATACCTAAAAAAAAAATATGAACTTGAGGAATACACACACACTTTACAAAGTCATAAGAAAGAGATCATATACAACCTAATTTTTATAGGATTTAGCCATTTTCATCCTGTAACCTGTTTTCAATTGACCAGAAATGCATCAATTGCAACTTCACTGTAGAACTTACATTACATTGGGTTTACCAGGGTGCAGAGCTGTCCAGTACAGTCCTATAGGGCCAAAATCAATCCAAAAAATAACCAGAGTATGTCTTTCAATATTGGTAACAAAATTGCAGTATATACTATAGTATAGTGCAGTATATACTATATAGTTGCAACTGTTTAGTTTAATTTATGCAGTTAACTCATCTGCAGTCATTTGATGATTTTTCTCATTTTACAGACATTGGTTGTGCTGCATTTCATAGTTATGTTTTTAGTTATGAATTCAACTCCTACACATGCCGCAGTTAAAAGGTGCTCTGTCTTTAAGCCATGGAGCTGTGCCTGCCAATCATATGATTGCCAATCATGGCTGCAACTCTCTAGTCTTGTTGCTTTTATTTGAAAAAGGGAGTACAGAAAATATACAAGATAACTACATCCAAGTTTGACAAGTCAATCTGCCACCAACATTTGAGGAACAGAGTCACAGATGCGGATTAACAAGATAATTTTAACTGGCTGACATAATGTTAGCCTGGATTAATTAAGGGGCACGCAAGGAACGGGGCCCTGCATGTGCTTTGAGTTGCTATTGGTTAGGAAATTTGCTATGAGCTTCTTTTCCCATTTGTATATCAGACTCTTTGGCCGAGTAAAATTTGTAATTGGGACTTTAAGCACCAACTACAGCCTTAGTATGTTCAACCACCCATCAGCTTTTACACACAAGCCTGTCCTGCTGCAGATGCCCTAAACCCACCCAACATCTGCCAGATGTCTTGGTGAACAGACCACCCTCTCCCTTGTCCATCCTTCCTCAACCTCCCAGGAGACCTCCGGCCACCTGCGACCCCCCCTGCCCCACACCCCTCCAGCACTTGAATTATGCATCAGCAGACTGATGGCAGTGAGCTAATGAGTCAATTGCTCAGTAGCCTGGAGAGAGACAGACGCCCATGCCCTGTGACGGTGATACCAAGTCGTCCCCTCACTCAGGTTTCACTCAGCACCAGATGTCTAAGGTTTGGGGTGATGAATTATGGGTTGTCCCCCTCGCCCCTCCTCTACAGTGTCACCATATTAGGAGGCGAGAGCGTGCGGTTGGGCACATGTAGGCTGTCTGTGTGCATTGGGGTGTATGCGTGACTTTGCTTGAAGATGGAGAGCCGCTGATATGCACATTCTGTGGGACGGTTGGAGTCATTTAACTTTGCTGCTTTTGCTTCTTCACTGCTGAATAATGTTATGTGAGCATTTCTAATATAGTTTGAGCAAAACAGTTGTATGAGTGAGATAATAGCCAGACAGCTATTTGTGGTAAAATTCACTGTGCTCTGTGCAAGGAAGGGGAAGTATGTATGAAACATGCTTATGAAAGCAGATTTAAATGATTATTCATCCATGCATGCAAACCAATGCTGGGCTGTGAATATGTTATCATCTTATGTGTCTCGCCTTCCCTGATGTTGTTTCTCATCTCTCGTTGAATTGTGTTTTTAGTGCAAATGATTTGCTAATGCCATGTGAGTAATAATGTACTTTTGAGCCATCAGTATGTTGCTGCAAAATCTACAATTTTGCTGTTGCATACTCACAATTCAGAATATTCTCTGTAGCTCATGCTGATGTTGTGTTTTGGTGCAATGCAGTCTTCTGATATTTGACATATCTAATCCGCCAGTTTGCTTGATGCAACAAAACATACTTGTAGTTTTACACAAAAAGTGTCTGAACACACATTATCTGGCCATGTAATTAACATCAAGATTAAGATTTAAACAGCATTACCAACCATCTATGATCTCATGTTGCGCATGCCAAAAGACACAAAGTGTAATGTCAAAATACTTTAACTGCCAGTGCAGCATCTACATTATAGGGATTTAAAATTTGACCCAAGCTTTCCAAGTGTAGTCTACAGCAGTGAGAAGTCCAAGTGGCAATTATAGCCAGTATTCCTTCCCCAAGTCTGCTCAGCCAGAGTAGAGTGAACTTTCTCCAGAGTGTCAGAGTGAAAACACTGTGTTAAGAGCAAGATTTCATTAATAATCCTTTCAAAGTGAAATGTCTTGCTTTGCAGTTTTAGTGTGATCCTACTGACTGTCTACGCAGGCTGTGAGGCCAAGTTGTAATTGAGGTGCTTGAGCCAGCATATAATGCTGAAGGATACTGTTCAAGATGTTTGGACTGAGTTAAGTAAGCATTCTGTGAGGACATTTTGTAATCAAATGGTTCATTGGCCAGCTGGGGGTTTCATCACAATTTAAATTTGTTTCCAGTGTTTTATTTTTTTTATATTCTTACTACAAGCTCTCATGACAACAGGAAGCATTAGTGGGAGTGACACAGCAGGAAAATGTCTGAACCAGCATTTGTTATTGAACAGCTATATTTTAAAGTAGACAATATATTGGCCATTTTAATTTATTGTAATGCTTATTATTTGTTATACTGTGGATCAACTGTACATTTTAGTTTTGTTCAGACAGCGCAAGCAATAAATCCCATTATAATGTAAAAGCGCCAGTGAATTGCACTGACATGCCTTTGAGACTACCCGCAAACAGTATGGCTAATGGTGATACCGCACTCGAGCAATTAGTGGAGTATCTCCCCTGTAAATATGCTCTGCGCCAAACTGTCTGGCTCCTGCTGACAGATTTTTATTAGCTTTAGGTGCCAGGAAGATGTGCATATTGATTACCAACTGCTTCATCTATCTCACTCCAAACATCTACATTCTTCTGATTCATAATTCAAAGTGGCTACGCAGGTTTAGATGAGCCTTGACAAATTGTAAATATTCTGTGATAGATGTTGCTACCAAAATAATCAAGCACAGGCCTTGACTTTCAATAAGTAAAAGAAGATTGCACACAGAATTTTAGAAAGATGGGGAGCAATGAAGAGATGCAAGGTGTTATGAACATTAATAAGATGACAATGTTCTACAACATAGCAAAGTGGCACAACTTTACAAAAACAACTTTGTTTACTTGTTTGTTTGATTTTATTGCTTTATGAATCCCACATAAAGACCCTCACTATCTGAGAGGAAACAGTGCTGAGACTTACTTTTCCATGATTTCATAATCCAAAACAAAAGAATCATGAATTCACACAACCAGCAAAGGCTTTCTGTCTATTTACTTTTAATTTTTTTCTAAATGGAGTTGTTGAAGCTTCACCACCCTTCACCCTGAGCCAAACTGATGCTAGTTACTGTCTTCAGATGTGATTCACAGCTCTACAGTGGAACTTTATCACACAGATTCTTAATTAGTTGGAACTTCCCATTTGTACTGAAAGTGCAAATCACCAGAGATCATTTGTCAATTGTCTCACAGTCAAAGCAGTACTCAATTACTCTGCATGCCGCTCCTCATAAAAGCAATCATGAATTATTTTTTGAAAACTAAGCATCAAGTTTGTTATTAGATATTTAGAAAATCATAACTGGGAAAAACATGGTGAGGTATACTTTGCTAATTATGTAGGGGTTAAAACACAGGCACTGCAGAGGATTGATAATGCCCAACATGTAAATGTGAATTATTCTATATACACTGAGGAGAGTAAGCAGAGATCTCTCTTTATTATTGATCCTCTATATGATTTGAGTTGGCCTGGCCTACATGGCGATGTTTACCATCGGTATGGAAAAGGGATACTGTCATGACTTATGTATGCCAACATAATAATTTTTATTCTTTTGCTACAAAAGAAACTGAACTGATGCTAAAATAAAACATTGAGAATAGAACAGATAAGTGCTAATTTCTGACATTTGTTTTCAAGGAGAAATGATACTCTGCTATACTACCAACTATACTGAAATTATATTTAGCATTAATATGATTGTATATGGCAGTCCAACACTATACTGTTCCACAAGCAGTTCGTAGTCTTAACAGAAAGAAAAATACAAGCAAGGACAAAGAATAAAGAGAACAATTTTGAATTGTTTTGAACAACTAAGATTTCAATTTATCATGCAGTACAGATGAATTACTGTTTGTAAAACTATTACTGTTTCAAGCAAGGCCTACGAGTCATCAAACTGTATATTGAATTCCAACAAAACTGCTCAGAACCCAGAGTTTCTGTTTGGTCTTTTTTTTTTTTTTTTGAAAGACTGACTGGGATAGAGCCATTAGAGGACGCTGAAACAGTTGAATTTGTTTCCATTAATAGGTTTTGTTGTATCTAATGGCAACTAGGATGAGGAGAATCAAGTTAAACAGCCCTGCCTAGTCTGGGCCAAGGACACTGGATCAGCATATCTGACACTCTAATCCAATAGAAGCTGCTCTTCTGCTCTTTTGGACCTTGTCACTCCCTATGAATTTTCCCTTTGCTCCAGCCCTGACAAGTGTTGAACTGGGGTTCAACAGTCATTGGACCACGCTCACACTTGCCTGGTTACAAATGCCACAGCCAGAAAACTCATTGCCTTATTTTACTCAGGTGGGTTGGCACAGATCTTGTTTATCAAAGCTGAGAATTGAAAGTCAATATTTGCAGTTAAGAGAACAGTCTTGGCATGTATTTTCATGGCTGTCAAGAAAGCAAGCACCAAAAAGTATGTCTTTCATGTATGAATCAGATGAGTTGCACTTTCCTAGTGTTTGTTCCAGTTAAGTGTGATTTTCTGCAAATGTGACAGAAAATGATTTGTTGTTTTCACTAATGAGTTAGTAAATTTAACTTCAGCAATCTGGTGGTTGGTTTGTTTAGTCCGGTTGGAGGTCGATCACTGCACTAATGTGAACAAAACACCACTGCAGGGTTTTAGCAGTGAGTTTCGTTTGAAGGCACATTTACTGTCCCATAGAACAAAATGACCATAATATATTTGCAGGGGTGGACAGGGCTGCTGATCAATACCAGTGGCTCAGTGATTACTGCACCAGGCGCTGAGATTTCTGGCTTTCAGAAGAGTTCTCACTTTCAAGACTGTATGCTGTTTTAGACTCTATAAAACAATAAAAACACTCAAAATGACACATCCCTCTGTCCTGGCCTTCCTTGCTCATGATGGCTTTATGCTTTATATTGGCCTAATGCTGTGAAGGCACAAGAGCCGACTCACCAAGGGTCACATCTGAAAACCAAGTCTTAAAAAATAATAATGGGCAACATTGTTTGGTATAAAGGACACTGTTACGCTCCCAATAAATAATTTTATTCTCTTTTAAGGCAGCACTTCAATCTGTAAGAGCTTCCTCGGGCACATGTAAAAGAGAACAGGCCTTTCTTATAGAGGCAGCAATCAAATCAAATCATTGTCATCTGCTGGTCAGCAAGCAGCAATGTAACACACCACAAGATGGCGGTCACAAGAATGTATATAATTGCTCCACAAAATATTTATGTATTTCCAGAAAAAAATTTAATTACCTACAATGCAGCAAAAAAAAAAAAACAAGAAAAAAAACATAAGAAAATATATACATAATTAAAACAAAAGGCTGACATGTATAAAGAAAGCCAAGATAGCCTACAATCACAAGACGCCCATCAATCAGTCAATAGATACATACAATATAGCAATGATAGACCTATCTTAACAAATTTATGAGGGGGGCATCTATATCACACCTAAACCAGTGAAAGAGCAATTGAACAATCTAACAGAAAAAAAAAATGCAGACAAATCAAAGCTACAGAAAAGATAATGTTAAGCCTAAAAATGAAATGCAAAATCACGATAATATTCCTATAATGTATGTCTGTAGTGTACTAAGGTTACTAAGGTTAAGGTTGAGTAAGTGTCAGGAATCTGTGATTTTGGTAAAATAAGTAACGAGATATTATACTGATTACATATTTCATAACTGCACACAAAGATACACCCACGATTTGAAATAGTGCATTCCAGGCATCGCAGACTCAACACTGGATATATGCAGATAATGTTCTCACACCAGGTCATGGGTGACGTACAGCAGTAAAGCCCACCCCCATATATAAGCCCTGAACTTTCTCCCTTCAGAATTTTCTTGCCAACATTTGATATTACAGAAATCTCTGACGGTTGTCAGAATTCAGGGACCCCATGTGTTTAACACCGCATGGCTGTTATCAGAGAGGTCAAGGAATCAAGCACTCACCCCATGAAAACAACTGAAAGTGTTGGCAAAACAGCTGTTGCCACAGTATAGGTAGCAGCACCGCTGACCCTTTAGAACTAGGAAAAAGCACATAGTGAAGCCCAAGTAGCCATAGTACATATTGCTTAGTAGTACATCCATGAAATAGTATTTAACAAAACACAGGGGCATCCTCAGGCCTGCATGCCTCAGCAGTCCACAGTTCATTTGGAAAGCCTCTGTTTAGACACAGCACAGTCTTTCCCATGGCCTACATTTCTGTTAACCACATAGAGCCCACAGGACTGACACAAAGATGATTAGACTGACAAGTCAGCTGTTGCTTCCATGTAGAGGGATGCTCTGGGCAAAGAAGTTTTGTTCTCAAACCATCCTCATGGAATAGGTGTGCAAGGTCATATCTCAGTGACTTGGTTGGTGTGGAAGGCAGACAATAGTTTGGGAAGAATGAAGGGTTCAGCCAAAGAGTCTAGCCCAAGCCTACAGAGTTCCTTTGCATGTTAGCTTGGCTCATTATCAAGGTATGGAGCTTAATCTCATACTTTGCAGAGGGTACAGCAAGCAGAATAGCCATCTTGGCAGACAGTGGAGCCTTTGGGAAAATCTTGGTGAAAGAGACTAAATCCTCTCTACCATACCAAACCAAAATGGCAACAACGTAGTAGGGATGTACCCGAACCCGAATACGATATTCAGAAGTACACAAATAATGCTTTGATCCCGAATAGTTTTTCTGTCCGAAGTTTCTCCTCATTATTTGAGAGGTTTTTTCTAAAGAAAAAAAAAAAAAACGTTTGGATTTGTGTTTTGAGCATGATTTTGAGCCAATTACAAGAGATTAAAACAAAACGTAACAAAAAACATGTTGGTGCGTGTTTTCAGTCAATCACCAATCATTCAGTCCATCTGAGACACTGCCACAGTTTGGTTTTGGTGAGAGCCCTCAGGCTCAGTCCCTTACGTCATCACAGAGGAGCAGCACAGAACACAAGCAGGCAGCACTGCAGCAACACAAAAAGCATTTTCTCATAGACAATAACAGGAGAAGAAGCAGTGGAGGCATTGTGTCACAACCCCCGTGAAATGACTCGTTTCACTAGCAGAATTTGATCCATTCAGTCCAATTACGTTTGGAAAGTCTAGAAGAGCCGCATGATTAAATCATTTATTTCCCGTTCTAGTTAGCCGAGACCTAAACCGGAAGTTAGCCGGCTACCTCGGTAGAAGTCTCTAGTGCGCCCACTTCCGGTTTCTTCCCGAAACCGAATAACGAATCCGAAGTTTTTTTTTAAAAGCCCAAATCCAAACCCGAATACAAATAGTGCAATGGCTGTACACCCCTACAACATAGATTTTCAAGGTAGAGGATGATCTATTGCCATGAAGCAAAGATGGCAGAAATTGCAATTTGATAGCCACCAGGCAACTTTGCAGAGCAATCAGATTCTCAGGAGCAGGTTCAGCCCCGCAGAGGTTAAAGGCACAAACACAGTCTGCTTTGGATAGCAGGGGTGACTCCCTACTTGTGAAATCAGGACTTGCCTCCTGGGGAGGCACCATAGTTCTCCAGCAGGGAGCATCTGTAGTATAGGTAACAATGGTCTCCCTGGTCTGCTCAGGGCAACCATCTGCACTTTATAGTTGCTTTGCTGGAACATTTGTAATGTCATGAATATCTGAGGGGTTGGTGGGACGACACAGAAAGTAGTGAAGTCAGAGACTGGCCAGTGCATCATCTATTGTACTCTGTGGGTGGTGATATCACCTGTCACCAACAACCAGGCACCCTATTTTTCACCATTAGAGGTCAGGCTTCACACAGATTTGGGTTTGGGGCTTAGTTACCCTTTAAAATAGAGGAGACTGAGTGTTTATGTGCTGGAGAGGTCTGGCTGATGATTGACAGCAGCTGTGTTACCTCCAGTCCAGCTGGGTGTGGTAGTGTTGCTGCTCCCATACATGGCCAAGCTGTCATCTGTGTGAGAACTGATGCCAGAAGTCCCCTCTACCGCTAGTGCTGCATCTCCTTGCAGTTGAACCACCATAATATGATAATTTCTTAATTTATGAAGTCCCAGAAAACAGTTGCAAGAAACAAGAAAACAATTACAGTTGCAAATAGCCCAAATGTATTGTTTGTAGCGTTTAGACATTGACTAATAAATTAATTTTGAAATATTGGTATAATTACTGCCCACAAAGAAGGCCATCAGCACAAAGATTTCCTGCCTCTACACAGCATTTTATATTGTTTATCACTGCCTGGATTTCACAGGAAATCTGCTGGACTGTTTATTACACAAAGGGAGATCACTCCATGGCACAAAATGAGAAAAGTGTTAGAATAGATAGAAACTATCTATCATCATGATTGTCGTGCCATTTCTTTAAATTCATTAGACCAAGGTATCACAATTAAAGGATAGTGCCAGTATTTTTCAGCCTGGGCCCTTTTTCCACCTTTTGGGGTCCAATTGACTGATAGGGACAAAAATTTTTGGAATTGGTCCCGTCTTGAGCTACATCGCTTCAGCCAGCAGCCGCAAAACTGGCTGCAATGTAATCACACAGGGTCAGTACACCCATCAAATTATGTCCACTAAAAGTGGTTGTTTTTGCCACTGACAGGTTCAGATTATTACTATAAGTGTCTGACAACATTATGGAAAGGATCCCTACAGAACTAGACATTTTTCTTTACGTCTAATAACATTACTTGCACTCTGTCGGCAGCAGGTCTCTCCGCTTTTGGAACAGCATTTTTCTTTAGGAAAAAGTAATAGGGTGCAGGATTTCTTTTCCTCTTTGGCTGGCAGCTGTAATCCCGGTCACTGCAGACCCGATGGCCTGCAAAGCTGTATGGTGTTTGCATCTATTTGTATACTACAGCAGCCATAACTTCAGTGCATCCCTCTCTAATCATGATAGTCTATGCACAAAGTGTGGCTTGTTATTTTGATGCCACAATTTGGAAATGGACACACACAAACCATTATTGTTATTGTTCTTTCAAATATTTTAGATAACACTAAGCTATAGTTTCTGTAACCTACTCCAAAACAACAAGCTCTTCGAGGTTGTATTCTTGCAACAACCCTCCTCACGCAAAATTTCAGATTAAGACTTCCCCTTGAGCTGGACTTCTGTTAATGTGGTGCACACATCTGTCTGTGTAGGAATTCTTTCCATAATGTTGGGAGCCACTTATGGCATGTTCAGGCCAAATGCAAAGTGAGTTTCTCACGTGGCACAATTTTATACAAAGTCAATGCAATGATGTGAATAGGTTCAAATTCATGCTGGGTAGCACAAATAATGTGATTCTGCATGTATTTTGAGTAATAACAAATACACTTCTAACTCCAGGAAGTGTGGATATGTTGAGGGAGGAGCACCAGGCAATGCCAGCACTGCTTAAGTATCTGTGACATAAAGAAGGCAAGTAGAAAAAGAAAAGTCACTTGAAAACTGAAAGTTAATGCATATGGTAACCTGTTCAAAATAAATCAGTCTTAAACTGCCTTTACTCATGTTAACTACCTAGTTCTTCCTCTGTGCATTCCAAACAAAACAGTTTTGCTACCGCATAAAAAATAAAAACAAACAAAACACATCACATCCTGGGCACCAGAGGATTTTTCCCCGGGGTGTGGGGTTAATGGAGTCCCATTAACAAGTGAGCCAAATGAAACAAGGGAGAGCAGTTGTTTAGTCCTCCTGCGTGCCATCAGAATTGAGGAAATTAAAATTCTGGTTTAAAAGTGAAGGCTGTCCATGGCATTTGATACCAACAACTACCAGGAGAGAATGGCAGAAGAGCAGCTCAATCGCCCATAAATGTAATCAGATTAATTGACAGACTCCAGGCTAAATTGAAAGGCTACAGTTCAGATTACTGTAGGCTAACATTTAATTTATAATAATTAAAACTGATATGACTTGGCAATATCTGTGAGTGTGCAATACTTTATTTAAAAACATGCAATGCACAATAACAGACGGGAGGCAAACTATCTCCACTGGAGTGACTTAAATTGTTATAGAAAAAAATGGTTGAATATGGCCAAAAATATAAAAACAAAAGCATATTATTGTTGGTCACATGCTATGACACAAATCTGAGCCTTTCAAGTAAAAACACACATTTTACAATTTTATCATTTATTTATTTAATATGTTTTGTACGATATTGTATGTCTGATATAGACATGCAATATCAACATAAAACATGTTCCTCAGTCTGTATATGCACTAATGATGCAACACCTGAGTATTCTTTAAGGTTTATGGACAGCGCTATATATATCCAATAAAACTGAAAACATATGCTGCAACTATGGCAACAGCTGCCTGGTGATGTGCCGTATCCACAGGAAGCAGTAGTGGAGGGAAGTGCGTCCCAGAGCTGTTTCATACCCTCTCTCGCCTCGGTTCCTTACCTGTGAGTATCCCTTCTGATACATCACTAACACTTATAAGTATCACTTGAAATTAAGAGGGAGTGTGTGTACGTGTGTGTGCATGCGTGCATGTAAGCTCATTGGGATTTTTTGCCTCATGAGTCCTATATTTATATTTTGTCTGCAGACTGCAAACTGATCCAGGAACACACTGACAACTCACACAGACTTAAGTGAGTTTAGTACATTCTGGCCAGAGCAGTATAGAAACAACAGGACCTTGGATTTAGTGCAAGGGAACAAGGCAGAACATGCAGTCCAAAAAAAAAAAAAAAAAAAGGTGTCTGTGTGTGTGTGTGTGTGGTGGTGGTGGTGGTTGGGGGGGGTCACCCAGCATATAAAAAAACCCCAAAAAAATCATTCAGAGTGCATTTGGCAGTGTGGCATGCATGCAGCCATAGATGAAAGTTCAGTGGTGCAATGCAGCAACATACCATGGACCGATGAACCAGTTATGCTGAGTACTTTAATGGAAAGGCTTGGAAATGTGTTCTAGGCATCGTGGTGCATGAACATACTGTGGTAAAGTCTAAACTAGTACAAAGCCTTGTACAAACATTTTAGGTTTTGAAAGACTGTGAGAGCAAAGTAATAATAGCATCATTTATGCAAACTAGACCATAAAAGCACAGTAATTTGTTCTGTCTTTTTAAAAGATGATTACAGTTATTTTCAAACTTGGCTCTGCTTACTTGGCTCTGCAGTGCCAGTGCTCTCATAACAAATAAATAAAGTAATAATTGGTGAAATTACCATCATGTGCTTCATGCACAAAAGTTTTCCCAACAGGAAGGGATTACATGAATGAAACATATTTCGCGGTCTGACATTGAACCGACATGCCTGAAAGTAAGGATGATGTGGCAGAGGAGTGGATGGGAACACATCTGCCTCCAACTTCCAGCTCCCAGGGTTCAGTTCTCAACTCATTTCAAAAATCCTTTTACTGAGATTGATAGTTATGGGAAAAAATATTACAAATAAAAAATATTAACTACAAAAAAGCCTAAACAGAACCAAAGTTTCAGTTGCCTAAATCTAGCCCTAAGCCTAACACCAACCAAAGCTCTAATTCGAAAAGGAAAGATATGCAAAGAGAAAGGTTTTTTACCTTTTTCCTAAAATTCAAAAACCTCCACAATCCTGAACAGCACCCTACTGTAGCTCCTCAAGCAGCCAATTGTTTCCAACTGTGGCAGTGACAGCTTCACAATGGCCCTGATTATTTCCTCAACCCCGTGTCAGCTCGGAACAATAGTTATGTGAAAGACACCACAGACTTTCGACGAGGCCAAAACTCCAGCTACAGTATCAAGGTGCACTTTCAACCAGCTGATAAACACATGCCTCACTCCACTCTCACAGCTTTCACCCAAAACATACCCAACTACCCCGACTGCTCTCAATCACAGGCGATACGCAGCGTTAAGTCCAACCCGATCCAGACAGTCAGCCAAGGACACCATCAGATCACAACAAACTAATTGTGCCACTGAGTCTATTCTAACTACACACCCAGACACAGCCAACCAAATCCTGAAACAGTTCAGAATCACTCTGGCCGGCATGAATTAGTGATGGGAATTACGGCTCTTTGACGGGAGCCGGCTCTCACAGCTCCGTTCCTTTTCAAGAGCCGTTCAAAAGACCGGCTCTTTTGAACAGGGGGTTGTTTGGAGGGAGGCTTAGTTCATTTTCAAAGTTCAGAGATTCAGCACCATTATTCAGGTCTTGAATCTATTAATAAGCTTTTTTCCCCCCCACAGAGATTATTCTTCATTTTTTTGCCATTTATTTAATTTTGTATCATTTCTGTTTATTCTTTTTAATCGTTTGGAGGCTGTTCCTGTATTTGCAAGAGTTTTAAGCCACGTGGATATGGGAGGCCTCCTCTGCTGCTGAAGTATGAACAGTCTTACAGGCTGAGGTTGTTGTGTTTTACTGTCTTTTTTCCTCTTTAATGCTCTATTCTGTTAAACTGTAAAACAGTAACTGCTTACAGTAGGAATAGTCTCAAATGGTCAAGTGTTATCAGATACAGTACTTATTAGCATTATTAGTAATATAATTATTTATCTGATGAATTAATGAATATATTTAAAGTATTTGTCTATTTTATAGTGTAGTGTTTTATCGTGTAAGTGGATCTTTGCCTTTGAAAGAATACTGGTTGATTTCATACTGTTAACCCAAATCTCTGAATTAAAAGTTATTTTTGCAAATAAGACAAAATACAGAGAATATTAGAAATGGTAGTGGGTTTTTTTTCTCTCAAGTGTACAAAACAAACTGAACCGAAGATTGTGACCCAAAAACCACAACACAAACTGAACTGCAGATTTATTGAACTGTTACACCCCTAGTTGTTACGTGCTGTGATCTAATGTTTAACCTGTGTTTTTGTGCTGAATATGAAGTGTGTCACACCAAAAAGCAACATGAATGAATGAAAAGTCAGAAAGCCGCTACTTATGGCTATATCACTTTGGGCCACTGTTGCACAAGGAAACACCGCAGCTGGAGGTGGCGCCACAATGCAACAAAGTGCAACAAAGTGCTACCATAACCAACGGCTCATCAAACTGACCTTCAGTAAATTTGAAGTGCTGCAGAAACCAGCAATCAAACCGGTGAAATTTGCAGAGACTTGAGTGCTACTGGTTTTAATCTTACTGACCTACACGCACCAACGGGACCTCCAGTGTGTGAACCGCCCAGCAACAGCAGCAAGAACGATTCAGAGCTCTGGTGTGTAGTGTTAAATGATAAATCAGTGCTTCAAGATTCAAGATTTTTATTCGTCACATGCATGAATGTACAGGTACAGCAGCAATGAAATGTGATTGCAACAACTCCAGCACTGTGCAAGTAAAAAATAGATAGAATAAAAAAGATAAAAAATAGCTGTGAGCATCAGACAGCAGGGGATAGTAAGGTGCTGAGCTGTCTGATACTGCATGTAGGTGGTACGTGATGTTGTGGCACTTTATAACATGATTGTTATAAAGTGTATGTGTTATGAGTTCAGGGTGCTAATTTATTTTGTAAAAAAGAAAAAAAAAACTTGTCACCATGGACACTGTCAAGCTATTGCAGTGCTACTTATTTTGTCATGTGAATGAGGCAACAGGCCTAGCTTTTGGTCCGAGTACTACGTTAAATTTTGTTTTGTGTTGTCAGCAAATCAGAGATTGTAATGCATGAGGGTTTCATGTGTGTTCTGCATTGGAGTCTGTCTTGTGGTTGTCTCAAGCTTTGTATGTGAACAGCTTGGGTTGGTGTTTGTTTTTTTTTTTGTTTTTTTTTTAAAAAGGGGCCAGTGTGTCACAAACACTGAGGGTGTTATTTTTAATCCCAGTCCATCACTGACTGTAACCAATAGTCACAGTCAGTAACTATTGGAGAACCAAATGCAAGAGACCAAGCCGACAGGAGTTGAGGTTATTTGATATAAACTAAGGGCAGGTCACACTCACAGACTCGGGAACCAGGCTGGTAAACACACACAATGAACCAACCAGAGCTAAACTCAGAACAGAACTTAAATACAAAGTGAACTGATGGGCAAACTGGACACACCTGGAGAAGGGGAGGGACACCAGACTGGAGGGAACAGAGGATTGGCTGAAAGACAACGAGGACAGGCAACACAAGGGCAGGGCTAATGAAACAATGCAGGGCAGGTGTGAGGATGAACAAGCTGACAAGACTATGGAGGAATAATATGGACAAAATAAACAGACTCAGATAGAAGAAACACCAGGGAAATAAGAGTTAGGACTCTGAGGGGAAAATGTCAAATTAAACTAAATCCAGAGCATAATGAACCGCACACAAGAGCAAATAAGGAAAACCAAAACAGTCCATAAACCATGCGTGTTTCACACTTCCTACCTAAATTTAACTGTTTTCTACTAACTAATGTGATGAACAGGAGAATATTATGCATCCAGTTCATGCTTCTATCACATAATCTTTTTTTTACAGTGTTTCCATGGAATCATGGTGTTTTTTTTCATGGTGGGGGAAAATCATGTTCACATAATTCATGAACATGCAATCTGCATTTTAGAGATTTGACTTTGACTGTATTTTCTCTCCTAACAGGCAGGAATATACTTGATGCCTGGCCATTATTATTTTATTGTTACATAAAGAAATGGAAGAATAGCTTTGACCCGATGTGGCAATGACAAAGCATCTGACACGACCTTTTAACGCTGTACAGCTTGTTTAGATTGCATGTTGTAAAAGGTCACTGCAAGAGCAGCAGGGCTGATTTTCAGGGTGTGCAGGTACATTCTCTGGTTTTGAATTTGAATTCTCATCAATACTTTAAACCTCATTTCAATAAGTCAACAGTCACAGTAAACAGTCTCTTTGTGTGTGTGTGTTTGTGTGTGTTTGTGTGTGCGCTCTTGCTTCACAGTTACACCACTTGCTTATATGCATCAATAGAGCAGTCACAGCTCAGGGTCAGCCTTTTATGACATCCTTGGCAAATTAAATAAAGTCCTTGGTAAAGTGTCTTCATTATTGGGTCCATCACAGGACAGTTTATTCCTTGAATATATACAAGGAGTGCAGGAAAAAAAAAAAAAAAACACCATTTCATACATTATAATTAGGAACTTTTTTTATTTCATATCTGCCTGAGACACACCATGGATTTGTACAGTATAATTATCACCAGAGCAGTGTGAGTGCAGGGTATATATATATATTTTTTTTATAAAAACCTCTGTTGACAGTAGAGCTAAAAAGAAAAACCGTGCATTTTTTGGTTTCTGATTCACTTTTGCACGTTATTTGTGAATATGTAACAAGAGCTTACATGATTTTTTTCTTGAATTCACTTTCCTGGGAGGTACTTCACTGATCACGTACCATAAAGTCACATTAAGTTTGAAAACTACGGCAACTACTTGGGTTGAAGGGTTTTTGCAAGATCTTAGCTCTTGTGCCTGACTCATCCACTTCGCTTAACATTTCTCTCCAAGGACTAAATCCCTTTGGCTTCCTCTAATTTATTACCACTTTAACTCTGTCCCAATACATCACCAAGACAGAGTTTTAATTTTTTTTTTCCTTCTGTATTTGAAAAAGAGAGCTGTGATGCAGTGTGGCAGAACCCTTTATGAAACCAGCAGAGGTGACATGTTCTTCCTGGAGCAAAGAGAGAGATTCTTCAGCTTGGCTGTAAGCATTCACCACATTAAAACTCCATAATGTATGCTAAGCTGTGTCCTTATGAAGAGGGTATTAATGGGTGGGGTCGGTGTAACTGCCTTAAACAAGGGATTAGCCTGTCGCTGATGAGTCTGGGCTCTGTGATGGGATTATTTACATTGCTCTAGTGGCAGGGCCCAGGTGTCATTAGGAATACAAATCCCCTAATAAATTTCTGAAGTGGGGGGAGTTTCTGAAGTAAGGGGTGGATCACAGAGGGCGCTGCCTGGAACAATGCTCATGTCATCTGCAGACTCGCAGGATTTGCAACATTAATCTGGCTATATTATGAAGTTGAGAGGAAAAAAGTTTTGCTTCTCTTTGTCACCCGAGTGTTTCTTGATTGGTCGTGCCAGAAGGGAAAGAGTGAACTAACAATGGTTTAATCAGAGGAAATAATGGCCCACGCTTCAGACAAGTGGCAAGTGGCAAGTGGCTGAGACACCTTGGTTATAAACCCTTTGCTGGGTAAATACAGTAATCCGATCAAAGGACCCCAAGTCCTAAGTCCCTGCTTTTAGCCAGGCGTTGGCTTAGCATCACCTCCCGTGCATATATTAACAATCCTTTAATCCTTACAGAGGGGTGGTGATAACACACGGACACTTCACAGAAGGCAGTCATCATTTGCTCAAGATTAAGCATCGTCTCCATGATAAATTATTTCCTGTCAATCTGGTAATGAGATACAGTTGAGCAACCTTTATGAGATAAGCAGTTTTATTGCTTAGATTATCAGCTCATACTGTAACAATTAATTCATCTCTTGCCATTAATTCCTGCTGAATGCGATGGTCCTTTTATTACGCTACTGCTATTTGTAAACTACCATAATACAAATCCCCAAAATTGGTGGGTAATTTAACATCAGTATATTTATTTTAATTGCCAAATCTGATTTTATTAAATTTGTATTATAGCCTAGACTGTGTAATTAGTTCTGCAAAACACAGAAGTGTTACTTTGATCAGTGAACTAGGTAGCCTGGTGGAATTCAAGGTCACACTTATCTTAATGTAGGTTGAATTTATCAGTATTAAACATTAGTTAAGTATTAATTTATTCTTAATTCTCGGATAATTAGCATATTTATTTTAACAGTTTACTAAATGCTAAACATGTCATGTACCATAAATTATATGTAATGTAATCTAAATATTATAATATAGTTTTTCAAGAATGCGTAAGAACAGTTCTTTCTGTTTTTCCATTTTAACGAAACAGATTGTGTGCAGTGCTGAAGACTGGATGTTAATGTCACTACCTGATGTGCTGAAGCTTTTTAAACCCAGCCTGTTATTTATCTGTGCCTTGCAAGTTCACATTGACGTAAAGATCATTCATAAAGTTATTCCATGTGTATTCAAAAAATTGTTTATTGTTAAAAGATATTTTGGGAAGTGATGTGCTTCATGTTTTATTGAACAAGATAACAACAAAACTGTGTAGAAACAATGAATTTATTCACAGTTTTTATCATTATCTTTCGTTAAATATCATAACTTTTAAGAGATGGCATTGATATAATATGTAAAGCATAAAATATGACATTTACTAATCCCTTGTAAGGTGTTAAGCGACCTTCTTTTAATTAATTGATTATTAAGGCTTGGTGCTGTAAAATATTACCTATTCAATTATATTAACTTATTACATTCTATCCACTTAATTCATCAGATTGAGAGAGAAACAAGAACCTATAACTTTACTTATTTCACAAAACATGGTTGATGTTGGTTGATCCATCACTTCAGTAAAATATTCTTCCATAAACAAAAAAATAAGCAACGTACACAACTGCAGCTTAATGAACTCTGAACTCAGTTACCCAAAGCAGTTTCCCTGGCTATTTTGGTGTTTGTTTGTTTTTTTGTTTTTGTTTTGTTTTGGGTTTTTTTTACACTTGGTTTACACTGCTGCTGGCTTGAAACCAGAGAAAAACGTGAAGCAACGTAGCAAAGCCGCCTGTTGCTTTGATTTGAACGTAGCGATCAGAAAGGGCCTGCCTTGGTCACGTCTTATCTCAGTTGTGTGTGTTTGGTCGTGTTCTGCTGTGACCTGGAGAACGTTTGGAGAAACAAGCTTCTGTTCTTTATGCAAAGACGTTCATGCAATATCCATGGTATACGCTGGATCAGTATTATTCAAGATGAAATCCTCTGGGAAGAAGCTCTCAGTTTAGCGAGCTGGGGGGTAAAAAGGATATGAATTCCTTTTTGTTGCTGGTGCTCAACACTTACAATAAATCTGCTCACATTTTTAACCTTTAAACTTGTTTAAAAATTTTACACAAAATTGTCTAGTTATGTCTTTGGAACCTGAGTACCATGTTTCTAGGGTACAATCTATGTGTGAAAAAGACAGAATAGTCACAAATGCCTGAGAGACGAAAAATGAATCATACCACTATATGCTCATTGTTCTGCTTCACTTATAGCATTTTTCCAAATTCTTCCAAATTAATGCAAATGGACACACATGTGCACAGTATTTTATTCATAGTTATTTTCTCCCTCATTTTTCTCAAACCCTCAGGGCTACCGAACGACTTGTGTTGAAGGTACAGAGTTTAGATGGTGACTGTGACACTGCCCAAAGTGTAAAATGATGTACTGGTTCTATGTTGACATTAATATTTACAGTTTACTGCGAGGGAAATCGTGCAGAGGTGTAATTTTTACGGAGTAATACTGAATACCAGATTTTCCAACTTGAAAGTAAGTAACCCACGAGAATCATGCAGATCCATTTGCGTGTGTGTGTGTGTGTGTGTGTGTGTGTGTGTGTGTTTGTGTGTGTGTGCACATGTCTCATTAGCCGCCAGCTAATGACAGAGTTTTGCTGCTAGGGATTAATTTATTTATGTTTACATTCAGTTTGTTTGACTATTTGTGTGACTATCTGCTTTCACAAGACAGGAAACTTATTAAATGTTCAAACTGGCAGATATACACTCCGCAGCCTTTATTAGGGCCACCTGCACAATCTAATACAATCCAATACAACTGTTCTGCCATAAAGTTTACATTTATGATGCCTATAATGCTGAGGTTTTCTTTTTGTCACAGTAACAGAGGTGTTCATACAGTTATATGTTTGGCACTGAGCTCATAGTTAGTGCTGCTGTTGGACTGGGCTGCATTTTATTGAGAGCTGTTTCCATTATTCTGTCCCCCCAATGAATATAAATAGGGGGGGCAAAAAATTAGAAACACCTCTCAGTATAATGTAGTCCAGTACAAGACGTCTGCAAACTACCACCTCAATGATAAACATAATAATTAATTAATTAATTAAATAATAATTAAATGTACACATTCTTCACAATGTCAGCAAAAACTGAACATGATAAACTTTCTTAAAAGGTAGAATTTAAGGAACAGCTGTCGTACTGAACTGCATTAGACTGCACCGGTGGACCTGATAAAGTGAATGTATATACAAGTTGGTTGAAGTGAAACTACATAGTTACCTGTGTCTAAAGCACCAACAGGCTGGTAAACACCAGTAAACAGTCAGCGCTATCAAGCAGGATGAATTAAACTAAAATTGAGTGCAAGCCACAGCGGGAGTGGGTGCCCATCAGTATAACTTGCAGTTTGCATTGCTTTGCTATTTTATTAGATGGCTCCTGCAGCTCTCCACAGCGTGCACAGCTTCAGGATGCTTGGAGGGAATCATGCAGGTATACTGTGAGAAGATTCATATACTGTGGGGAGGATTCATTGAGGACAAAAATGCTGCTTCATTATTCGCTACAGTGGAGCGGGCCACCAACAATACAGGCCTCTTGCTGTCTCTGTGCTCCAGGTCATGCTGCATTTTCTCCACTGTTCACAGCCGGAATAGGGCTCATAACTCAGAAAGACATATTGGGAAAATAAATACACTTCACAGGGGTGAATGGTACATCGTGTAAGGTAGAAAATAGAAGGTGGGATTTCAGGGTGCTTGACAGGTAATTTAGCGCTTTGTATACAGACTCAGGTTTCAATGTGAAAATAGTTTAGATGTTATTGTTTTGAGGTTTTTCCTTTACAATTCATGTTTTATTAACTTCACAAGTGCAGTTTTGGGATGTTGTGTGTCATCTTCACCACTGATTCACATTAACCCCTTACTGCACAGTGCTGGCTTTGAAATCACATCTGAAACCATGCAGACTCGACCCAAGGATCATATTTAAATTACAGAGCACATTTTTTTTTTCCTTGTGCATATCCAGTCATATAAATTACCCACAAAGTATTGTATCAATCAAAGGACCACTGTGTGCTAATGCAAACAGTAGTTTCATTAAGCTCTACTGTGTAAAGTGGGACAACCTGCTAATTAATCAAAGCTGACAGAGGGTTTGAATATGGCCCATGGAAATAATGGGTGGCAGATGCTGACATGTATTGTTGAATTCTCAATTAATGTGGTATATTTTCTGGTTAACTGGGATGGGATTTACAATAGGAACCGTTTTGCAGGCTGCTTAAAGCAGTGGAGATGAATTAGCCCTAAGACCTGTGAAAAAAAAATGTTTTAGTGGATTACATAATTGCCTTGATAATAGTAAAATAATACCTCTCATAGGTCTTAAATATTTCACAATTATTACAAATTAGTGCAAGTTGTCCACCAATTAGTGTAATTGCAATACTATTTGTTTTAAAACTATTTTTAAAAGGGTGAAAATGCTGAAACCAGAAAGTCTTGGGATAGAGGAATTTAAAGCACAACATCATTATATAACAGTTTTATATAACAGGAATGTGTCACCCTGCATATCACCCAACATCACACACATGTATGCAAATTAACATGGCCATTTCAACACATCACTAATGCAGATCAGTCATATACTTGAAATAACACCAGCTACAAATAACAGTTACATGAGAGTGATTATTTTTATTTATGGGAATATTTAAGACCAAGTGAAAAAGATTTCACAAATCGAGCATCCATAAAATCAGACCTAGAAAAGAATAACACTGGAGAAACAGCCTGAACTCTCAAAAAAATGAACAAACTGTGTTTATTTGGGAGTTGACAAGAAGTTGGTTTTGGCATTACAGCATTCTTCAGAGTAAACGGCTGCTGGAACATGTTTATTGTGTTAGTTTGTTAATTTTTCAAGCGTGCTGTCTACAGTAATTCTCCGTTTTGTATGTTTTCTCACTGTCTTTAGCTTTGTTTTGAGTGCCTTCAGCCTCTGTTTGCTATGTAAAAAGTTCTTGTGACATGTTGTCAAGGTTCAAAGTCAGCTAGAAGCAATAATACTAAATAAAGCTTACAACCAAAGTTCATTAGTTGGTGTATTGCTTTTTCTCTTCTTTTCTTTTTTTTAAATCAAGTAGTAGCTTGTATTTTTTCACAGGAGGTGAAATAAGAGCATACACACTCACTTGTGGTTCCAGCAGTGGTAGTGGTAGTACATGCAGACTAGTTTTGTTGAGGTTTAATCTTTAATTTTCACAGATGCAGAAAAATATTTGCAAGATGATGAAATCACAGAGCGAGAATACAATGATAAAAAAAAAAAAAAAAAAACACTCAGAAGAGAAAATAACTGCAAATTTGTATAAGTAGCATATTTGGCATTTGTGTGATTTGTTAGATTAAAAAATGGGAGCATATCAAAACACATACGAAAGCAGTCTTGATTAGCTCACATAGCCTACTGGGGGATTCAGCACCCAGTAAAATTGCCTCCATAGTTATTCATATAAAAACATTTCAACTCCAGACAAACAGAAGAGACATCTAATTTTGCAAAGATACAGATGAATTGGGTAGCATAATCCAATCTATAGATCAGACAATCAGTCAATCAGAAGTAGACAGACAAGAAAATTGATTGAATGCAATGAATTCATAGAAACAGGCATGGCTCCCAGTGCACAGGGAGAGTCTGCAGCTATAGGAATTTTACAGCTGCATTAGCCACAGTTTGGCAGCCCCAAGTGGCAGCAGGAGATAACTGTTGAATTTTTTTTTAAAGTTTATAGGACTTTATTACCCAGAAATCATGTCAACATGGCATCAGTAAATGCATGCCTTGGACCTACAGTAAATATGTTCCTGTTAGCAGCTGATGGAGGCAGAGATGGTGGGGAAAAAAAAAAAAAAAAAAACGCCTCTTCGCAAAAAGGTTCAACCACCTCTGGTGACTCCAGCTTTCTCATAACAGAGCGCCTGCCTGCTGCTATTTCACTATTAAGTTTGGAGTCATTATTTCCCATACACTGAGATTTCCAGCCAGTGACCACGCCTGACACCTGAAAGTAATTTAGGTAAGTAGTGGCGAATGTACAGGGTCTCAACTGATTAGGACTGAATACTTTTCTCTGTTGCAGCTCTAATATGTTATTTATGCTGATAAGACAGTGTATGTACTACATAAAATCCCACCTACTGCTGCTTTAGAAATGATTCCATAAATTAACAGAGACATTTTTTTTATCAGTCAAATTCAACGGAACAGCAGGAATTGCAATTTAATATGTGGAAAGTTAATGGATATAATTTCCTAGTGGTGTAAATGAATATGCACCGAAATGACTGAGTCATCAACCACAACTTGAAGAAGTCGGAAAAAATGAAAACATGTTTCTTTTGAGATGGTAACTGATATATCTACATGTTGGTTGAGACTGAAAACAATGATACTGGGCATTACTTCCACATGGACGTGCATTTATTGAACTGCTTATCTGTAGCCACGAGATCAACTCTTGTTTTTTCAGGGTTACAAATCAAAAGGTGACATCACTGAATATTTCACTTTAGTGTCTCACTTTAGTTTCACTCTGCATAGTAAGTTTGATTTGACACCTGCTCCTCCAGACCCCTCCAACTTCCTCTGCACTGCTGCTCTCCACTGTATGGTATGAAATATAATATACACTCAGCGGTCACTTGTACACCTGCACTATCCAATACAATTCAATACAAATATTCTGCCAGAAAATTTACTTTTGTGATGCCTATGATGTTGAGGTTTTCTTTTTGTCACAGTAATAGAGATGTTCATTCAATTATGTGTTTGGCATTGAGCTCACAGTTAGTGCTGCTTTTGTACTGGACTGCATTTTATTGAGAGCTGTTTCTAATATTCTGTCCCCTCTAATGTATATAAATAGTGAGGACAAAAAATTAGAAACATCACTCAATAGAGGTGTTCATTCAGTTATATGTTTGGCATTGAGCTTATAGTTAGTGGTGCTGTTGTACTGGACTACATTTTATTGAGAGCTGTTTCTAATATTATGTCCCCTCTAAAGTATATAAATAGGGTGGTCAAAAAATTAGAAATACCTCCCAATATAATGTAGTCAAGACCTCTGCAAACTACAACATCAATAATAAACACAGAATTAATCTTACACATTCCACACAATCTGAGCAAAAACTAATTACAAACTTTTTCTTAAAAGGTAGAATTTATGGCAGAGCTGTTGCACTGAATTACATTAGATTGTACAGGTGGACCTGATAAAGCGCCCACTGAGTGTATATACATTCAGCATAAACGTACTGCAAAGTAGTGAGTTAGGTGGAGTGGAATCGTAACTGGGAGTACCGTTACACTTTAAAGGCAACATTTATTATCGGTAAAGCTTATTCATCTGTTCATCAAAGGCAAGAAAACTTTATATTATGAGAGCAAATGGATTCCCCTCATGTCGCAGCTAATGAAGTAACACAGGTAGTTCATGGCTGGCACTCATGCTAATAAAAACCAATCCCAATCCAACAATATCACCAAACGGTGATATGAATATGCTAAATTAGAACACAGAGGGTGCTGTCTTCTCTTTGACAGCAGCCTGAACAGTTACATGTGATCAGTCAAAAAAAAAAAAAATCTGCTGGCTGCAGAGCATTTGCCCACTGTGCCCCTTACCTCTGGACGGCCTCCTATTACATGTTTCACTGGCAAAGACCACACCATCAACAAGCGGCATTTAAATGTTTTATTGATTAGATGATGATTGTTTGAGGTTTGAATGTGCTTGTATTTCTTTTGGATGGCTGACAGCGTGTGGGGAAGCTTCAGTAGGGAATCCACCATAGCACCCCTGCATGGCAGACCCCCCTTGGGACCTTACAGAGGGACAAGAGGAGAGATGGCCGGGAGGACGGGGCACAGAGAGTAGGAGATGGTTAGGTGGGTATTTATAGGAATGCCATAAGAGGTGTGGTTGAGGTGCGGCTCTTGTAGCTTCAATAAAGACTCAAGTTCAGGTGAAATCTTTAAATCAAAACTGAAAACTTACCTTTATTCAGTTTTTAACATCTCCAGCACCTTTTTAAAATCCCTTTAACATTGCAGCTTTTCATGTGGACTGCTGTATGTGTTATCCTTGTTTAAATCATATTGCATTATGCTGTGTTAGTTAATGTATTGATGCTTTTAATGTGGGTGTTCAGTTTTGATTTTCATTATTTTATTTGCTTGCTGTATATTTTGTCTTATGTATCATTATGTGAATTGTGAAGTGTACTGCCACCATGCAGCATGGTGATTCTGCACTTTAAATAAAATTGATTGATTGATTCGACTGATATTCAAAAGATGCAAACAAACAGGTATTTGATTTAAATGTCATAAACGTACTGACAAACCACAATGTAGTATGAAATTTAACTTACCTGTCGGCTGATAAGTTACAGTATATAAACAGGATACCCAAGGTTAAGCTGTGTGTGTTATGGTGAGTGTGTATGTGTGTGTGGTCATTATGCTGTATATCATTCATTCAACTCCCAAAGAAACAGATAGAAAAGTACCTTGTAATATTTTGAATCAAGTAAGCGCACCTTACCACACCATCAGCTCAGCAGGCCGCTGCATTTGAAATTGTTCAATAAGGAATTATAGAAGAAGACCAATTTTTAAGTGAGAAGGCATGCACGTTCAAAGTCTCACAAATTTGTCTATCCCCTCTTCTGCACTTCACTCTTCCTTGATACTGTATCAGTGCAGGCTGTTGCCATGGAAACGTAACTTTATTATCAGACTACCCTTTACTACCTTGTGGGAAATATCTTTGTCCACTCACATTCTAATTATGTTTGTATTAATACTAAGCTGGCTCTTGAATAACAACAAGGTGTCAGACAGCAATATTACAACTTCTCATAAAATTACAAATAAAAGCTGTGTGTGTGTGTGTGTGTGTGTGTGTGTGTGTGTGTGTGTGTGTGTGTGAATGACCGTGTATAAGTGTGTGCCTGTGCCTGTGTGTTTAGTGAGGGAGAGAAGATGCATGCACCTTCTTCCACTATTCTCGGAGGTATTTATAATGGTGATGTTCCATTACTTTATTATACTGTGTACGTCTTATTTCCGTAATATTTATTTGACTCAGCCTCTTTGTCGCCACAGAGAGAAGGCTGGCTGGTGGTGGAGGGTTGTCCCTGTCTGTTTTCTAAACACCACCCCGAGCCTCTGTGACAAAACACCACCCACCACCGTGCTGCCTTTCTCTTTTTGGAAATATAAAAAAAATTCACTGCCAGGCCGTTATTATGGATTGTCTTATTTGCTGGAATAGTGAAGTGAAAGATTTCCATTGTATGTGTTGATTACAGAGTGGGAGTGAGATTGTGCTCCAGTCTATTAATCTGACCCACAGGTGTTACCAGGGAAACAAAGCTATCAGTGGCAAAAAGTTCTGTGGTTTGAAAATCATAAATGCACTGACCAACCGCAGGGCAGAGGAGAAATTTAGTTTTCCTGTAGACTGACTGAGTGTGCATACAGGATGCTCGCGTGTGTGATTTGTGTGTGTTCCATGTTTTACAAGCCAGTTTCAAATGGTACAGGAAATAAACTGGAAGCCAAGCATGGAAAGGTTCAGCCAATCTAAAATTTGGTGGTACAGCTTAATCACAGTGTCATCTTTGTTGGCAGAGCAGACGAGAAGAACCAGTGCACAGATGTGTATGTGTGCACATCCATTTTGCCAGATTTGCGGTGGTAGAAAGTAAAAAGTGGGAAAATTCATTTTGACTGGCAGGTTCTCTGCTGCTTTTGCTGCTGTTTTCCTTTTTTTAAAGAATGAACATCTGTTTTGCCATTAACCGCAAACTGCCTCAGTGTGAAAGCAGCATTTACCGTGTTACAACTTTCATCTCCAAAGACCACAGAAAACATTTTTTTGAAGTTACATGAGTGTACCATTTCAGTTTGCTGTGCAAAGGAATATCAGGAAGAGCTCCATGCCTTGACAGGTGTGTGCTGAAGTCCCAATGCTTTCATAGGAAACTGATGGCTCAGCGAGAGACAGGCTACCTTTTGATCAAAGCGCAATAACTGACATCTCGACATATGCTAGATGAATTATTAAAAATACAAGTGACCCCTTGTGAAGAAATAAATTGCTGCTCCTCCTGCATCCACATATGCAGAATGTCAGCTCTGGAGGCAAGGTGGAGGTTATTTTTTATTATCCTAAATCAGAGCGGCAGCCTGTCACTCCAAACGGATGTGCCACGGAATGCTGAAGCGTGGCTCTACATCTGTAAAGACATGCTCCCATTCACTTACCGAGGGTAGGGAAGCGTTTCAAAAGGGATCATTAGGGTAGGATGGAATGATCAAACATATCTGGGCCATAACGTGTCCTGAGTTGAACCAAAGTCTGAATGTTGAATGTGATGCATTTTTGGCAGCTAGTAACTTCAGTATTTCTTTACAAGAGATATAAAAAAAAAAAAAAAAAAAAAAATCCAATTTGTGTGTGCATTAGTATTCTGTTTAATTATTCTTTTCATTCTATTCATTGAACTGATCTGACAACAATTCGAAATTATTATTATTCAAACTATCTTTTGATTCGGGAAAACTGACTGGACACACTTGCTCTTCTCCAGCAAAAAAAGCCATACAAACATGGTCTTCTGCTACCGAGCACCTGAGGGTGAGATGCCTTGCTAAGAGGCACTTTGGCAGTGGTCAGCCTGATCTCACAGAAATACATGAAATGAACACAGCGTTCTTAACGGCGAATTACATGGCGGTACCACGAAATGAGTTAAAATCACATGCCGTCACCATGGAATCAATGCCAATGCAAAGTCAATAAGGAAAAATTACATGCCACCACCACACATTCAAATTACATGCAGCCGCATGTGTGCACAAATGTCAAGTTAATGGCAGTTGGGTTCGCAAGATCACAACCCATTTTTCCAGGTTTCAAGTGATGCACTTGTGGCCCACACACCGTGGTTTGCACCAATCAGCATCCTACTGGCAGCAACAGGCATCATTTATGCATGACACTAGCGAGAACCAACAACAATGACGGCTCCTAAAGAGGTTAGCAGGGTTAGGGCACATAGATGCTGCTGTAACATCAGTGCTATCAGAACTGGAGAATATTCCCCATCATACGGCTTGTTGATCTGATGCATTAAAGTTAGCCCGTGATAGACAGTGATAGACAGATGGTTCATCCAGTCACCTGCCAAGTATTTTTTTTGGAAGTGACTGCCCTTTTCCAAACAGTTTCTAATGATGACTCAGATGGTTCTGTGTAACAAACCATCTGGCTAGTCAGGTTATGTATTTCCATCCTGTACGGAGAGTCAGAATGGTGACCTTCTGGTAACAAGCCCATTCTTTTATATATATTTTATATATATATATATATATATATATATATATATATATATATATATATGTACAATCATTCTGCGCTCTGCAACATTTGCCTGTTATCTGAGGCGAATGTGCCCTGCCACCACAATGTGCGTTTCTCTCCTGTATACATATGCATTTAAGAAAGGACTGCGCAAACAATAGCAGGAGATATGATAAGTGTGATTGATTAGACATTTTGCTGAATTTACTTAAGTTCACTCAATTTGGACTGCCAATTTTGCAAAGAAATTTCTCTGCATCCAAATAGCAGGTGCAAAATTGGTAATGTGTGGATGACATAGAAACCTCTGTGACAGCTGCAAACCAGCTGGGTGCACCACAAAATGTGTCCAGGGAACTTCAGGGTCTTTTACAATCTGATGAATAAGATCACAAAATAGCCTCTTAGACAGTGCGCAGTAGTATATTTTTAAAGGCACATAAGCGAATTGGGACACATATTTAACAGTTTTGTGTAAGCACCAAACAAAGAAGTATATTAAAATATGCATTAAGACTCAGCTTCTCTGGCATTCTTGGGAGACATCAGCTGTGTTAGTGCCGTCAACGCCCTCCACCTGTTCTGATATGTGCGTCTGCTGGATGAGCTGCCGTGCGTGGCTCAGCTCCCCGTGGTGACCCGCCACCCGTCACAGTGGCTTGTGGTTTAATGAAGGCAACCTTTTTGCTTTCCTCTTCTTTTTCTGTCATCTCTTTCTCGCTCTCTCTCTCTCTCTCTCTCTTCTTTAAACCCATCAGGTGTTTGCTTTTTCACTCTTAATGTGTTTATTTCTTATGAAATAGGTGCCCAAGTTCCAATTTTGAGGGCAAGCATTTCACAAAAATATCAGTGTGTCACTTCATTAACCAATGATTCAGCTTCAGCGTTGTTTGTCTCTCCTTTTATTTACTGAACTGTTTGAGGGCTGCATGTAGCGCAAACGCCAGTGCACCACCATTTAATTTCCTTTAAATGTATAGGAAGTCACTGCTGAGTAAATGTACGTCTAACACACTGTAGAAATATGGACTGCCACAATATAATTTATGCAAAGTGAAAATGTTACCATATGTCTGCCATAAGAACAATGGTGAATTCTGAGCTCACCCACAGTGGGAATTGATTGCCCTTCTGTTGCTAATCAGCAGTTGTTTTAGGGGTTGTGTCAGATGGCGCAGACTCTGGCTTCCTGCTGGATAAAATATGTGTGTGTATGTATAAAGATGGCTTCATAATCCAAACCAACTGAACCTTGCAAGCAGATCAAAGGCAGCAGCTGGTTTAGGCGATGCAGGATCACCCACTCCCTGTCTCTTTGGCTCCTTTCGATAGGGGCGGAACCGCTAAAAGATGCCTGACAATACTTCAGAGAGAGCTGCCAGAAGCACACCTGTCCCTATGGAGCAAGGAAGACTCCTCAGAGGCTCAGACAGTAGGCTTAGCAATGTATGAGTGTAAGTGGGTGCAATTTGTAGCCTTGACTGCCATTAGTCTAGAACGCATCTGAAGCCCCCATCACAAATGATCCAACTCCACTCATCAAATCAGCCTCACAGGTTGTGAAACCAATGTGAGAATTGTTCACTTCTGCAGCTTCTTTCAGGGCCTCTGTGGGAGGCCAGGCACTTCAACAAATAGACGTGCCATAAATTGTGAGAGAAGGTCTGACAGATGAACAGATGGGTTCAGTATATTACTCTCTCTCCCCGTCCACCTTCAGCTGATGAAGTGAGGTGAGGAGTGAGAGAAGAGGTGGGGGGAAATGATCTGTGTCAATGCATTACACCGAATTGCTCCTTCACCTGAACATACAAATGAGGCCCAATGGCGTGAGCAATGTCAGAGCAATTAGAAATCCTGTGTTTAGAGGTTAGATGTCTTCCTGTCTCTGATCTCTCCTGAGTGCACACCCTTAGCAGCAGAGATGCAGACACAAGGCAATCTTTAGTGTAATTGAAATTAGCAGCCTTATTAATCTAAAGGAGTGAAAACAAACAAATATGCGTGGTCCAGAATATTAATGAGGTTCGAAGGCTGAGGAGCCTCTGTTTTAATTCCGTTTAAAGCCACACAAATAATTTGGAGGAAAACGGTAGCTTGTTTGCCATTTGATTGTGTCATTAATTCACACTCCAGCCTATCTCATGCTAGCTCTTTAGCAGAATTTAAAAATGGTTTATGTTCATTTATTTAAGTCATTGAGCATGCAGTTCATTCATTTTCGTCAATTCCTTTTACCTGTTTGTCGGCTTTCACTGACGCAAAATAACTGGAGCCAATAGCCGAGCTTGTTGCACCCTGAATTCCACCTGATAAACACATCGCTGTCCTTTATCTATACAGGCAAAGGGCTTGCTCTGCACGCCTTTTTCAGCATCGACCTGCTTTACAGTCATACAGCTGCATACATTCACATCTGGGAACTGACGTGTTGAAAGATCCTGAGTCGTTCTGCTGAAGCAACAAGTGTCTTGCTCAGAGCACCTCGTAGCTGTTGTTGGAGGAGCAGTATTACTCATTCACCCTCCCCTTCCGTGTTTTGCAAGCCAGCCAAGGCGTGTAAATCAACAGCCTTCCTGTCACATGCATCTAAAACCTTTGGTCTATCACTGCCACCAGAGAATGCCATTATTACAGAAATTCCAACAAGACAAAACACACTTACATTTCTCTGTTTTGCCACATGATTCAATCAGTGTATCAGCCGGTGAATTTAATCTTTCTGTCATGTTTAACAATTGTACTGTTTGTTTTTGACAAGGGGAATGTCACATCTGCAGCCGATGAGAGTGGTCATCAGTCTAAATGGATTGTAGCAGGCAGGAGGTGGTGAAGTGACTGCTTTATTTGCCAGCAGGCTGATGATGTTCTACCTCTAATCATTTGACTGTTTGCATTGGTGAGTGAATTGCTTGCGGCTGAACATTAGTCAGTGTCAAAGACAGCAGTTCTACACTGGGCAGATTTGGGTACGGCATTCGTTTGTGGATTGTGATTTCTCTCTTGCTCAAAATAGTCAAGAAAAAAAGTTATTCTAATATAGGTGAGGTGATTATAGGGAATAAAAGTGGCTTTCATCAAAAAAAAAAAAAAATGATCTCAGTTTGGTGATTAATCTGACCACACTTATGGTTCAAGGTGCAATTGTCCAGTCTTGTAAATGTCCTCTGAAATAATGTGTTCAGAAGTATTTTATTGCCATTAGGAAATAGGAATACGTGATCTACTCTGCACATCACCAGAAGTCAATTACCAGGGTCACACAGAGGTTTGGTCACACAGCACAGTTAGGAGAAAGCAGTAGAAAGCAGAGAAAGTAGTAAGAGTAAATAAAGCATTGAGTGTAACTAAAAGATGGTAAATGTATGAACTGGACCTGAACATGTCATAGCCTGGCTGCTGGCATGGCTGATTTATTATTGAGTGATGAGGGAATCAGAAGCGGCAATGCAGAATGCTACATAGGCTTTGTGTTTTTCCACTATATCAGCAGATATGTCAATTCTTCTCTGCATTTATCAGAGCAGCATGACAGTGGATTGGAAGCCTGTTTGTAGAATTTACCTTTGAATGCAGGGGGGGAAGAGATTTCTGTGCCTTTTTCATAACTCCTACTGGAGCTGTCAATTCCACTAACAAGGTCAGGAACTGCTATAATGCAAAGTGTCTGTGAATCTGTGAGTCCATGAGCTGGCGTGTGTCAGTGGCTCTATGGTGGCTGCTAAAGGCCAAGGACTCAGTATTGATGACTACTTGTTTTTGATTATCTTCGTCTGATAGAATAAAGCCATAAGATCTCCGAAACATCGGGTTTCTTGATGTGATCCGCCCACACTGCCCATGCAAGTCCTCAATCAGTTTTGTGTATGTATGCATGGATGTTCCTGTTTATGAGCGCATTTTCGCTGTTTTAATTTTGTTTTTATGTAAAGCACTTTGAGCTGCTTTTGTGTGAGATGGTGCCATACAAATAAAATTTGAATTGAATTTGATCTGAATTTCTCTTTCATTACCATCGCACACTGATATAACCACATGCTCTTCATAATATTCAGTTTATTGCCAGATATATCATCAAGCCATTGGGTAATTTAATAATAATCCTCAGGATTCACTTAGCTTAGACAATAACTCAATTTTGTAACTTAATATTGTCTCTGTGCTCACACACAACAGGGTGTCATAAAAAAATCCCCATTTTTCGACATGAAAAAGCACACAATTTCCACAAGCACATGCATAATGAGCGCAATATTAGATTTGCTGATTTAATGGCTGAATTATGGCAATTTTGGCAATGACATGTAATTTCAAATTTACATGTGGCATGCATAATGATAATTGCTAAATTACATCATGTACTGCTAGCATTTAACTCAAGATTCCCAACACCCAAGCTCATTTATTGACATTTATCTGTGGCCTTGATAAGTTAAAGTATACTAATTGTCCTTAATGCACAGTATGTCATTCAGCACTAATGAATATGGACTGTTCAATATGAAGTGAAACACTGAGGTTGTTTATTTCTTTGGTGACATTTATCTAAATGCCACATATCTGGGCTGCTTCTTCTAAGAGACGCGTGTTATTTAAATGTGTTTCCGTATCAATGTACAATTGTCTGGCAAATATCACTAAACAGAACACTCTTTTTCAATTTAGAGCTTTCTCACAAACCAATGTGAGACTGACCCAAAGCAACTACTCTGTTTATGACACCTTTTTTTTAAGAAGGTCATTTATGTAAGTAGTGTGGTAACAGGCTAAATCACCCATTCCTTTCCTTGCACCAATGCTTTGATGTCTGGTATTAGTAATTATCAAGCAAAAATGTTGCACCTAAGTTGAAGGATATTGCAAAGAGAAATATGTCATTCCTTGTTTTGTTTACAGACGGATTGATTGCCATACATTTTGTAATGCATTCCATTAACTGTGATTTAGTTTAACAAAACAAGCAAATTCCACTTCGATACAATGAAATGAACACTCCAAAGGTTCAGCTGATGCACTGCGCTCTGCCGCACAATGGCCTAATAAATTTTTATTTTGCTCCAACCCCTAGCCAACCGAATAATGTGTGGTTAAATGAAGTAATCATTTTTACTGGAGACATCACTCACAGGAAGATAGCAGGTAGGTATATCACTTCCCACCATATGGTCATGGCTGTCAAGCACGAGCCAATCAGAGAGCTCCAATTTGCCACAGTGTTCCATGTTGTGATTAAATAGTTCCAAGGACAGCTCTGGCTCAGAGGAAGGCTCTTTGACCAGTCAGATACTCATCTCCGGCTACAGATTGGAGGTGGTGGTGGCACAGCTCTGTGGCTCTCTCTCTCTGGATTCGTTACATTATTCTTTCCTATTTTTCCCCACAGGCTCACTGTGCAATTGACTGTTATTTTGGTCTCATGAATACAGAAAATTTCAACTTGACTCTCAATTGCTCACTTTAAATTATAAAAAGTACTGACAGAAGGGAGGTGCGAATCTATTTCCAAGATGCTAAATCACACAGAAGTGGCCTGTGAATAATAAAATCCCCCAAAAATATAAGCTATTGAACAGCACAGGTTACATGCCTTTACATATAATGGAGACAGATAATGTCTTGTGATAACAGGACTTCAGCTATTATTAACATTTTGAACATAATTCCTGGCTTGCTGAAATACAGATGTAGTTTAAATCTAAAATATGAATACTGAAGCTGCAGCACTAATAAAAATAATAAACAAAATTTTATTGTCAGTGGTTTACAGTATATCAATATGTATATCTACAGTGCAAATTCATACATATATACATTAATTATGTGCATTATCATCTAGCCTCATGTTCAGGAAGGGATCTAGTTCAATCTGGCTTTTGTTAAGGTTTCAAGCCCTACAGAAGATACATTGTTTATTTAACACCACCCTCACGTAATCTCTTCTCAAGGAAAACATAGTTTATATGCATAAGTGAGACTTCTAGACTGCACATATGTGCACTTATCACTGGAGGGAGGCATTGAATAGTCAGTCACAATATTATAATGCTTACCTAAAATAACTCTTTCCCTGATTTTGAAACTAAACTTTACCGCTGGAGTGTTGGTTTATCTTAAGGATTTTTTAGAGAGTTTTGAGGGTTGCTGTGGAAACTAAGCTCAGTTCATAAGCTATGGCTGTGTAACCTGAATATTTATTCTACAACAAATTCAGCCCAAATTCTGTGAAATTTTGTTTTTCCAAGAGGTTTTCTATGTTATTCGGTTCTACTAATGCCCTGAGAGAGGCACAAAAACTTTTCAAAACATCAGCTCAGCGCTGGTTGTACAAGATGACCTTGACACCTGAGACAACTTAATATTTGGATGGTGAATGTCATCATCTTAAAAACAAAAACATGCAAAGTGAATGAGAATGAGATGCACACAGTGGAGGGAATCTTACTAAGACTGTGGGTGAACAATTTGCGAGGCAAAATCCAGCATTTATGTGTGTAAGTATTGTACATGAGAACATGTTGGTGCCTCATCATGCATGCTGTCCAGGTCTTTTTCATTTGGACTGGAAAAAAAAAATGCAAATCATATCCACTTTTCACAACAGCTGGCATTTTTATGCTGACATAAATGATGTGAGCTCAATCACAAGAATGATTTGATGAGACGGTGCACACAATAGAGGATAATGTTTGAATTATAGTGACAGTATTATGGTGCATGTAAAATATCATGACAGGAAAACATGGCTGGTCTTATTATTCTGTGAACTCCAGAGATGTGGTATGTGATGTATTCCAAAATCTGCCCACAATGTGTGTCCACACCACCCTCACCCTGAAAAAATCCATCTACTGGATTTAGCAGATAAGTAGGGAAGCTGCCTCTGACAGTAAGTTAAATTATTAAAGCTTTCGTTGAGGCAGTCCGTGTGAATTTACCCCCTGAAAAGACCTTGCTTAATGTTTTAGACCAGATAAGTAGCATTAGGCTGAGACAGCTTAAGGGTTCAGACCCGTGCATATTATTGGAAATCAGTTTCAAGATGATAGGAGCTGAGCAGGAATATAGGGATACTGTATATCATATCTGAGAACCTGGGGTGTTTAAATGGGTTGCCTATAGGATTATCACTAGCCTTAGCAGATGTTCATTTCCAAAACATATGTCAAGGCTTAAGCCTGGTGTAAACACTACCAGTGGACAGAGTTTATCAGTTTTGGAACAGGCTCCATATTTACAGCCCCTAAGCAGTTAAGCTGAAAATGTCAGTTACGCAGGCCTATCCAAACACTGTCCCATCAGCGTGGCGTGGCTGGGGACTGGTGAGGGCACATTTCCTAAAAACAAATTTAATTAAAGGTGCACTATACAAAAGTGTCTGGGGTTTGATTCAAGTGAGAACTGTTACACTCAGCTGACAAAAAACATGGAATAAACACATAACATATCCATAAGTCAGACCTATGATAAGAAATGATCAAATTCAGAATCATATTCTGTGTTTATTCCACGTCTTCTTGTCAGCTGAAAAAAAAAAAAGCCCCGACTTAAATTGACCCTTGGCAATTTTGCATAATGCGCTTTTAATACATTTTCCAAGGACAAGATTTTCAAGACAATTCAGCACTTGAAAAAAGGTAAAGAATATGGAATGTAGATGTTTTTCAACAAGTGGTATTGCATCTGTTGCTGGTGGTATGTGTGTGCACGTCTGCCTTGAAATTCATGTGCATGATCGCGCGTGTGTGTGTGTGTCTGCATACCTCGGGTGTGCTATACAGCTCCCCATCTGCTTGTCCTCCAGTGAAAGGCTTGAAATGCCTCCATCTTTCCACAGTTACTGTCACAACTGCCGGCCACATTTCAGAGATGGCACATAAATTGCTTTTCAGATTTTTCAGCAAAAGAGCCACCCCAGTCTTATTCAAAAAGCTTGAGGAACCCATAGTGTATTTGTATGAAATAGTTGCAATTCTTTAATTCCCATTTTCAGTTAAAAAAAGACATCTTCTATTTATGAAACACAGAACTGCTTCTTCCATATGGAGCAGCCAAGTTTTACGTGGAACCTTAAATGTCGCTTCAAATGAAAGAAGCAGTTCCTCAATAATGTATTAGTTCTCTAAAACAGCATACTGCCCACAAACCAGCACACCAAATTACATTTCCACACTACTGAGACAATCTACCTAATCAGAGACTCAGTGTGGCAGCACAGCAACTTCTTGACAACCAGAGTGTAACAACGGTGTAGCTGGGCGACATTGTCAGGTGGCGGTAGTGCCGAGGTAAGATAGGAAGTTTGGAGTTTGTGTAAAAACATCTTTTAATTTTCTATTCAATTCAATTCAATTTTATTTATTTATATAGCCCAGAATCACAAATTACAAATTTGTCTCAAAGGGCTTTACAGGAAATACAATATCCTCTGTCCTTAGACCCTGGCATCGGATCAGGAACAACTCCCTAAAAAACCCTTTAACAGGGAGAAAAATAGGAAGAAACCTCAGGGGAGCAACAGAGGAGGGATCCCTCCCCAGGACGGACAGACGTGCAATAGATGTTGTAGACACAGAAAACAAACAATAAAAGATATATATGTATAATACAAAGGGAATAAGGTAGAAAACAGTTGGTGGACGAGGGACGAAATTGGTTCTACTAACTGGTTTCTTATTTGATCAGCTATAGTGACAAATTTTGTTCCTTAAATTACCTAAATTAGGTTTATTACTCTAACATCACAAAGGAACATTGTTATCATTTTTAGACGGCAGGTTTGACATTTCGTCTTCACAGGCAAACAGCACAACCCTTCAGTCAGCGCCACACAGCGTCAGTGCAGGCTCACTGCTCAGGATTCATTAATGCAGCAATACTCATGGAGAAGGAGTGACCACAGATGAATCAACAACCCTGTGTCACCAGGTGATGATTTGATGACTGACGGCTAATGTAGGTATTTACTATCAGAACGTGCACTACAAGATGAGCTGAAATAGAGTGTGGGGGTAATAAATTTACCTCCAAAGAATGTAGCCACAAGGTTGCTGGCAGGTAAGTGATGAAATACCAAAAATTAGATTATGTTGCTGTTACATGATGTTTTAGCTGGGGAGGACTATGTGAGGAACCATCTGTCACTCACTGGGTCCTGTTTTACACAGTTTCGACAGGAGGTTTAATCACAGATGCTGGGTGGGCAACTTTTAAAACTTTTTTTTATTTTATTTATTTAAATTATTTATTTCATGGAAAACTCTACCCTGGCTAAATCACAGTAGCAGTGAAAAAAAAAACAGAATATACTAACCAAGTCATTTAAGTTGGAAGTCTGCTAGATAGATAGATAGATAGATAGACAGATAGATAATGCTCTCATTTCCCATTTTAACCAGCATGAACTTACTGTACTATATCCAACTAAGACTGGAAAAACACCTGCAGTGCCAATCAAAAGCCAATTCTGACCGTCCCACGCAGCTTTAGCCGTTCGAGTCTGGCTTTTTTTTTTTTTTTTTTTTTTTTTTTTTTTGCCTCTGTTATAACTAACTCATTTCATTCCAGCCAGCAGTAGTGAATCAATTCAGAACAGGTTCATTTGATTCACCGTTGTTAAAATGACATTTCTGTAGCCAACAGCACTTTGTTATGAGCTTTTCGTGTAATTGTGTGCTGATACAATTTGGCGTCTGATGTACTGAGTGGGCCATTTCAAGCCACAAGTATTAACAGTCCCATTAGCTTATTGTTGTTGAGATCAATGGCGGGTTTAGAAATTACTCTGTAATTTCTCAGTAAGGAATTACTCAGTATATTTCTAAAATGGACATAAGGATATGCGTTGAGTAGCGTGGGCGACTGTAGCTGTGTGTTGATAACGGGAGCAGCTCTGTCGTGGTCAATGAAACATCTGTGGTGGGAGGGGCCCACGTGATAACCCCAGTGACATACGCACACTCACACACTCTTCGCCATCCCATTTAGATTAAGTGGCTGGTGAATGATGTTGCCTGTCTGATGGTTCGGCAGATTTATGACAGCAAGGCCTGATGACCTCTATACTCACCATTTGTACAAATCACTCACATTTGTATCAAGGCTTTTGACCAAGAGATGGCACTGCCTAGATATGTGAGTCATTCAGGAAGATATGATGACTGAGACAGCAACAGAGCCACTAATCCACACACTGGCAACTAAACTGAACAGACTTTCATGAATCGTCCCACCAGGATAACAAGAACGAATGACCCAGGTGGTTTGAGAATTAGTGAATTAGACGTTACTGTGGTTGCATGAAGGCCATTTTTTGGGTAGAAATAATCAGCCAGTGTTGAAGTCATTACCAAGGTAGGCAGGCAATGTTTGTTTTTTGTCCTGAATGCTTGCTTTGTGTTTGCAAGCACATCAGCTTACTTAGAACTGTACAAAGCACAGTCCAACCACAATGACCAAACAAGTATTTCAAATCATTTTCATCAGCAAGCCAATTAAAGATGCCGGATTTAAAGGGTTTTTCAAATGATGAATAGGATGCTACAGCTGAGTCATGCTTTGGCCCTGCTCTGAACCATTGTAAATCGGTGAATTAAAACAAGAGAACAGATTCTACATGTTCCCTTCTGCCCTATTCTAACCCTTCTAACCCTTCATCCCTTCTAACTATTTAATGGCGCAGTTTTCTGAACGGCCTTTTGGCAGCCCAGTGTACACATTTTAAATACCTGCACTGGATGGTACAAGCACAAGCACACCCTTTTGTTTTTATATCTCACTAAAATTATTTAAAAAACATTGTACTACGAAAGGGACTTTTTTTTTTTAATATAAAGCCTTGTTACATCACATTATCGATGATGTACTTGTAATTGGAAACTAATTCATTGTCCCCCAGAATGAAGTGAGTAGATTTTATTACTGTGAGATCTTTGCTAATAATATGAAAATGTAATAAAGAAGTATCAGCTGACTGCCATGACATTGCTTTGAGCAGTTAATTTAAGAATATTTCTCACGATTTGTACCTACATGAATCCCCCTTTAGTGGGAAATCTTTATTACATTGCTATCTTAATATATCTCACTGCATTGGAGTGTTGTATTTATACACTCACAGACACAGTCTGTGTGTGTGTGTGTGTGTGTGTGTGTTTTGCCTTAAGACCCACAATTTAACCCAAATGCATGGCACAGGATTAGGATATAAGCTTGATAAAAACCTCTAGTCGATATAAGCAAGACAAAAAGAGGGGTGCTTGCAAACTCCAACAAAAATCAGTTGATAAATGAACTATAAAGGGGAAGTCAACACACCATCAAATGGTACACTTACTAGGCTTTCATGAAATAATACCCTGGGATCAACAGATAAATGAGCTATATTGAGGTCAGCATAATGGGTGTATTTACAGGCCAAGTCCTACTTCACAAAATAATAAGCCAAAATGATTGCACGGTAGATGACAGCAAAACATTGTATGCCATATCAACACCAAGGCTGGTAAATTTACACACACACACACACACACACACACACACACACACACACATACACACACGCAAATGACTGGCGCAGTGGCCAGCACAGCAGGCTGCCTCAACTGAGCAACAAATAGAACAGCGTATTTTCTCTCTCTCACTTTTTTCTTTCTTTCTTTTTTTTTTTTTTTTTTTGGACAACACTCCTGTGGCCCATCTGGATTTTGCTAGAATTTCCACATAGCCAGTCCAGATGTGTCGGTGCTACACGCTCACTTCTAGTCTCATCCAGTTGGTGACTGCCTCCACAAGTACAGCTCTCCTTGTCAACACTCACTTAAAATAGTTTCCCTCATTCAGATCAAAAATAAATAATAAAATTTCCTCGCTGTCTCTTAGTGCTGTATGTGTGCTTCTGATGGAGATGGCAAAGTAAACTGCACATGTTGAATGAATGAATACAAAATCATGGAGGAGTGTAGCTTTTCACTGGTGCTTCTGAAATCCATAATATAATTTCAGTCCGGATAAAGCACTTTAGAAAATGTATTTATGAATTGACATTGCATGGCATTAAGTTTGACTTTGGAGGGCTATATCTGCTTTTATGTTGGCTGCACCATGCACATTTGATTTCATGAATCACTGCTGCACATGGTGTACATACTGCAGATTTCACAGGGTTATAAATAATCATGAAACAGGTAGAGCTGGGGAGTTGCAGGGTTAAATAAAACAGTGCTTCTTCTGTGCAGTGGGGCTGTTGGAAACATTAAAAGGTCATTAAAAGGCTTTGAATTTGGAAGTTAGATGATGATTTGTTAATTCTGAGGAGCATGCCGGTGAGAAGACCTATCAGCCTACAATGCCTGAGGAGTCTCCTGACTGAGCTCATGTTGTTCATTTGTTCATTACTTTGTTGATGATGATGAATTTCAAGCAGTGTATTGAAGGATTATGCTGCTGTCTTTTTATTTTTTTTTTATCCATGCCACTCTTTACTATGCCAATGCTCCTACAAGTTGCTATTTTTGTAGCCTGGACTCAGTGAGGCTCCAACTGACAGTTACTATGTCTGCAAATGGTACATTGCACATGATTTCATTGCATATTTTGCATAGAGCAGATTCCTACATTCTGTTGACAGAGGAAAATTATTACATGATCATGCGGCATGTTTCTTCGGCAAAAACGCAGATGCAGGTTTGTCAGACATTAAGGCTGACTTGCAATCTGTTTGGATGTATCACATGGAGACAAATGGAAAAGCTCCACCTCTTAGTATTTCGGGAATTTTTTCCTCCCATGTCTGAATTTTACTTCAGAAAAACAATTTCCAAGCATGTCAGAAGGATGACAACTTGACTGTCAGACTGATAAATAACTTTGACTGAAATAAAACCTCCGAAGAGTTTCACAGATGCCCTTTGGATGCATTGGGAGGTATGAGTTAAGTCAATTTCAAATCAAAGTTTCTGACAAGGAAATGAATGGAGCAAAAGTTGTCAGGGGCAAATATCATGTGATCCCCAGATGTTAACATGAAAAAAAAACCTCAATAACGCCAGTATGATCATACAAGAGCTCTCATGTCCAAAAAGACGACAGCAGATTGCTTCTCCAACAGAAGGCACAACGAACATGTTTTAAACCCTGACGTTCCTCACGATGTCAAAAAATGATCTTGCAGTTTTTCTTGTTATTTTCTATGTATTTTCTACGAGTGTTTTATCTGCCTACTCCTATCTGGTGCAACTTTCTTGTAGGTTGTCAGACATCAAGATAAGTATTGCATAGCAGTTCTATGGATTCCCAAGCTCATTTGCCATCACGAACAAGAAAAGTCTGCAGGTTTCCAAACCAACCAAAAACGAGCTGATTTCACTGATTAGTTCCTCCTCTCTGTTTGAATGCGTGCTAATCAGTGAACTCCACAGCTACAGTGTTTGGGTGGAAGGAAAACCTGCATACTCTTCAGTCCTAATGGAAAACACTGCCCTTGCTTATATATACTGAGTGGGTACATATATAGATATAGATATATATAACCGACACTTATAGGTTCAGTGTCGAAACCTTTTTCAGAAGTCTGTCCACAGTTCTGTAAAAACAAAAATACAACAAAAAAAGAAATGAAAAACAAAGATATTTTCTAAGGGCATGCCAGCCCCATACACTTCAGAAACAAGAAACATTTCATTTTTGATTACATCAGCACATCAATGGTCTAGGTCCAGTAGAATCCAATAGACTTAAGCCAGGGGTCATTTCATGTTGGTTGTTTCAGTAAATAGTGGGCTTCACTGCGAGGGATTACTCTACTGATGTACTACTTTTCTGGCCTCTTTTTCTTCTTATTCAGTATATGCTGGACTTTCTTCTAAGGCAAACCCACATTTCTGTGGGATTTCTAGTCTCAAGAAAGGGCAAATAAATAAAAATAAAAATAACGTCTTCATGTCTTCGGCGTGGAGCTGTTGTTCAATTCTTGCTGCTCAGGGCTAATTAGCAAGCATATCTGGATGATTAGACATATCCACATGAGTGCGGAATTGGACAAATTGGAGTGTCTTTTTAGCCAGCTCAATGCTTCTTGCGGTGCCAAGCTAAAACTGAAATGCTCTAAGGCTGTTATTCTTTAACAACTCCGAGTGCCTGTACCCAGGAGTTATGATGAGAATTGAATGTTACTATGGAGAAGGACACATAATAGCAATCAATTAGGCCAGAAAAGTAACAATTTCTTGCATTCAAATTTAAATCAAAGTGGGCTCTTGAGTGGATCAGGCTACATCCATATGAGTGCTTCAACTGTATTCTGATGCAAAATTGAAGTTTTTCATAAACATTTACATATGTACATACATATTTATACACTTATATGTTGCTGATAAGCCAATTTATTTGCTCTAAAAGGAAATATTATCATGTCATAGTAGCTTGCATGCAGGTGTAACAGTATAGGTTATTGAGCACCTCTTTGCTGATGCTCTCACTGCTCACCTAGTCTATCTCGCTTGACCACTGCCCAGACTCAGAAGCACAATAGTTTTGTCACTGAAGAGCTGTGATTTGTGTAACAGGCATATTTATTAAGCTTTATTTATTTCCCCTTCTCTCTGTAATCAAAAAAAATGTCTGAGCTCCAGAGAAGGGGAGATAGTCAGGCATGTCCCTTTCTCGGGTGCTCAGACTAAGGTGAAAGACCAGCTGAGGCGTTTGCACTCATCTGTGGTATAAAACAGGTTTTTCAAAGGTTTTGAATTACCACATCCACGAGTGGTCCTTGTATAGGCTCTGCTCCAGACTGCAACTTGGAGAGGATCAAGTGTTATAGTGTTAATAGTGTACTGCCTATAAGGAAAATATCAGCCTATCATCAAGCTATAATATAGCTTACATCTGAGTATGAGTATTTTTATAAGAGAGATACACTGTCTTTTCTGTAGCTGTATCTCATATGAGAGAGTTCTACAAATCAACAGGAAAACAGCATCCACTTTGAAATGGTACCCGTTTCTCTTTTACTCTACATTACAATACATCTTCCTGAAAGTCATATGCATGGGATTAGGTATCATATCATGTTACCACAAATGATCAAACAAGGCTTCTGAAATACACCTCATACATTGTTTTCACCATCCATACGTTTCTGGAGTATTCAACTAATGTGCAGACAGAAAGCAAACACTTGAACGATCTGCCACAAGTGTGGAAAAATGCTGCCTTGTTGCCACTTTTTCCCTCCCTAACAGCTGTCATGTAGTGAAAAGAACATTATAGTGTAGAGCAGAACAATGGTGCACCTGTGCTTTTACAGAGAGCTTCAAATCCAACTAATAACAGTGATGGCAATCGACCAGTGTTTTGCTGGATGTCAAGTGCACAATTATTTGCATTGAAATACCCTCCAGGCTAAAGGCACAACATGGGCTCACTAAGACGCAACCTTCACCTCCTCATTTATGTGCAGATAGCCACATAGTGTGAGGTTGACAGTCACACATGACAATGGCATGGGAGTCCAGCTTTCTGAAAGGTCTAAATACTGTATGTGTAGGATCTTGTAAATTATTCATTTTTTAGGGAGACATTTGCACACAGTCATGCATGCATGCAAATGGACAAAAACACAGCATATGCTGGTTGCCAGGCAATACCAATTTCATGTGTAGAGAACTGTCACAGGGACATGTAGCTTTGGATACCTACTAACCACAATAAATGCAAGACGTTCATACTATTCCTATCAAATTTGGGGAATGGAACATGGATTTTTTTTTTTTGTAAATAAAATTTTCATCAATGTAACGTTAATGCATGACTGGAAATATTGCTTTACATTTTCACCGGTGGCTATTTTCCTTCTGTATCCCAGAGGGCAATACATTCTTCCCAGCACACGTGTCTTCATACACCTTGCCCCTCATAAAAGGCTCACACATATCTAATCACTGACTGGCATCTCTATAGAGTGATATCATATTTGCCTTCTCTGCTTGGGCAGTATATTATTAAAGCACTTTTCCCAGAAGACCATTCTGGTCACAAGGTTTCTATGGTTACCACCATTGTACCAATACCCTTTATGAATTCTGCGGACACCACCTCCTAATTACCTCCAGCGAACAAATCCTCATGTCAAATATATCCAGCTTTATTCCTGATCATTAAGAAATCATATTCCTAGGTGATGGAAAAAGGTTTTGTCAAAGATGGGCTTCATGTATCATAAGATACAGTATGCCCTATGGCTGTGCTCGAGTGTGAGCTCGGGAATGATGCAATCCAGAAGAAACTGCTCAGGATATCAAGTGTTTAACTTAAAAAGGACCATCCATGTAATCAAAATTACAAAAATGATCAGTTGATGCCTCTCCCACGATGTCGTCATCAAGGGTAGGCCAAATTCAGCTCCAATTTCCATTTCATTTTATAGAGTTTCTTCCTCCTGTAAAACTCAGAGGCACTAGTGGAAAATGTGTCCTCATCCCAGTCACACCCAGCATGACCCAGAAAACCAGATGGATGGGTGTGATTGATGTGACCTGCACCTTCTTCATATTCAAAGAGTATTTTGCACCCAAAGATCACTGGTCACATATGAAATTTTTAGGGGGGATGGAACTAGGAAACGGGTGGGATATTGCAATGCTGAAAAGCTGTAATCATAGCAATGATAATAATTACAACAAGAGCAACAACAACAATAAGCATCAGTTATTGGTAATTTATCAAAACAGTGTCACAAAGTGCTTAAGAAGCACATTAAGTGTAAGCAATGAGAAACAACAAACATGAACAAAAATGTGAACAAATAAGTGGGTTGCAGGTTCAACCTATGGGTTTGTAAGTGGATGCAAAGAGAGCAGGAGGGATTAGAAATGAATGAATGAATGAATGAATGAATGAATGAATGAATGAATTATCTTAGTTTTTGTGTCTTGTCCTGTGACCCATCACAATGAATCTACAAATCATTACAAGCACATCCACTGAGTGAAAGATGCCAGGTAAACACAGGTAACTATATCACATAAATGTTCTCTTTGTTTGTATATCCCATGATTTCTCTAGATAGATAGATAGATAGATAGATAGATAGATAGATAGATAGATAGATAGAGATAGAGATATAATCCCCTCAGGGAAATTCAAATGCCCCATAGCTGACACAGTCAGAACATAAAATACTGACAATACATAACCATCAGATCTGCTCTTCCGCTGTAAGCCCCCAGAAGTGATGAAGGGGTGGGATCCTAGATTGAAATTGTACATATAGTGATCTTTGTCATTTAGATAATGAAGCACAAATATATTTCTCATGGCTGTATCCCCTTTTTTATCATGCTAAATGTTCTTAGCTTTGGTTTAAACAGTTTATCCTCAGCCCATTGTTCAATAGACAAGAATTGTTCAAGAACTGTCAAACCAAGGAGATGTCTGCAATACATTTTGGAATACACAGAAATAAGGTTCCACCACTAAGCCAAAAATTACACATGCTAACAAAACTTTCAGCCAACATGCCACTATAAAACCCCAAATCCAACAGGGTGACTGAACAGGATGACTAGAGCAAAAATCAAAAAATAAACACAGATCATAGTGAAAGTAAACTCCAGCCGAAAGCGTGGCTGATCTCATCAGGCATCCCATGATGGAGAAAGCTCCCCCGTCGTTCTCATCTGTATAACAACCAAACTCTTTCACCAATAGTTCACAGTAGTAGTGAGCAACAACTCTAAATATTTTGAAGTTAGCAATGTAGTTAGTTTTTTAGAGAGGAGGGGAGAAAGGGTTAAGTTGCTCTGAACTTACCCTGTATGTGACTATCACAGCTGCCAACAGCAAGCTACAAAGTTCTCTTCAAATCTGCTGACTGAGCTGAACTCTGTAATGAGTATTTTGCAGAGAGGTACCCAGAGTGAGGGCTGTGCACTGGGCTGCCCCATTGGAAGAAGGTTCTGACTGGATCTTGACTATGGATGGAAATTGCCTCCTGGACCCACGGTCTGCTCTGCCTTAATACTGGTGTCAGGACAAATACACAGAGCTGCCAGTCTGAAACTCAAAGCACATTTTTCAGCTAAGATTTCCATGTAGGTTTAGTGGTTATTGCTCGTGCTGTTAAAGAAATGTGTTTTTGATTAACCTATTTAGAATGTGTGGGAACAAACAATATAGTGTATAGAAAGTCGTTAACGTACGAGGAGGGCAACAAAAAAATGGTATTTGCATGTTTATTTTCATTTTCTATGACACATGCTTTATCAATACAGGAAGGCATTCAAAGCAGAAATCAAGGATGAAACTCCTAGCCTGACAAATGAAATGTTTCACTTTGTGTGGAGTGATGTAGACGGTAGACTGGCAGGTGTTAATGTATGCTACAGCTGTCTCTGCAGCTGGGCCTTGGTGCTCATAATGAGGGGAGACAACACTCGCTCTGCGTCCTCCAGTGTTCTCATCACACACAGAAAGTTAATCACATACCATCACTCCCCACTTGAAATTTCTAAGTACGTTTACACAGGATGATCTCCAAACACCTACGCTATTCTGTAGAATATAGAGAAATGTGTACAGCATGTATGGCTTCTAGGAATTGTCAGCATAACGTCGATATTGAGCCATTGAGCTGTTAAAATTTCATAGATGTGGGCTACAGCAGTGGTGGCAGGATTATAAATAAATATAAATAAATAATGTGATTTCATTCCAGTGCAGTGGACCAACAATATGCGCACCCCTTCTTATTTTATATACGCAGTGCACATATTTATAAGACACCACATATTCTCCTTGAAAAATCTTCCCCTAATATTGAAGTGATGGCTCACCATAAACACCTGTCACCGTGAGGTATTAAACTGGTCATGTATCATGCATTACAAATGAGAATCATTGACTCTTCAGATGAGGCACATAGACAGTAATGAGCTACAATCAGGATTTGATGCAAGTCAGTCAGCCTTTTTGAAGCATCATTAACTTTGATGTTTGATGCATTTCTGCAATATATTGGCTATTTTACATTGCAGACAGTGCAGAATCTTGAAGTATGTTTTAGTTTAGTTTATTAATTTGTTTGATGAGGACAGTGCATATTAATAACATTTCTGAAGATATGCCAGAGTTAGCCAGGCTAATTTTCATTTGTAGTTCCTGTGTAGGCAATAGTTAAAAGCACAAACATAAACAAGTGTTGAGAATAACAGAATTGGAAACACAATCAACAATAAGAGCAGTCAAAATATGCAGAGAGATAGTGAATGACGACACTATAATGTACAGCAGCTCGTACAGTCAGCGTAGTAATGAGAAATAATAAGACAAAAGGAAGAAACAACACGGAAACACCTCACTGGTCTGGTGTCCACAAGTTTGATTACTAATAATAGGCACTTAAGGTTGTGGAGGCGGAATGGTGTTAGGCACAGTTTCTTATGTGTGGCGGTAAGTTGTTCCAGTCCTGAGAGGCTCTGACAGAAAACGCCGATTGGCCAAAACAACTTTGTCTTCTAGGGATGAGACAGTCTCCTCCAGTTGTTGCTTTAGTAGTTTGGCTGTTGTTTTTTTTAATGCGCTATAAGTATGGAGTGGTGGAGGAGCCATCTTGTTTAATACCTTGAAAAGACGATACAGTCTGCTGTATTTGACCGTGTTTTCCCAGCTTAGTTAAGTTGTGCGTTTTCAAAATATTGCAGCAATGGTAGCCTTGTCGCGTCTTGTGCAGGGTTTAAATTGTTTATTTGTGCAGTGATTTTACTGGCTTTAATGTATCGTCACTGACATGTCGTTGACTTGTCGGACAGTACGGGATGTGCAGGAGGATCGCTGTATTCATAAACATTTTGGCTATATTAGTGGACATTGGCCAGACTGAATCTAAACACTGATGCCAGGGAATTAAAACTCTGACACAGTTGGTTTTTCTGCAGAGACTACGGTGTCTGGATCCGGTGTTGAGGTACCATCTAGCAAATGTCCTGCCTTATGAAGATGTAGAATATTTTTCTATGATAAAAAGAAGAAGAAGGAGGAGGAGGAGGAGAATAATTGATTATAACTGAGGTCATCATCAATTTTTTGGTGGTCAGTTTTCCCCTCCCCTTTGGATGGCATTTGCTGTAATGTAGATGTTAATATGTTCAGTCCCTGGTAAGCCAGTGGTTGTGGAAATACTAAGATTATTTCACACAAAATCACAAAACAAGAAATTAATGGGAATGGATTTGAAAAGTTTGTCATCATTAACATTCTCTTTCATGGGGTTGTTGACGGTGTGTTTATGTGTTTGGAGATAAGGGTGGGGAATTTAGACCAAAAATAATGAGAAATATTTGAAATTATTATTACGACGTGAGGTCTCATCCTTAGGGAATGATAAATAGTCTGTGGAGATAGGCATGACCTGCTACCTGGATTTTTAAGGAGCCCGGCCCATCTGCATGCGCAAGTGGACACTTATAACTGGCATATAATTATGGACCAAGGATATGGCAACCTTGCCTCGGAGTGTGTATGCTTGGATGATGCGAGACTTGTGAAAGTCAAACAGCTACTTATGAGTTGAAGGTGCATGCCAGCTGACATGAAAAATCTGGTTTGTTGGCCTAAGGGCAGCAAAGAATGTTGATGGGGGAAGCTGGAGGCTTGTGATTACTCCCTGAAGCATGCAGCGCTCTGCATGACGAGCTACCTCCACATGACTCGGACATCCACAATGACCTCTAGACAATGGTCATACATTAGGACAGCCTCTGTGAAGCTGAGAGATAGGGATGCGCAGAGAAAGAGGGGGAGGAGGGAGAGCTACCGTAACAAGGAAATCGCTCAGAATTTTGGACACCACTATGCTCGATCAACCTCCATAAACCCAATCAGTCACTGCAATTCATCCCAGCCGTAGCCTGGAAAGTGAACATTGAGCAAGCAGTATAGCGGCTAATGAAGACACACTACCTCTTGGAATATGAACATTTTCCCCTTGCCCAATGCCGCTTTTTTAAAAAAAAAAAAAAAAAAATTTGATCACTGTTATGCTTTTCGGTGAAAGCTGAACATGCCGAGTCAAACTTGTGAGCTTTTCCAAAGAGATGTAGACTGTATACCATACAGATATCAATTGCATTGTAAATTCAACCATGGCATAACTCTCAATACACAACCTGTTGAGATGAGAACATGCGTAAATACTCGCCGGTGGGTATATTCATATACATGCGATGATAATGCAGTGATATCTGTGGATGGCCTGCAGCTATCATCTTTATTTAGTGTTTCCCTAAAACTGCATGTCCTGCAGAAAAACATATTCAATTTCCAGATTTTCAGATCCACCACACAAGTGCAACATGGAAAGATATCCAGAAAAAAAAAATCACTGAAACCATTGACTTCTGCTTTACAGCACAACATAGAGCAACAGGAAATGCTCCTTAAAAAACCTACCCTGTAACTGAGAGTATGTACTTTCTCAGCTTTGTTTTTCTTAACTTCATTGCATGTTGTTTGTCAGTCCCGTCCATTTGAATGTCAGCAAAAGGTACTGTTGTTGTTACCTCATGCCAAATGATGCCAATGCAGTTTAAAAGTGCATTAAAAAAAAAACAGCAACCAGAAAGACTCTTTGGTTTGTGTCTGTGTGGGTGTTATATATCATTATAAGAACTCTTGTCTTCAGTATTGTCCAGCATGATAGCTTACTTCTGTTCACAGAGGAAATAACTCAAACGGGAGAGGTGCAAAGGTACAGATAGAAAATTAGGTCTCCGGGGAGTGTTTTAGATGTGTTGTGGAAGGATTGTGAGTTACAGGATAAGTCAATCTCAATACAAAGTTTCTGACAAGGTAATGGATGGAACTGAAGTTGCTGCGAGTTAGGAAGCCTATGAAGACTTTCACAGCCACTTAAGAGAGACAGCAGACTCACTGACACGGCTATTGCCCTTTAATTTAAAGAACTATCAGGTTTGTATTTTATTTTTTTATTTCTCTATTTTTCACCCCTCAGAAAAATTTTTAATATCCAGTGCATGAAACCCTTGCATCCTTGCGTCCAGGATATGGAACTCTGATGAATCTAAAAATTGGGCTGCACCTTCACTTTAATCATCCAGATAAAGTTTTTCAAAGTTTTTATTGTGGAATAATAAAGAAGCCGCCAATTCAGCTAACAGCTGTGGGGGACCAAGAAGATAATAGCAAGGTAAAGAAAAAAAAAATTCAAAATGCATGTTGCACTTTAATTGGTTTTACTTGCAATATTTGGACATACCCCCACTTCTGTCTTACACAGTGAAGAGTATTTTAGAAATGGTAGGAAAAAAAGAGAGTTCATGAATGTCCTGCTAATCACGGTCTAATTATATCACAAAGTAATTACATAGCAATTATAGCCCCTATTGTATCTGAATCGAGCACATTTAGGAGAGAGAATGCATGAGTTGATTAAAATTATACATTAGGTGATTTCAGTGAGGAAATGTTATAAAGTAAAACACTTCCATCCATTTGCATAAAACATATTTTAATCAGTTTAATTCTGTTTGATTAAATCCGTTCATAAATTGGTGGTCTGCTCTCTCTCACCGTCTTCCCTCTCTTTGTCGCAGTGCTATACCGGTGCTGGAGATAAACTGCATTAACAGAGATATAATGTGTTGGCTGTCATTACTCTATGTACACAACCTTCTTGAGTTTTCCAGCAGCCTCAGTCCTGGAGTTAAATTGGTCAAGGTAGATTTCCATTTTCCCAGGAACTGTATTGACTAAGAAATCTATACCTGCATGCAGTTGTTTCTCAGATATGGCGAGGTCTATGGTAGTCTCTGCGCTCAGAATAGCACCGTGCTCCATTCCCTTTCATTATGTCCACTCCACGTTAAGGGGAAGGTTCAGGATTTTTAGAAACCTGCCCTATTCACCAGCCCAAAGCCTTTTCATAAAGTAACAATCTGTGTCTTTTTACTTACTCATTTACTCAAGTTACTGTAACTGAGTAGCTTTTTGGATTTTTTTTTTTGTATTTACACTTTTTTGAATGTTTTTTTTTGTTGTTGTTTGTTTGTTTTTTTGTATTTTTTATTTCACTTATGTACATTTTTTAATTGAGTGAAAGTTTTACATTTTAAGAGAACAAATGATACAGAGATACAGATACAAAGAACAAATGATCAGTCAAAGATTGTGGAATCTTTCACAATAAAAGCTCCAGCAGCAAAGATGAGAAGAGAAACTTGGGTCTACTTTGCCATTTCCAAATTTCTAGTAAAAGCTGCACAATAATATCAGTGAGTTGGCCTGACGATGAGAACAATGTAGACTCAACCATCATAATTATGTGCTTATTCCACATTTGCCAGTTGAGTCTACAGGGTCCCCACTTCAGTCAACCCTTGACAATTTTACGCAATGCACCTTTAAAAGAATCTAGTTTTAACTGTGTACTCTTTTCCATGCACTGATAGAAGGATGAGAGCACAGCTAACACAGTTACTGCTTTGAAAGAGTAATTTAGTTACTTTTACTGCAAGTACATTTCAAATGAGCTCCTTTTTACTCGATTTTTACAGCAGTACTTCTACAGAAATAAAATTTAAACTAAAATAACTACTTCTACTTGAGTAGCAGTTTGTAACACTCTTCCACCACTTTTCTGCCATTAAAATGCCAATAGGAAAATAGGGTACATCACAGTAGCGGTTTTAGGCACGGGCGAAGCGGGCAGCCGCCCGGGGCGGCATATATTCATGTCACGTGGGGGGCGGCATGAGAGCAAAAAAAAAAAAAAAAAAAAAAAATCATCCTCGCTGCAAAGCAGTTTTCTATTACCGTATTCATCTGAATATAAGACAATATGTTTTCCATTGAAAATGCCCTGAAAAAACGCCCTTGTCTAATATTGGGGTCTAAGCAAATACACATGTATTGTGCTTGCATATAAACCAGTAGGTAGGCTCGCCTGATGCCGCGATTACCGGCGAATGGCCGCATTGCGCAGTCAATAATCAACCATGTTGTCTGTGTCACTGTCCGTTGTGCTGCTGCAGCCGCGTATGAACAAAAGTTGATTTATAATGAGAGGATGGCAGTATGTGTGCGCCGCTCACCTGTCAGATCCGGCAGACCTGACCGGGTGGGCGCGGCACCTGTAGGCATCAAGCCGGTGCCGCGACCGGCCCGCCTGATGCTGACCGGTGGCTTTTTTTTATGGAAACAAGATTTTGTCCATATAAAAAGTATTTTTCCAAAAAAGGTATTTGTGCAGGTGTTGGCGCCCCTGCTCTGGGAGAGGCGCGTCTAGCCTCCATGGGGCACCGGTAGCGGCCGTTATCGCTTGGAAGTTCGCGCGCGCGGGGTTAGAACAGTAGGGCGCAAGGCAGTAATTTCGCCCAGGGCGGCAACATGGGCAGAACCGCCACTGGTACATCATTCATTACCGGCCTATGTGTTATCTTGTGTGTGTAAGTGTGAAGTTCCTCCATTCACCAACAAATTGGCATTTCTATAATGTTGTTATATTCATGTGTGGATATTTTTTGTTGTAGGCACAGCGAGACTTACAGCTATCGACTGCAGGGAAGTCATAGCAACAATAACGATGGAAACAGGAAGAAACTAATTAATAACTAAACATGTGGAAGACAAGACCTGTTCAAAAACGAGGTGAACATCGGCATTGCTTTTTTATTTCAGATTACATCTGCTCACCATCTGCCTCTCCGGTGCCTGTTGTGAGCTTTACAGATGCCGGTTGCTCCCGCCTCGGGCTGTATTCCTCATCAAATTGAGTGACAAGTGCTCAGGCTGGGAACTTGACCGTCTGAGGGGGAGGAGGGTGGGACTAACAATACACCTCCTGCCTTAAAGCAAAAAGTTTCATGTTATGGCTTCAACACATTCAAAAAGGTTGTACAGAGGAACCTCTGAACTTCTAAACCTTTCATCAGTGATGAATACACACTCTCATCAGACCAATGGTTATTATATCTCAGAGCAATAAGGTGAAATGATGTTGTGTCTGACCCCTCCTATTAGTTTGGCTTTCCAGTGAAACCAGCACTTAATGACTTTTTTCCTGTACTTATTTTGTTTTCTATGCAAGTGCAGTGTTTTTTTGACACTTATTATCCTGTTGTAATACAGGAATTATCACAGTGCAACCACTAAAGTTTATTTCTATTGTTACTATTACAGTTCAACCCTTATTATCACAGCTGCTACCACCACTGCATTGCCTCTTTTATCAAAGCAAAGTCACCAAAGGCCATTTTTGCCCAGATATTTATAATCAATGCAAATGTGTGCTAACAAGCCTATTCAAAAATATGGAAACACTGTATATAGAGTCCAGTGATTTCTGGTTGTTATGGAATCAGGTGACAAAAAATAGACGTTAAAGAAGGCGTCACTTGTCGATGTGTTGCATCTTTGCCGAATATGTAGCCTAAACCTGACAACCCTGTTTACCTCTCACCCTAAACACTGAAAAACTAGAGAATAATTTTTGCATTAATGACAAATCATTTGACAGTAGGTTCAGTCATGAGCGTGGTACAATCCAAATTATGTGACATCAAGGTTATTTAAGTGTATTAAGTGTGTATTTAAGTGAAGTATATGTAAGATTTCCGAAATGTTGGCTTAAGTGATATAAGCAGCTTTTTTTTTTTTTGGTCCGGCTTTGCAATTTGTCTAAAAAGCACCGGCTGTGGTTTGGCTATGTCTGCTTTCCGGAATTCATCACTGGCAGGAAAAATGGAAATTGGCTGGAATTTCAAACACCATTGTTCCTGATCAGTCACAATAACAAAGGAGTTGCTGCGCTGACATGGACTGATGTTGTGTCGTGCCTTTGTGCTGTTGTATCATGTAGCACTGTGGTTCAGGTTATTGTGCTGTTGTTGGGTTATGCAGAGAATTTAAATTTTTGCACCTTTTAAATCGCACTGTATACACTGCAGTTTTGTTTTCTTTGAAACCTCAAGGGTCAGAAATTAGCAATAGCTACTGTACTAAGTCATTTGTGATTGTAATTTTGTATTTCAATTGTTAAATGAATGGATTGTACAAATAAAATAAATTAAATAGGTGTACAACATCCACAAAAACTCCTGCCGGTCCAATCCCCAAAATTCAGATGATAGCACTGCTGATTTTTGAATAAGAGAGGAAAAAATGTCTGCTACACCAGGCTATAATCATTCTGCCACCATACAGCTTTCAAAGTCTCCCATTCAGAAAACATTAGAGCAACACGTGTAAACCTTATCATCTTTTGTACACACACTTTCCTACAGGTTTCAAAGAACAGAAGTGTGTGTTTTGGATAATCAACCAAAGGTTTCCTCTCCTCTTCCTTTACTAAGGTCACCCTTAAATACATTCCCTATCTTTGGGTACAAATTTAACACAAATTCCAGAAAAGCTATTATTCAGTTATAAACTGCACGTGCAATTTAACGTGATGAAGTGAATTATTCTTCTATGACAAATTAAAATATAGTCGCGTGCAGTCTATGGCTCCCTCTGATGAAAGGAGGAGAAAAATGACTGCATTAAACTAATTTAGGGCCCCATTTTCAATAAAGATTCTCAGAAAGTAAAGGCCCATTTGAATAGTGCACGGCTTCTAAAATACAATCTCTCATGCTGTAGTGGCAAATCATGATAATTAATGTGTGATGAATAGATCTATTTTGTCCCACTGCCCATAAGCACAAATATAATGAAGGCTTGTCGTCTCTTTGTCTTCTGTTGCTTCTAATTTACTTCCGCAAGTTTTCATAGCAGCATAGCCCACATTAAACTAATTCACATAATAATGGCTTCTGAAGGTTGCTTTTCGGTATGGCTCTATGTTTAGTATCTACAGCACTGGAGCGGTGATTAGATGAGTTGTGCTCACATTTTACTCTCACAGTGCCTCCATTCTCAAGCATCTCTCAGTTTATTTACATTGCCAACTGTTTAAAATAAAAGCAAGCCTTCGGTTTTGAATCAAACTTTAGAAACGAGAGCACCATAGCTATTCCGGGGTCATCGCCTCTGTGTTGCCTGTTGCAGTGTGAAGCTCCGACATCAAGAGAGAAACTTGGGTCAGACTTGAGCCTTCAGGTGGGTATCTGTGAGGGAAAAAAGTGTACCTCTGAAATACAACCTCCGATATTGATTCAGAGAAAGTCTTGTTTAAAAACGTGTCCAGGGCACTTTCTCTGCTGGCCAAATCAAAGTCTTCACAGACACTTTTGAGCTCAATTGCAGGAAAACTTTCCACAGATGCTCTCAAAAACAATCACGGGAAAACTTGAGGTTGCAGCCCAAATGCAACTTTAATAACAACTGAGTGCTAGCCTTAAAAGCAGCTATGTGTGATGATTACACCCTCAGTTGAACCTCAAACTGGAAGATTTCTACAGTTCACTCTGCACCATATTCAGCTATTGGTTGCTACACAACAACATTTACATCAATTAGCCTCATTCAGCCATGAGGCTTTTTCCTCCAATTAATATCCGTGCCTGTGCTTGCACTCGATTTTTATTCCACTTGGGGGTTAAACTTGGGTAACTTGTTATTATCAACATCAAGCTGCATGACTATAATACTAAGTTTTGCATATTCCTAGATCTGGTCCTCCATGCCAACAACCAATGGAGACATTACGAGGCAAGCCAGAGGCATGATTTAGCCGTTTTCACCATCAGCGTGAGGAATGGAAACAATAAAAATGTATGCCTTCGGAGCGTTTGCTCTTCTTTTAATGTATTTCCCTTTGAGTTGTGAAATACCTGACAGCCAGCACTCCCACTCCGTTGCCACCACTGACTCATCTGGTTCACAACACTGTCAACATTCAGCCGTCTTTAACTTACAATTTCAGCTTTACTTGCAACAGACAGGCTGATTTAACAGAGCTTGTTGCCTCACGTCGATCACAAAAACAATACGCACACATTCTGTTTTTTTCCTATTGATTCTTTATTTATGAGAGCGCAGCTGCTGTTTGAGTGATTCTTATTCTACTATGCACTTCTTTTTTCACGGCAGTTAACAGATTTAGTATTGCCAGTAATTAAGCCAGTGGGCACAGTCAAATCCAAGGGAAATTTTCTTAAAGATGTGAATCATAGATCTAAGTCAATATTTCCTGCTGGCGCTCCATGGTAATTTCTGAACGTAATTCAGCCAACATGCTAGTTAATATGTACTTACTGCACAGGACAGAGCCAATTTGGTGATGGGGGGTGATTCTCTTAATGATCCAGTCTCTAAAGGACCTCTGCAATATCCCACAGCGACTCGGCAATAGTTGCTTAGGAACCACGTCCTTCTTCCAGCGGAGCCCCATTGCACAGTCGTCCTCTGTGGCTTTACTCATTCTGCTTTGCTAGACCCTGGGGGCTTTAATGTTCAGAATGCTGTTCACCTCCTGTTGTTAAAACTTTTTTCCCTTTTCTTTTTTTTTTTTCTTTTTCCAGGAGGTTATTAGCAGCATTTAGCAAACAGTTGTTTACCTTCACTAAAAAAGGAAGATCCAGATGGGTCCTCGGTAGGGGATTAAGATTACAAATGGTGATAGTTTCACTTTATAATCCAATTAATGCTTGTTGTAAAGTCGTGTGTGTGGGCGTGCACACGCTCCCAGTCGGCATAGGGAGCCTTGCCTTGTGATAAAGCCTTTTGTTCACAGCGAGATGTGAACACAATGTAAACAGATTGGCATTAGCAACAGTTCGCTGAGACGGCTATGTTTACTGTATTATTGTTTTAGATTATGAGATGGGATTATTCAGTATTACTACATTGTTAGTGTGCTTGATTCTCAGATCACAGTTTGACATTCATAGTCTATGTGATTCATCACAGCCCAACAGGTGTAACAGAGATATCATTTGCACAAAATGTGCCTCTCATAATTCATCCTGATTAAAGTCAGCAGTTCAATATTGATTTTCAAAGGCACTACCAATTCTGTCACACTGATCTCTGTCTCAAAAAGATTAATTCTTGAAAAATCTCACACACCACAACATGTGCATGACCCACAACACTGAAAGGTAAATACCAGTCACACAGAGGGGTAGGAGTAATAAGTGTCTCGAGAATTAGACCGCTATGTGGCACAGACATGAGAATCTCAATGGCTAAAAAAATATCTCTTGCCACACTTTCAATGACTGCATGTGGCACATCGCTCGGATTTAAAGGTGAGATTACAGCAAGAGACTTTAAGCAGAAAAATAATGAAAATCTGAAACTAAGTATCAGTTATAAGTTGGTTCAAGTTGTCTGCAAGCTTCGCTGTGTGTGCTGATGTTCAGCAAACACGGAGACATCACCGCCACTGCTGCAGGAGAAAAAGAACCTCAGAAACAATTAGCCTGTGATTTATTAATGAATATCTCCAAATTTAATTAGCTTATGTAACATTTAATTTTCTGGGTGCACAGTACTGCAGATCATTAGTAAGTGAGGTAATCACTCACAACATGTCGCCTATCAATCTATCAGTGACGACCAAATGACAAATCATCATGAGCACCAAAAACTTTCACTCTCCAGACAAAACCGACATGCAATTTTAACACCGCTCTCCTTTTTCTTTTTCTTTTTTTGCCTTTAAATTTTTTAAATTTCTTTTAATAAATCATTGATTCATGTGTGTTTAGTTAGTTATTCATCCCTACTTCATACAGAATGAGTAAGGTGGTACTGTAACAACAATAATAATTATAATAACAATAATGATGATAAAAGCCTACATTCTTTTCATGGTACTCAAAGGTGCTTTACATAATTTAAAAAGATAAACTCAGTGCACTCATAACTGAAATAAATAACTTTGGAAAATGTTGTGCATTATAGATTATTAGATAACAGATATTTTCTGGTGTTGCTGCAATGTTTTATTATAAATGTCTATACCTATATAATAACTGTATAATAAATACCAGTATAATTAAGTACCCATATATAATTTGCAAACACTAAAACTGAACTGTCTGCTCAACCAAATGGAAGAAGAGAAATATATATATATATAAAAAAGAAAAGAAGTGTTATGAACATCAACTTCAGAATTTGCAGCTTAACATTTTAACTTCAAATTTTCACCGCACTTCAGAAAATACATATTACAACCAAGCTCTTCTGGACACCATGAACAAACAACTACACAATAAGTATAGGCCACTATACCGCTGGCATTTCACCATCGATTTCCCCATGTTCATAGAGAAATGGTACAGCAGAACCTCGATGCTGTGGATTTTCACACTTTTTCTTTTAACCCAGAGGAAATGGACTCCCATGTCAGCGTGTGAATCATATGTTCTCCAGTGGGCTTATGGTTTTCATTAAAATCTGCCCTACACACAAGTTAAAAAAAAAAAATAAATAAAAAAAAATCATCATTTTTATTAATGGTAGCAGTAGTAGATGTTGTAGTAGCAGTAGTGGCAGTAGTGGTAGTATCATTATCATTGATGTTATTATTAGAATTAGTATAAGTGTTAGAATTAGCATTATAAAACAAGACAAATTTGTACATGTGTTTCTGTTTTGCATGTTAAGTGCAGAATGCATCAGAGCTAACATCTGTTGCTATACATTAGGCTTTACTGTAGGTTCCTTCGCTGGACCAGATCTGCATAATCATAAACTTCATCTTAAGGATCAAATGCATTTTTTACTCTGCTTACTGAAGACAACAAAATCAACAACAACAACAACAACAACAACAAAGACTAGTACCATTCAGGGGATGTCTGTCATGTCAGTCTGAACGCACAACATACCAAAGGCTTTAATCTTTTCGTGTATATATCTCCAAAACCCATTGCTGTCTAGCCCTAATTTGTTGGAGGGGAGTGCATCATTTATTAATGATTTACTATTGGCACAGAAAATGAAATATTACACTAACAAATTTAAACATAAATCATTTATAGATTTTCTCCGTATTAATAAATCATTAGCAAATTGTTTGGTCATGACGTGTTCACTGTTCACAAACAAGTCGTGAAAAAAAAAAAAAAAACAGAAATCTCTTTGTATGGGCACCATCATCAGGCCCAGACTAGCAGAGTTTGTACTGAATATAATGCATATAATAATAAGTCCAGAGCATAATAAGAACATAATAAGCGAAGCATATCTACTGGCCTATATAGAGCGTTCCTTCTCCCTGTGCACCAAACAAAGCCGCTGAGGCCTGAGGCTAATCACTGTCCTTTACCTGTTGTCATTCATCTAGAAGAGTCAATTGGTCTGCTTCTGCAGGGTGCAGAGGTAATTACTATTTGGCTATGACTTACGTTTGGCACTATTGTCTGACTCGGTGGCGCACATGCTGGGGTATTGGGGACTGAAAGCTCAAAGCTCATTCAGGAGAGTTCCACTTTGACTACACCATGTTCCCCCAGAGAGCTGTGGTACTAGCTAAACAAAGCCCAGCCAAGACGAGTCAAGATCGTCGTAGTGAAAAAATACCTGTGCCTATTTTTATCTCGTGCTCCAAGTGCTTTATTTGTGGAAATACCTTTTTCAATGCATCCTAAGAAGCACAATATTTCTCTTTCACTGCCTCTCTTCCATTTTTGCGGTGATGAAAAAGTTGCAAAGTGAGAAGAACAATTTCACAATATTGCTGTCTAGATAATTTTCACAGATCTGCCTCTCTTCAAACTCAGAATTGTATTAATATTTAATCGCATTATAAATTGGATGAGGAATACAATTATCTAAGTAAATACACCTGTCCCATCAAGCAAGAAATTGAGAAAATCCCCCAGCATGTAGCCTTACTCTCAAGGTGAGATTTAGGAAATGAATGTATAAACTTGAGGAAGATTTGCAGCGTCGTAATCCGCATTTCTATTCATCTACTTCCCTAAGTATGTCAACTCAAAAGAAGTCCTCAGAGATGGCGCAGAGTTATTCCTCCACCTGCTATTGACGCTCTTTTCCCTCCTTTGATATTGGTTATGGACATTAAACATCAAAGCTCGCATGATTTTAGCTTAATATGTGCTTAACAGTGCGCCTTGGAAAAATTATTTCTCTATTATTTCATATTAATTCACTTCCACAATCCTGCCGGACGACTAATGAATAAATTCCTTATTAGCCGATAAGAAACCTGATACACAAACATCTTGCAGACACACGGCGGTGCTATGCTGTATGTGCACATGTTCTCGTGGATTCAAAGGCAGTTGTTGGGCTCTGTTTGGTAGTTTGCACCGAGTAGAGGAAAATGCAGTTGTATATCAAGACAAAGTGTCAGGCTTCAGCTACAGTCTGTTGAAGAGTCAAGCGACTCCTGGGAAACAGGAGTGCCGCTGTGTACGTTTCCTGCACCGGACTACGCTTCCTTCCTCCCGTCATTGAAGCATGAGGAGAATCCAGGAAGATGGAGAGAGGGGGTGTAACGGTCGGGGAGAGGGTGAGGAGGATGGGGTGTGGAGTGTGGAGTGTGTAGTGGGAGCAAAGTCAGTTTCCATGACTGCTTCTTTATGATGATTCAAATCCCCAGCTCCTTCCACCCCGCCTCTTCTCCCTCTGTAATGAAAGAGCGAGGTGGTGTAGCTGCAACAAGACAGGAGGCAGATAATCTAATCACACAGGATAATGTGCCACATTTGACCTGAGCACTCAAAAGTCTCATTCAATCCATGGAGGCAATCCGGGCATGTGTGTGTGGTGTGTGTGTGGTTGTCAGTGTATGTACAAAAAAGTCAGAAACAGAGAGAGAGATTCACTCACTGTCTTCTCTTCATCTGTTTTTCTCTTTCCCTGTCACCCACATTGTCTCCGCATCTTTCTCTCTTTCTTTTTCCACAGCGCTCTCCCTGTTTATGTGCATGTGCTCTGCGGGAATGCGTACGTTTCCACCAGAGCTGTGTCTCTGAGTGACAGAAACTTGACGAGGCATTAGAGGCTGGCTTAGGAGTCAAAAAAACAATTAAACAAGCAACGTTTTTACCAGATGGTCTTACCACCGCAAAATATGACAAAATACACTGACCAAGTTTGTGAACGCCGCAAATGCCTGGAGAGCCACAAAAAGAGAGAAAAGAAAATAGTGTCGTCTGATGGAAAACAGTTTATTCATAAGAAAAACAAAACTTGATGCCTGTAATTCTTGGTGGCTTGGGTTTGTAATGAGCCTCACTCGAGGTCATGGAACTCAATTTGTGTTTCTAAAGGTGGCAAATATAACAGATAAAAAAAAATCCTATCAATGCTATCAGGCCTGAAGCTTGACGAGCATAGAGTAAATGTTTATTTTCTGATTCCCCCTAGTTTGCTTAGGCTGCTCCCATCAACCTTTGCTCTAATCGGTAAGTATCTGGTATGCACTCCAAACTAAATTGCTGTTTATTCTATTCTGTGGGTGTCAAAGCCCCAGCCTGGCTCTGAATACTATCGGGGGAATGAGGGTCCCAGGATGCTCAACTCTGGTGCTGACACAACACTATTCTTGAAAGACCCGCTGCTTGATTTACCCAAGCAAAATGTCACAGTAATTGTGAAGATTTATATCAATGGGAAAGAGCTGACGAGGTCCCACAGCTATCAGATCTGACAGACTTAATATGTGCTCAAATGTTGCCTGCCACACTAAAGGTTTGCAGCTTGACCAATTTTACACAGAATGTTTCTCCCCTCTCCTGGAATTGACCCGGTTTTTCATTTTTCCCATCTGCGAACCGAGTGTGATGTGGGAACTTTTAGGTCGATAATGTCTGCTTGTTATAAACTGGCGTGATTTTTTGATTTATCAAAGTATTACCTTTTGTCTGCATCTACCGCCTAAGATACTATAAAAGGAGAGCGGAGAGACAAGTTGATGACTGACAGCTGGATTGTATAATTGGATTCCACATGCTTTAAGGTGTCTTTCTTACACCTTTTGCTCCCTGTCACAAGATATGTTAAGATAAAAATTCACTGTGTATTCTTTTTTTTTATCTTTCATTCATGTCTTAAGAAAGGATAGCAGACCAAAAATGTCATGCTGTAAAGATACTGTCAACTGTATTTTTGCCTTGCAGCTACCTCGTAGCCTTCCTCATAGCTTTTTTTTTTTTTATGTGACTTTTTTTGGGGTGATGTGCAGGGTACCAGTGTATTTTTTCTGGAGAGGTTAGAGAACAATGCCATTCAAATCAAGGGGGCACCACATGAGCTCACCAAGACGCCTCAAAATGTGCGGGTCTTGGCTTTTGTCCGAGTAAACTACAGTGCGGTTTATTAGGGATGACAACCAGCTACACTAAATTGCAAGGTTTTATGGCTGTAATGAGACTGATGTTGACATCTGATAGCCAGCAGTTACTCGTGCTTTCTCATATTCAATTATTTCTTCCTATTCTTAACTGATATGAACCAGAGAGGATGAATTAAGTCATGATTAGCTACACTTACAGGGACTGAAATTGGGTTTACTTTGATTTTCCACCACCAAAACTTTCATCTCGTGGGACGCCAGGTTACGATAACATAGTCCAAAAAAACAGCTTTTTGTGAGCCGGTGTGGTATTCGTTTGCAAGCCTTTGTTTCCTTGTAATGATAAAAAATAATAATAATAATAATAAAATAAAATAAAAAATGATCATTTAAGATAATATACAAAGTAAAAGTTTCAATTGTGACTCCAATCAAAAATTCACATTAGGTTTGATTGTGCCATGAGTCATAGTTAAGTCCTCCAATAATGTTAAATGGCACTGTGGATTATATAGATGAAAAAGAAATTAAATCGAACAACGTTATCAAGTATGCCCAGAGCGGTATAAATTTTACAAAGCAACTTTGGGGATGCATTATTGAACCTCTTCCTTAATGTTAATTTCATTTTACAAAACAACTTAGAGACTTCCCTCAGTGAAATGTCAGCTCGCACGACTCAAAATAAAACAATGACAAGCATGTATCGCCAAGTATGACTTTTACCTGCCATTTGAGTTTCTTAATGACCAGCTTCAAGTGACGTCTCCTTTTCCCCATGAAAGTACCTTTATTACAGACAAAATAGCATTATCAAACAATTTTATTGCAGCGTGTGATGGGTAACAGCCCCTCAGACGGCTCTGAGACGCATCTTAAACTGCTGTCCTCAGGCTATAAAAGAAAAAATAGATTACAACCTTTGCTCCACTCCTTTTTTTTCACTTACTTATGCTATGTGCACAAGTGCAAATTTTGTCTGGTTTAGATCTCTCAATTCTTGGCGCTCTTTAGTCACATCACCTATCATGTCCCAATTTGTGTTTAAGAATGCACCCATCTGTTTGCTGAGAGAGCGTGGAGCAACTTGACTGGCAAACAAATGCAAAACCAGACACAATAACTCTCTTTAACATTTCCCAGAATGTGACTGATGAATAGGGGGACATTATGTGTGTTTTTGCCTGCTTTCTCTAACACAACACCGTGTCCTCCAAACCAGACTGTGTTAAGAGGAGTGAGCCAGCGTTTTCACTCCTGTACAGTGTGTAATTTATTCAACAGAAAGTTTGTCTCTCCGCCTGAATCCATCCACAGTTTCCCACCTTTTGAAATGAGAGCAGGCTAGTGCAGGAGACATCTGCCTGGCTTATAATAGGTATCCCAAATGTTTCAGTAATTCCATTCCATCTCAAACTTCCCTCCCCTTCAGCACACTCCCAAATTACCAGTGGAATGAAGCTGGGACTCTTTCCCTTCCACAGTGCGAGTATTTTCCCCTGCTAAGGAGAGTGGAAAGGATCCCTCTGTGGGCTTGCAGTATGGAAGCTAGCTCTCAGTCCAGCAGTCAACAGGTTCTGTGGAAAGATGTGAGTCAACCATATATTTTGTGTTGTTTTGATTTTGATTTATTTGATTTATTTGTTTGTTTTTGTTGCATTCCTGATGCTGATTTCACATGCAGCGTTGTTTTAATTTAAAATAAATCACCTCTTATCTTCGTATTTTATTGTGACGCATTGTAGTGCACTGAAATGACCTCAGATTTGAACATCTTTTAACACTTTTTTTTTTTTTTTTTTTTTTTTTTGGTCACTAGACATGGTGGGGACTGAAAAAATAGAGAATAAAATCAAGGCTAAGATATATTTGTTAATCAGGACACTGCATTTTCATCCCTGTGGTATTTGATTTAAAGTTTGAATAAAATATGTCAGACGTCTGTACCTTGGAATTATAAAGGAGAGGGACTTGAGCTCTTGCTGAAGAATCCTGCTATTAGCTGAGTGCTCTCAGACCAGTAATTTTTCCATTCAATCCTTTCTGGCTTTTCTCCTTGGCTTCCTTTCTTTCTTTCTTTTTTCTTCTTTTTTCCCCTCTCATCCTCAACGTCACCTGTGCCACTGCATTTGCTTTAGTCTACAATAATACTCACTTCTCACGTCACTTCAAATACCTAGAATTTTCTTTTATTGTGGGACTTCATCATCAAGAAGGAGAAGAGGAATTTTTAGCTCTGAAAACTTACTTTTCCTCTCACATTTCACTTGTTGCTCAGCATGTGGTTCAGCATGGTGTACATATATATATATATATATATATATATATATATATATATATATATTGTGTGTGTTTTTGTGTGTGTGTGTGTGTGTGTGTGTGTGTGTGTGTGTGTGTGTGTGATCAAGTAGGCTCTTTAAATGCCCATAATTTCTCCGGCGATCAAATGTCAATTGTTCTGGCAGATATTCATCTGAAATATAAAGGGCAGGGAACATTTCTGATTCGGAAATCATCTGTGGCTTCATATTTCAGGATACTTTTCAAAGGAATTGAATGGATTTAGGTGCATCTGAATGCAGGATTTGCTGCTTTCAAATGCACTGGGTCTGAAATGACAACCTTCATTACTCTAATCATTCAGGGAAAGCATGATATGGCTTGATTATGCTGCACTGCCTTGATCTCACACAAGCCTGTGATACGCGACAGGTAGTACTGTGCTCATCGTCTTTGTACCTGCATCAACCTGCCCCACTGTGATAAATCACTGCCTCTGCTTGTTGGTTATGTAGGCGAGGGCTTTTTTTCTGTTGTTTTTCTTGAGGAAGTGCTCCTTCTTTCCATGATAACAGCAGGGGGCTCCAAGCACTCTTCATCACAAAGCTGCACAAGAATTGCCTGGCTGATTCTGAACTGCTAAACCCTTAAACACTAGTCAGCAACTGCTGCACAGTCAGACTGCTCTCTCCTCTCTCTCTCTCTCTCTCTCTCTCTCTCTCTCTCTCTCTCTCTCTCTCTCTCTCTCTCTCTCTCTCTCTCTCTCTCTCTCTTGCTTGCTCTCTCTCTCTCTCCATCCCACCTTCCTCTGTGATTATTCTATATTCAAAGCACAGGCAGTGGTTTGTCCTCTAGTTAAGTTTCCTCTGCTTATGCAACCCACCGGGGGAGAGGAGAAGATTTCAGCCATTTTTTTTCCCCCAGTCTCTTGGAGAAATTCTCTACAGTATGTAAGGAATTTCTGGCCGTCTGATTATAGCCTTCTGTTTCTCATCATACCTTGAGTAGCACACCAGACTTTGATATGTCTCACTTTTTATGACCACTGTTACCGCCATGTCAAATAAAGCAGGATGATAATGAAGTTTTAATTAATGAAGCACGACGTTGAAGGGGTCCGATACGATACGAGGAGTATTTTGGAAATGAAATGCAACCAAAATGAATAATCTTTGCCAGTGAAAACTTGGCAGCCGAATGGTGGGATTTGGTTACCTGAGCTTTGTATCGTGCTAAATGTGATGCCAGCTCAAGTTGCCACCAGCTCAAGAGAATTTTTAAAAGACTTATTGCTCCTGTTTACATGCAACGTAGAGCATGCTGTCAAAAGCTTCGACATGCACGGAAAACGCTCTGGGACGCTCAAACGAAAAGCCTGTGCTTTGACACGCCGATAAATCTGTATCTACAAAACTGTACATTTTTCCTTGGGAAGTGTCTGCACGTTGCACCGTGTTCATCACCATCTCTATTTCACAGCAGTATACAAATGGCTTTCAGTAAACTTAAATGTATTCTTAGAGCTCTATATTCAGCCAAAATGCTAGTCTGGTAGAAAACCTTAGCGTTAGGGCAATTTTGTGTTGCTGATTGCCAAACTATCACCTTTCTGAAGACTGAAGCCATAAAATCAAGGCTGAACACTTTAACTATGAAGCCTTTAAGCAAGTTCTTGGCATTAAAAACACAAAAATATGAACATGACAGCAATTAGAGACAGAATGAATGTCATCTGCCATATATAGACATATAGATTATTTGTTTGTTTGTTTGTTTGTTTTTCCTTTTGGTTTGGTTGAAAGATCTCAAAATCATCAAGGATAAGAGAGAAAACAGGCGGATATGTGTGCATGATGAATGCTATGCTGATGTTTTCCCACAGGAATTTGTTCACCTAATCAGGCAACCCAGAATGAAACCGGCCAAATCTTATCTTCAGCATGTTATGAAATCATGCCACCGACATATTTCCAAAAAAGTTATTGTGTGAGATACAATAAGTAAGACATTAGATTTTATTTAGGATTTTTTTTTAAGTCACTTTTTAACCGTTATATTAAAAAATTATCCAGAATATTCCTACACATTTTCTAAAGAAGTCAGTACTTTTACTTTTAAAGAGTTATCCAATCTACTGCAGCCTAACTACTGTAACAACCTCAGCGACAATAGAAAACCAAGGCTGCTTTATCATCACTTTAAAAGACACACAGATAAGCAACACCAATTTGGCTAATTGAAGTTGGTTCAGTTTTTACATATCTGCTTTTCTGTTGTCCTCTTGAGACCTTCAAAAGTGGTCCAGTGTGAATGAGAAGCTTTCATTTTCTCCCTGTTGAAACTCTGGTGGAACAAAAGCCCGTCTTTATTAATCTGTGGCCTTAAGCTTGGGGAATTGACTACAGCAGGGAGAGTTTTAATTTGAGGAAAGTTTAATAAATGTAACCTTTTTGTGGTGCTGTGGCGCCTACTCTTCCCCGTGCCTTGCGTCATGCACCCTGGGAGCCATCACATCGTTCTCATCAGTGGCTTCGCTGAAGGACAGTGTCACAAATTGTGCCGAAGCAAAGGTTGCTTTATGTTAATATTTGTAACACCCATTCTTGTGGTCTTTTGTGAATCATCTGAGGGGACTGAATCAAATGGTGGTTTTGGTGTTGAATGTAGATGCTGATTGAATAGAAAAACCAAAAAGAACAAAATGGAAAATAAGAAAGGGAAATGGTAGCTTTAGTAAAATGTCATCACATTTATTTGACAATAAACTGTATGCTGCTGTTATCTTCTGGACCATGCATTATTTTGATCCTGTGTTTTCTACAGGTTGAGGCAGGAAAAGAGAAGAGGGCCAAGTACCGCATCTACCAGCGAGGGGCTCTGATCCTGGGTCTGGTCTTCCTTCTTCTGGCCCTCGGTGCTTTCAGCCTGAGATACCTCTGGAGCCCAAATGCAGGGAAGGTAAGACTAAGAATCACCTCCCTGTTTGGTGAACATCAGCCATATTGCCTCCGTCTGGGGTAAGTGTAGTCCTGATGAAAGACAGATGAAAGACAACAAATCATACAGGTTACATCAAAGAAAAAGCGCTAGTAGGAAAAATGGATGGCCACACAAAGAGCCAAAGACAGTCTCCACAGTCTGCATTGTATTATGCTAGATTAAAAGATGTGTGAGCTATGAAAAAGACAGCTGTGTTTTGCTCTGTCGATGTTTTGGCTGTCAGGGCTGTAATTTTGTGAAAATCTTGGACCAAACCACTGCCTTTTTACAGTTGCAAATGTTGGCCCTCAGCATCATTTATCATTTAGTCTATTATGTACTCTCTGTTCACACTGTAAACATCTTCTCACACTGTGAGATCCTGATACCGCAGTGCTGAGCTTAACTACTACTGGCCAAAATGGCTACAGGAGGATTCAAGCCTCTTGGTGATATACTTGGAGAAAACTCTTGTCCTGCCAATTCATCTTGTAAAATCCATTTCAATCACTTTTGATGGAGAACATTTTCAGTCTGCTCCTTTCTCCTGATTTCCCCAAAGGGCCAAAACAGCTAATTTACTCATGCTCATAGAAAGAATATATCAATCATTTCACAGTCACAAACTCTAAATGTTGTGGGTGTTGTTGCAAACAATAGAAAAAAAAGATGTTATTTCTTAATTACAATAAGATGAGAGTAAAGTAGATCATTAAAACTGGGCACATCTCTTCCGCTGCCGACTGCAAACCATAGATCTGATGTGCATATCAGATATCACCTGGGACCAAGTAGAGGTCTTCAGGGAACAGAAACAGGAGTAAATGCACCATGTAGAAAGTAGCTGCTACATCAATGTGCTTTTTTTATGGACAATAAACATTAATTCAAAGACCTTCTGCCACTATTCGCGAGTTTCTGTTTGCATGAAGATAAGGATTTCAATTGTTGACAGGCTATCCTAAGCTTAGGTTAAGGTTCATCTGCACTTCACGTATAGACGCCATTGTCCATGTCCTCCCTCTACAATGCAGATATAAATCACCTTTGAGCCATCTCCTTTGTCCTTGTTAAATATTTCATGCCGGAGGTAGAGCAGTCATTATTTCCACTTTAATAAGCTGTGATCATTCTCACGTGGCACAAAATGTGTTGATGGCAGAGGTTGCCCAGGCAATGAACATCAAACCTGAGGACCCTGGGTTTTTCTTTAATAGGGTCTTGAGGGGGAGGCTCATTCTCTGGCCTCCATCAGTGAGTGAGATGGAGCCGCTTCAAAGGAGAATCACCTGTCTGTCAGATGGGAAGCTACTTCAGCCTCAGTGAAACAGTACAACTCATACGAAGCCCCAGCAAACCAATCTGGGGGGTAATCTCAAGCGAGTAGTGCAGAGAGACAGACAGGAACACAGACAGGCAGACAGGAACACAGATTGATAAATTCTGTTCCTCTGGCCTGATAATATGATATTGTCTGGAAAGCAGCAATAGTAATGTCTTTGTAATAAGCACAAGTAGACCTAAATGGTTAGTATGACTAGCAATAGGTGCCGTGGCTGAACAATCAAAAGAACAGACTGCCACCTACAGAAACTCAGGCTTGATCAACAGTAAATTGAAGGGAAAAAGACTTGAGACACAGAGAGGTGATGTTATAACACCACGGCAATGACCGCTTATCACTAAAGATGTTGCTAAAAACACAAATGTCACATTTCACCTATTTAACCTTGGAATTGCAATTAATTAATAGCACAACGAGACAACAGCCATGGAACTATCAGTGTCAGTCTATACTCACAGTTCACCAAAGCAACGTGACCTCCTGCGCCGAGCTTTGTATGAATAACAATGGAAAGGTAATTTGCTCAGTGCATTGTATTTCAAAATGACATGATAACCAATTGGGAACTTCTTTTAATTACCTCCAAACATATGTTGACTCAGAGGCCTGGGGAAGATACTTTGCCATAATTTTCCCTGCCAGAGTGTATTTGTGTGCGCTTGTGTGTGTAGGTACACATGTTTGTGGGTGCATTAGAGTGCAATGCATGTATTAGTGTGTAGATTAGCTGCCTGCATTCTCCTTTGGCTTACGGCAAATTTCTGTCTCAATGTTTACTATATGCTCATTATTGTTCTGGGCCACAAGGCTCACTAGGGGATTTTGCCTCCTTGTAAATTAATCCTCTGTTATTACCAGTTTACATCTGCAACTCCATGAAAATAGAATCTGGGTAGTAAGAGTAAGGGAATAGTGAGGATAATTTTACTAGGGAACAATACTGTCTCAGAGAAAAAAAAAAAGATGTGTTGAGAGAATTTATAAGCATAGCGTTTGATCGATGTCGGTAGTGCACACCGACACCAAAAAGCATCAAAATATTCATGTTATTAGATTTGATATGTTTATTCTTGGCAGCGTTTTTAATTCATTAACCACTTTGAGTGAGATTATCTTGAGCAGAGCAGCCAGATGCAGAGTAATTACCAACCTGTAGACATTATAAACCAGTTTTTCCTGGGGAGCCTTGAATAGCTCTGAGGTGCTGTTGGACGGTATGGCGAAATTGCCTGAGAAATACATGAATGTCAGACCTAAGGGAAGTGCTCCATTATTCAAGCTGAAATTGCATTGCTCACCTTGATGCCTTTCCTTCTCCGGTCCCAAGGTAGCCGCTGAGTTGTTGCTCCTGATGGCCTCTTAAAGGCTTCACTGTCAGAACTGGCTTCTTTAATGAACAGAGCTGTACCTGCTGATTTTCCAATGGTCACAGGTGTATGGCTTTTCAAGGCCTCGCTCCCCTTTGTTTATTTATTGCTCATACGCTGTGTCCACCCGAGAGTCCCCTCAGTGTCCTCGTGTCACCACATAACATGGGAGGGGGACAGAAGGTTTGATCATTATATCATTCCATCTTCCTGTAGTGCTGGAGCTTTTTTTTTTATTATTACTTTGTCTCCAGAAATAAAACAAGGCACTCCTAACTTCTCCTTACACCCTGTTTGTTTACTCAGTCTCGTGGAGGAATTATCATTCTGGAGAAGCAATGGGGCTTATCTAAACAGCTGGTTTGGCAGAACCTTCTGGGAGTCCTGCCCCTCAGTCTGTAATCTTTTCTGATTTTACATGTCAAGCTCATTCATTCATTAGCAGGCCAGTGTCCACTGGTGTTTCTCCCTGGCTGTTAAATTAGCCCGCTACGGGCTCCCTCCTAAGATGATGCATTATGCCTTCTACTCAGGGAACAGAGGAAGAGGGAGGGGATGGAGACTGGGAAAAACAAAAGAGAGTTGTTTTAAATTGTTGCCAGTCGAGCGCCTGAGGTAGGAAGGCTTCATGGTGGTTGTGGCACATTGCCTTCTTCTGGGATGGCGACTGCTACAGAGAGCGTGACAGTACTGCAAAGCCCGTTGGGAGTATTTACTGTGCCGTACAGCATTTTATCATGTTTGGGATTTTCTTTGTTAGAAGCTAGAGTACTGGGGGTGTAGCAGAGATCAGCATTTTAATTGCCATTAGTTTGTTTTGCCAATCCACCGGTACCTCATGTGCAGCATGTTGTATGTACAGTTCAGCTGGTAAACAGACACAAACGCTCCCCAGACTCTGTTTCTCACTGGTCTTTGTCCCACCACTGCAGCTGCCAAGTAGACTTCTCTGCTCTGTTCCACAGTTTAGAATGTGACTGAGCCTTCACATCCGGTTTCACTCTCCCAGTAAGTCTGCTCCACTGCACCTCAATGTGCCGCCACAGCAACAGCCTGAAAGAGACTGCAGACTCAGACACAATGTGTCTGCAATGTATACTGTAAATATTTGCATCATCTGTCCCTTTTCAAGATACAGTCACTGCCAAAATTGTCTTTTCTGGTAAAGTCTGATATACTCTCTGATGGATCATAATTAATTTAGGAAACCAAAAAGGAAATCTGTATTCTGATACTGAAATGGCACTGACAAAGAGGCTAGTCTAAACATCTGTCAGCAATTAAAATGACTTGTGGGAGCTTAGTCCATTGGTCATTTTAACCAATATATGTAATGAAAGGATTGGCACCAAAATCATCTTTGCATTATCTCTGTCTGGTGCACATCCCAACAATTTAGCACTCAGTATGTTTAGTAATTAGCATTGTCCTAAAAGTGAATTTCTGAGAATTTGTAGCAGCTCTAAATCTGGATGATTGGTTCATTTTAATGAAATGTGTGAAACTTGCCAGGCTTCTTCAGGAAACTGGCAAAATAGACACAGAATTTGACAAAGAGAATGCACTTTCAAAGGCAGAAGATCTCTCTCCCCTCAGGACTTCCAGCATAACTTATTTTGTTTATGCAGGAAGTCAGCAAAATTAGCCAGACAGCTACAGTTTCGGTGCTGTTTATTCGTGAGGGACTTCACTGATGATGAAGATCAGGATTTTGTTTTCAGAAATCACGAATTTGTTGGCCCTGGAAGAAAAAACAATGCCAGTCTCGTATTACTAAAAGATCTATCTTCATGTGTTAGATAAGACAAATCACTTACTGTTACTTTACTGAGTATTATGGGCTTGCGTGCATGTTGAACAGAGCTATCAAGCAGAGACACAGAGATGGTTTAAGTGACTGAGTGAGTCAGATTGTATGTCCCATAATGCAAAAAAGCACATTTCACCTTTAAAAATAAACTGTCTATACATGTACTTGTTCATTATCGTTGCAGTTATACACATTATATTAAGGACACTAGAAATACATTCTTTCTGTGAGTTTGAACACAGAAGTATCCAAAATACATTTTGCCATGCATAATATGTAGTTATTCCAAATTTGTCAGCACTGCTAAGATGGATGACTGTTGGTGCTCTGCTGCTCTGAGCTGGATAGTTATTCCAGCAAATGTACATTTCTTTGTCAGATGATGATGACGAAGCTTGTCTGGATCCACTTCATATTAACTATAGGAAGATAAGGATGTTTTTAATACATAGAGAGAGCTCAAGGCTGCATTGTGCTCTTCTCACCTTCCTCTCAAGATCCATCACCAAATATGCTAGAAGCTGGTGTAATCTGAGTCGCAGCTCAAAGGAAGACACTTTCATAGCACTTTATAAAACAAAGCAAACATCCGAAAACATACACCTTAGATCCTGAATAGGAAAACCACAATAGGAAAACCACAATGGTGTTAAATTGATCACTTTAATTGAGCATTGCACATTGTAGATGGCAAATTGTCATTTTAATCACCTCTATGAAAATCCTGAATTTATGTAAGTGCTGCGATGTTCAGCATTTTTAGATTTTCAAGCATCTACCTCCAAGAACGCAGAGCTGTGCGTAGCGACTGTGACTTCACACATATGAACCTTACCTGAGCATTTATTTTGTACTAATGGAACAAACTCCCCACTTCTTATTATTTGGGCCTATTCAGGAGGATTAATCCAGAGGTCATAGAAGATCAGCGTGAAATTATTTTTAACTAATCTCACCTAAGCAATGGTGCAGCAACAATTTCAAATAAGTCAACCCTTTGTTTGGGCTTAATTAGTTGGGGGAAAAAAAATCCTAACATATATTATTCAGGCTAACCTGAAATTGTAATTAGGGGTTAAAAAAGTGATTTTCTTGTGATGGTCAAATTCAGTCTCTTGTTCACAAAGCTATTGTTGGTTCCTCTTATTTTAAGGTGAAGACTGTAATCCTCTTTGAGTGTACAACTTCAGATTTCCAAAATAGTATGTGTATTACAACTAGGCTTGCCAGCCTTGACTAACTGGCACAAGATTCCTCAAATCAGACTGGACGGAGGCCACCATCAGAGTCTGTCCCTGTGTGCTTTTGTGTGTTTCTGCATGTGTAAGTTGCTTTGATTGTTTGCCTAAATACCACTGTGTGGCATCATATTTCTGGACTATTTCCTGGACATGATGTCAATGCAAAAGCCGGCTCTACGTTCCACCCCATCAAACAAATACAGTCAGTCTCTCTGTAATTCATGGCATCAAGTTGTCAACTACAATCATAGCAGACAGTGCTCAATTTGCCTCCATACAAGCTGTCTCGAGTTTGCAAAACTTGCCTAAAATCTGGACATGAAAAAGAAAGTAGACACAAGCTGGCTGGTAATTTAAGTGACATGAGCTAATAGCCATAGAGTGGCAAGTGGTGATCTTTACAAGAGTAGGTGCCACATGGCCCATTGCCAAATAAGTCACAAACAGTAGATCTTAAAAGTGTGTGCTCTGGACATGTAAGCCAAAGTGACATTCTTGCACCACATGACAATGAGCGGAGGACATGGTCATTTGCCTCACTCAAAGAACAATACTGTCTCAAAACAACAAATACACAGAAAACATTAATTTGCTCTTAAAAAAAAAAAAAAAAATTGAAGGTTGCACGACAAGCCTACCTACTTCTAATCCTGCCCTAATTCTGTTGATACACTGAATCAAATATGATGCTCATGTGATTTTTTTTTTTTTTTTTTTTTTTTTTTTTACCAGTATCAGGCAGTATTTATTAAGCCACTTGACCACTGGGAACATAATGTGTTCCCCCAGTGGGCCTTCAAAGTATTATTTAGTCTTATTAAAATAGAGGGCAGACTTGCACTGACATGTAACCCACCCAGGGACCATGTTGAGAGAAACAGAGACTCTCATCAGTACCCTTAGTCCCAGTGAAATAGCTCAATGTCTCTGCATCGAAGTATCACAACCCCTTTTATTGTCTCTTCAAGGCAGTAGCATGGTGTAAACAATGCTTGAACAATTATGAGTCTGTAAATCTCCCAGCAGCTCTCTTAGGGACTGTCCTAACAATCTACCTTGTTACAGGCATAGCTAGCTTGTTGTATATGTAATAAGGCGAAGATGAAATGGCGGTGGGGGGATTTGCTGTTCTGAGAGTATCGCTGGTGCAGGGATCATAAAAGAAGCGAGACGGTGACATTCTTGTTCCAACTTTGAAATCCCAACTAAGTCATAAAAGTCGACTGAAGCTTGTGTTACTGATGTCTGTAAAGGAAACAGCATTTTCACATTTTTGCAGTAAACTGTACAGTATGTTTTACTGCTTTAGATGCATAATTGCAAAGTTGAGACACTGACATGTGCATGAACGCTGATACTGTAAACACCAAAGTGACTCAACTGGCATCTGTTGGTAAATTGCCAGCAAATCTTAATGTGTTATATCCCCGATACTGAGTGCATCTGCACAGCGGTAAATGGAAAGCATCTTTGCCCTGCTGAACCTTCTGAAGTTCAGTCTTCATTGACTTTTTACAAAAAAGCTACTTAGGCGTCTTTTTTTAGTAGCTTAAAAATTTCCCAACTCCCATTTGCTGCTAATGCTGTTCATCTGGCCAAATTATTACCATGCATCTAAATGATCCAAAATGCAGCCTTACAGCTCTCACAAGCTGTTTCTTAAATGCCACTTAGCTGCAGGATCCCAGAGTGAGCTCTTGTTGATTTATTAGGGGGTAGTACTGCTGAAAACCAGCAGAGCGACAAGGAGACATATCCGCCATAGAGGTCACTCCCCTGATGACTGTCTGCCTCATAGTTCAGACGCTTGCACTCACTGCCTGCAACGTTAGGTCTGCTGCAGTCTGTTTTTCATTCACAGATATGCATCTGAATGTATCAGTCTTCAGGGGAAGTCTTTGATGAATATTTCATATAGTACAACAACTGCCCTTTTGCTACAGGAGATTGGTCATATTCAAATAATGGAATTGTGTTCACCTCAACAATAAGCAACAGGATTCACTCAGCGCTCTTCACAAGGAGTCGGGTGATTACTTGGCAGGGAAAGGACAAAAGGGAGGATACAACAAGGAACAATGAAGAGACAGAGGGGAAGGAGAAATGATGAGACACAGGCTTAGTCTCTTTTAACTTCATTTCATTTGAAACTCTATTTTTCAGTTTCTGCTAATTCCTCTGGAAGTCATATCCATCACGTGTGGGGCCAGCAGAATTTAGGGGTGTTACATTATTTGTCATGTCTTGAAAAGGTGCTTTTGCGCTACCTTTGAAAGGCCTTTTGAAGTTCCCCTCGGGATGAGAAGCTACATTTTCATTTCTTGTCTTTCCACTCTAGTGAAGGTTCAGATGAAGCTTTAAAAAGGTGGAAAAGGAGGATCAGAAATGTGTTGTTTCCTCATTACCGACATTTCATTATTAACTTACTTGGGCATGGTGTAACGTTTTCTTGAGAGCTGCCTTCACTAAAGTGACAGAGCTATTTTCCTTGAAATATCTCTGTAGCGTATTTACACAACTCACGCTGTCTTGTGTATTTTCAAAAAAAAGGCAGAACGGCAATGTAGATTAAAAAAAAAGGAAGGGGAAAAATGTTTTAAACAAAAAGTCCAGGGAAAAATCATATTCCCTGGGCTGCTGTGCAAAGAAAATAAAAGCCTTTGTAGTTTTCCCTTTGATTTTTGTTGAGATCACAGAAACAAACAACACACTGGACAACAATATGTCCCAGTGCCTGAGTTTGTTTCACAATGGTGTGTTGACCAAGAGTAGACAGAATAGCTCCCAAAGTTCCCTCGCCCTCCTCCCTCCTGAACGCAGCTCTATTATGGGCACAGAAGCATGTATCAAGGTGATTTATTGCCACAGAGAGCTCAAGTTGTTTAAAATGGCTGGTGTGATTAGTCATATATGCTTCGGAGCTGAAAGTGGGGTGCACAGCGCTCCTGTAAATTAACAGCAGCTGCAGACTGTAGTCGACCACAGCAAGGTGGTCAAACGTGGCAAGCGGCAGAGAGTCGCTGGGGGACAAAGAGAGAAAGTGGGTCATTACACTCCTTTCAGGTATGAGTAGGTTGACAGAAAAGAGTGGTAGACTGTGTTCACGATACAGAGGCTCTGCAATGAACTGATTTCAGCAATGTTTAAAAAAAAAAAAAAAAAAAAGGAAATGCCAGAAGAATCATAGTTTCTGATTTTTGCCCAAATCCCTTTAATGTTCCTAACATACCACAAGCCATCAGGTATGTCCAAACTCACTAAGATGAAAAATGGTATTCCTAGAACCATTTTATTGGAGAGCTTGTTTTTGGTTTCTCAAGGAGTATTTATTTTTTTTTTTTTTTATACAGAAGTGTTTTTATTAAACCTCAAGCTGATTTCTCATTGAGCCAACAGAGAATAGTCATGTCCTCATATGCCCTGTGGGTCGCAAATGGTTCTTTTTTGAAGCTTTGTAAAAATTATTCCCTACCTAACCTGTTTTAGTTCTGTCAAGAAATTAAATGGAACAGTTCGTATATCTCACACTTCAGCTGGCCAGTGGCTATCTGTGCTATCCAACACCTATCTTATACCAGTCTGATTAGGAGCAGGAGACTCAAGCCCATTATCTGTGAACCTCAAGCATTCTCACCACCGTTACCACTTTAGGAACAAACTTCTTTGATTTTCTTACATGGATTTTCTTTATTTAGTATTGAATACTAAATATCATCAATCTCCAAGATTTGGGAATAACTCAAAAAAGGGACTATGAGTCAAAAACTGTAATAAAATGAGGCTGGGCTCATAGAAATATGTGAACTAAACACAACTTTCTTAACACGTTATGTGGTGGTTTCACAAAATGGGGAAAAATTACATGTCAGTACCACATAAAAGTCAAAAGTCAATTAGGATTCTTAGTCACGTTGGACAGACAAAGGACCAGTTTTATAAAGAGCAAAATAGTCCAAGTTCAGATGCAGGTGGGGTGGAGGACGGGTCAGTCAATGTGATTTTCAGTCAGCTGATGCGAGTTTGAATCCACTTTGAGGCGAAATCGCTGTTTGCGTTAGCTTGCCAACATTAACCATGACCTGTCCCTACCTGTAACCACGTAGTTTTGGTCGCTATACCTAACCAAAGTCCTGTGTACTTTAGCTTGACATTTGTGCACATGTGAACACTTGGTGTGGTGGTGACACGTATTTGTTCTTATTTGACTTTTCATTGGCATTGATTCCATAATGTTGGCATGTATTTAGCACCACCATGTAATGTGTTGTTAAGAAATTTGTGTTCATGTAATATATTTCTACGAGGCTGGTGGAGGATAACAGGTGCAGTTGAAAGTCAGTAAAGTGGGAGCAATAAAAACGCATGCGGGCTAAAGCAATAAAAAAATAAATAAATAAAAAAACAAGCTGTGGTCTGATTGGATCACTCCATTCTTATGTGTAAAAGTAAATTTTAATCTCCAGTAGTTTGTGATGCAAGTTTGAGAAATCAACCAACAGGCCTCTTTCTGCATGGATAGCACTTCAGATTCTCACAGTTTCATGTTTGGCAATTTAAAGAAAAAACTTTTTAATGAGAAATCTCCATATTTTCGTTTAACATGCCTTTAATAAATAAAGATTTGGATGCTGGTCTGTTGGATACTCTTACAGTAGCAGGAATCATCAATTTGTGGTGTCCAATGCACTCCAGGAGTTATTTTGTGAAGTGCTGTAATTTACTTTTTTGGGTTACCCACTTTTCCCTAACATGCCTCATTTACTTCTACTTCAGTTAGTGGCTCCCTTGGTGAGCCGAGGGAGAAGCTCTCACTTTTTTACTCTGAGGGCCTGATACCAAAACTTGATGTTTATGTTGGTGTTTTAGGTTAGTTGAAAAATGATCTCTTTTACATCCACTGTTTCTTTGGCTATATTTCTTTACTCATCTGTGTATAATATAACAATAATACCATAAAGACAAAAGCATTACTGTGCGGGAGAGGTAAGAAAGAGACAATAGGCTTACTTAGAGGACATCCCTTGTAATTAACAGAGTCATTAAAACAGCCACAGGCTTTTGATTTGCAATTAAGACACATCATAATGGTATATGATAGCAACCGCAATGGAAACAAAGTAATCAAAACAAATGAAATGAGGAACAACCAAAAATGAAAACATGAAACGAAACATGAAATGAATCAAATGAATAGCATAAGCAAAATGTATGTATATTCCCTCTGTCATTTATGGTTATATGCAAGCAAACAACAAAACAGGCCCTGAAATACAATGCTCATTGTCAAAGGCTTTTTTTTTTTTTTTAATGGTGTTAAGGTAAGCTACATTTGAGTGGATTTTTATTACAGCTTTGCTTTTTGACCAGAGTTAAAACTATGATTTGGCTTTGAGGGGGTCTCTAAAAATAGAACTTGGAGAGGTAGGGGTCCGTGAGTCAATGACGTTCACATGCTGAGACTAAAACATGGCAATATGCAAGACACACAAAAGTGAGATACAGACTACAAATGCTTGAAACAAATAGGCGTTGATCTGCGTGACTGTGGCATGTCTACTTTGAGGCCTAGGTTCCCATGCGTATTACTGAAGATCATTGTATACCGTCACCAGTGGAGTGAATAGTCAACACACACACACACACACACACACACACACACACACACACTGACACATGTCTCTGTCTTTTAAACTCTCTCTGATACACACAAACACGCAGACACAGTGCACAATTAATAATCAATATAAAACTCTGCAGCAATATGACAATAGCACTTCCATCAATTCTCTAGCCCACATGCAACAGTGCTGCACTGATAATCTTATTAATATCTGACAGTCAATGTGCCGTCATCCCACATATCCAGTTCAACCTACATGAAGCACTCCATGCATGTCATTTCTATATTGTAAAGCACTTTGAACTACAACTTTTACACGGAAGGTGCTATGCACATAAAGTTTATTAATATTGTTAGTATTATTATCACTATTATTAATATTTTTGCAGCCACTTCTGTGGCTTGGTGAAGACTTGCAGCAGATCATGTTACCAACCTGCATTGAAAAGGTTTCAGTAAAGGGGACAACCTTGTATCACCATCAGTCGACACAAATAATACATTTAATGTAGTTTCAGTAATAATTGCATACAAATTACTTTAGCAAATATTTCAGATTATGAAATTTGTACTTTTGTGGCTTTCAGGTCTTCAGGTCTTCCTGTGTTTTCAGGTTCGGGTCTTGACATATCCTAGCATCCTCTTTGAAAAGCCCGTGACCACAAATATTTTCCTTGGGCTTTGAACTTCTTTTCAGTGTCTGCAGCTTTAAACCATATTCACATTAACTGATGGTTTAAGTAACTGCTTTGGTACTCTAACCCCACACCACCTCAGTTTAAACTCTCCATTTAATGCTACATACCACATATTCAGAATGGGATTTTTGTACAGCTTCCAAAAACATTTTAAGCTACCCCAGCGTTGCAGGAATTCAAACTCAAGTATGCAACAACATGATCATTTTCAGTGGGTTGAAAATAAGTTGAAATTAGACTGGACTAGTTTGCCAAGATTTTGATATATCCAACTTTTCTGCCTGCCAAGTGCATGTTCAAAGTCTAGTAGTCAAAATATCCACTGGCCTTTGATGATGCTATGGATAGAACTTATGTCCTAAAGCTAAAAGGACGGCTAAACCTACTTCTTTTCGTGCTTACTAGCATCCAACTATGTACCTCCTCAATTAACAAAGCCACAAAACAGAGTGTTTGTAATTACAATGCACAAGTGTTTCAATGCCTCGCGAGTGTTTATATTTAGAGGCTGTCTCTGATTTTGTGTCCTTTCATTACATTGAATTGGCACGTCTCCAGTTTCCAGTTAAAGTGCAGGACTACATGCCTTGGCGTTATATTTGGAAGATTGTTCTCCATTTGCCCTCGAGGAGCCCTGTGTAGTTTTTGAACTCAATGTTACTTATATTTCAGCAACTCAGAAAGTACGTAAAAGCACTTGTTGACCAAAGACAGCACAATAGTTCAATGGCTCGTGTATTAGATGAGATGAAGGCGGCACGTGTGCCATTTTGGGTGACCACCTACATAAAAACCTGGCTCAGATGTTGAGGGTGGGGTTGCGCAGGTATATCATTATGGTTTCAAACTGGGTACCTCCCATCACAGATGCTTTGGTGACTTCGGCTCACAACACCTCCAGAGAGTCAACAGTGAACCTCTGCTCTCCCTACCGCCCCTTCACACCTGTTCGCAACACTGATCATGTCCCATTTCTCCTTGCAAAGGAGTGCTGAAAGGCAGCACATTCATACGCATGTCAGCTCTCTATCTTGCAGTTTATTGGAAAATATAAACACCTTAAAAAAAAAAAAAAAAAACAAGTTACCAAATGCAGATCTTGTATTTACAAAGACACCAACATAGCAGAGAAGCCTACAGTGAACTGGTGAGGGAAGCATGTGCTAAATATCCTTTAGGCCCGTTACACAGTCTACGCAAGGAAAAATTCACGCAAATGCAGTGGTTTTGTTCCTTGTGTTCTTGTGTTGCAAAATGTGCAGCGGAAAATGTAAACATCTGTTGCAATGCCCCATGTTTCAGGTAGGGGCACTAAATGAAAACTGCTGGTAAAAAGCCAAAACCAGTTAAGAAGACTCATTTTATATGTTCCTGCATTTAAAAAAAATGCAGTGGTGGCAGATGTTGAAGAGAATCTGCCAGAATTAATTTGTGGTACAAACATTTCAGTGGTGACAGAGGATCTTGTAAAGCACACAGTCTCCATTTTTAAATACCTCTCCCCAACATTACATTGCCTTTGTATCCCCCATGTGACAAAAATATGTATAGACTCAGACTGGACCAGTTGACTTACGTGTAAGCAAACAGATCAAGATCTTACGTTTGTGTGTGTGAGCCTTGACTACGTAACACGCTGAACAAGGCTTCAGCTCCTTTAGACCCACAGACCAATTAGTAAAAGGATCCATGTGCACCAGGTTAAACAGTGTTACTTCAAAACAGGTAAACATTATAATCAAAATCTTGCCTTAGTCGCTCTCTCCTTGTGTACTCTGATTGTGTGCTGAAGATAAAGCATTTCCAGTTTCATCAGTTGGGGTTGAGAATTACTGATGAGTGTGTAATTAACGACGATCCAAAACCTAATGGCTTTGGAATTAAAAAAAAAAAAAAAAAAAAACAGCAAAAAAGATGCAGTGTTATTTGCACCATAAAATTGAGCGGTGCGCAGCTATGTCCACCTGTTTTCTGTTTACAGCACGTTGCACTGTGTTGTTTTCTGCTTGCTGTCAAAGTCGTCCTCAGTGAGATTGATATCATGCACTGCCAATGGGCTTATTTTCCCCTGTACCAACTAAGTTGATGATGCATTAGTGACTGACCACTATTTTCTAAATTGAATTTTCCAAGCTGGCGCCTGTCCAAACACAGCTGCCTGTCTTCAGAAGGCTTCACCAAACAGCAGCCCGCATGTGTTGAGCAGCCCAGGAACATTCTTACTCCATTTATCCATATTCTTCAGGCCTTGGGTGTTGACAGGCCTGGTAATCAATGTCCACAAGCATAATCCTCATGTCTCAAGACACTACATAATCAGATCTCTCTCTCTCAGTTTCTCCCTCTCACTCACACACACAAACACACACACACACACAAAGCTCTCACTCTGCCTGCAGTTTTACAGAGGCAAACTGCACAGCTACATCCAGTTCTACATCTTCATCATATATATAGCGTGTCTTTTTTTAAAATCACCTTACAAGAGAAAACACACACCCACACGCACATGTACAAATACATATGGGATGCTGTGAATGTATTGAACATGTGGTCACATGTGTGAAGGCCATCTGCACCACTGTCTCTGGCAAATCTATACGAGATGAAGTTATTTCCCCTGTGGATCTTCATTTTCCAGCAATATCTCCACAGGAGCGTGTTCTTACTTTCTTTTCTCAGCTTAATGCCTTATAATTCCGAAAGTTCTCCCAGGTTTTGTTTTCATTACCTCTCATTTTTCTTGTGTTTGCAGTGAAACATTAGTGTGTCTTTTTAATAGTCATCATTCTAGGGGAGGATTAATTATGGTGGTAGTAATTATGTGCGCTTTCATTTGCAGAGGTTATGCCTCTGCTGTGGCAATTTTCAATGTGTCTAACAGAGATGTTCCCGTTTTCTTTTTGAGAAAAAAAAAAAAAAAAGAGAAACCCTAATAAAACAACACTGCGAACCAGAGTGCAGCTCTTGGGAGACATTAGTAGTTCTCATGTGACTGCCCATGTGAAGAGACTTGAGCTCTATAAAATCAGCCTGGTTTAGGCTGCTGGAGGACAAGGAGCCAGTGGTGTTGCCTTACTGAGAGTGGGAGACAAGAGAGAGAGGGAGACAAGAGAGAGAAAGCTTCCTATACGTCACCGGCCAAAAAAAAAAAAAAAAAAAAAAAAAAAAAGGAAAAAAAGTTGAAATGATCAACTGACTCCTCTTTTTCATCTACACAGCTGTTTTTCATTTAAGCTTTGCAATAAAAGAGTCAGATTATCTCTCTATACCTGGGAGACAACCTAAGCAACTGAGGCTCTCTAAGCCTAATAGTGTCTCATATTAAAACCAGAAGGGACTTTAAAAGGACTAAAACTAAAATAGAACGGATTGTTGACCAGTTTGGCTGTCTAGGCGGCTGCCCACCTCAATCTATCACAGGGCTGCCTATGGCTCCCAGGAGGCCCCGGTGCTCCGTGCAGGTCCAACCCCACCACCCCCCTTATTCCACACACACACACAAACACACTCACACACACCCCACCCCCCTACTGTGAGTGACAGGCATCCGGTTACGCCTGAATGAAGCTGCTATCTCTCAACCCTCAAGGACAACTAAGAGGACATATTGTCATCAAGTCATCCTTCCCATACCCACTACTACCGCTTCCATATATGCACATACAAATTCTCTCTCTCATCCAGCCACACACACACACATACACACACACCCACACACTCATGCAAACCCTGCCGCGACCCACTCACCTGTAACAGCATCAGCATGACCTTTTCTTAAAGTCCTCCGGTGTCACAGCAGAGCCCATTCACGCAAACCACCCGCAGGTGTAGTCGTGCCTGCCGTTTCTCATTCACTCCTCTCACCGAGTCTACGTTTGAAACCATCTGGGTGGAGGTTGTTAAAGACCACCTCAGAGAGGAACGCTGAAGAGAGAAAATAAACAAGGCATTGTCTGGGAAGGCTTTCACACAGTTCCTCCTCACACTCAAAAGTGTGAATGTCTTCCTCGCTGCATAGCTCTGAATTCTTTATCTTACTGTACACCAGCAAGAGGCATCTTGTGATGTGAAGGAAAAAATAACAATCCAGAGGGACATCGGACATAGAAGAAGGCAGTTTTTCAAATGAACAATAAGCTCTGGTTTTGTTGTAACGTTTCTTTGGCAGTCAATGTGCATTTCGGTTTGGCGCCAGGTTGTTTGGAATATAACCTTGAAGTGTTCAAATACACTTTTTCAGCTTTGAAAAACGGCAATAACATCCACAGATGGCATGGTATTGTTGTTGCTGCTCTGCGGTCTCAGAACTAACTGGCCTTATTCTCACATGTCCTTTCCACATTTCATTGTATTGTTAGAAGTTCTAACACTGATGAGACAGCTGGGAGTCAGCACTGAACTTGAGACTTGAGAGGATTTCAGTTGCACTAGGAAACTTCACATTGAGTGGCAGCTCTTGACTTTTGAGGGAGAAAAAAAAAATCAAAATCAGTTATGTAAGTGAACTGCCCACTCCTTGGACCTGAATTTCTGCTTCTTAGTGGCTTATACAAGTGAAGATGGTTTAAAAAAAAAAAAAAAAAAAAAAAAAAAAAGACAAGAAAAGAAATCTTTCCACAACAGGTTTAGTAATCATAGCTTTCTACTTTTTCTTTTTCTTTTTCTTTTTTTTTCCTTTTTGTTTTTACAATATTCAGTATTTCACTTGTAAGATAGAATTTGCCATTTCCTTTCCTTCCTTTCCACTTTCCAATTCTCACCAGTAACCATACCTGATCTTATCATCATAATCATCATCATTATTAGCATTATTATTGTTATCCTTATTATCATCATTATTATTGTTATTATCATAGCCTATAGTGCATCTTTAATATCACAGGTGTATGATTGAGCAGGAATGAGTGGGAAACATAACATGCAAATCTGCCCCTCCTCCCTGGCTAAGCTAACCACCAGTTTTCTTTTCCTATGATGCTGATGGACTGAAATGACCCACACCACATTGCTCTTCATCCACACCCTCCCCCACAGTGCTCACTAGAGGGTGAACGCCAACCCCAGATTCACTCTCTTTGTGGAAGGAGCGTTATCTGCCTGGCCTCTCGCCTCATTATATTGCCTTGTTCCACAATCCACATCTGTGTTTTTCCCCGCTTCCTACTGGATGTTGTGTTATTGATCAGGGCACTGGGTCTCTGCAGATACACACACCGCCACACACTTCTAGTGGATCATCAGTGATGACTGACAGAGATTATTTTCATATACATATATACATTGTTTTTTACAAAAATCCAACTCATTCTGCCTTTAAGTATAAAAAGTAAGTTTTAAAAGTCTTTGTGACCAAGTATTCATAGACTATAGTTACAGTCCTTGTGCACAGAGTATGAGTTGCAGCATTTCCTTTGTCATGGCCCTTTTCTGCACATAAGGAAACCTAGTTAACTTTCATAGAAGTTATTTTTTGGCAGGGCCAATTTCATTGTTATGTAGAAGCGATTTTGCGGTCAAGTAAAGGTTTCTGGACAGGCTTGCTGTTCAGAAATTGATCAGGACAGGGGCACTGTCGGAAATGAAGTTTTCCTTTAACCGCAAATAACAAAATTTCAAACATGGAATATGCACGGAGACAAACTGTACCCATGATAGTGTGTGTAACCGGGATGGGCACAATGAGAATCAGCTCTGGGGAAAAAATTATAACGTTCCTCATCTTTGTGATGAGGTGAAATATTGTGTTGTGCTCTAAAACCTTCCCTTTATTGCAGCATAAATCATACTGCAGGTTTTCCAGCGTGCTGATACATCTACCTAAAAAGTATCCAAGGAGGACATACAGAGGCTATTCATTTCTATTTTCAGAATGCCAATTATAGTGCACAGCAGCAGCTTTGGATATTGAACCAGTTGAAGTCAAACTGTTGTAATACATTATTATCTATTTCAGCCTGGTGAGGTGGGGAGATTCTCACTGCTGGATTTTCATCAAAAGTGATGGCCTGCTGAAAATGTAATTCACTGTTTTAGTATAAATCAATAAGTCTCCAGAATCTATTCCCCCATTCCACCTTTATGTTAATATAAAAGAAAATGCTCAAATAGAACTTTAATTCACCACACAGACTTTCAGACTGTTTAATAGCTCCAATTTTGCCTATAACTGCTCAATTGACACTTAAATATCAAGCCCATCTTAATTTGGCTTCCCCTTACAATTTTTAAGTTCCAGTTCCCTTTTGAGCCAAGGCTATTGTGATCCATGTTAATGGAGATTTATAGTCCAGTGCCATTCTCACAGTGATCTCCTATTAAGAATTATATTCCATTCAATCATTATTACTCTGGTCTCCCATTAGAAAACGTCATCGAAATATGCGATGCACGGCACTTCGATGTCTTGAACTCCGTAATGCATGTGAGTAAGTGGACACGCAACATGTTAAATACATGTCTCGGACTGTAAAGTGAAGGCTAATTTTGAGTTAGACTGTTAGAGGACATTCAAATGTTTTTGATGGGAGATAATAAATCCTGATAGACTCCCATCTGAGTATATTCATTAATCATGCGTCTCATTGGCGAGTCTCTGATTTGCCACTGAGACAGATGAAGATGAACTCAGCAATATATTTCTCATCATAACACAACCCTCACATAAATATTAATAGCATATTTTCAGCTGGTGGGCATGAATCATTTTTGTAGACAGGGAATTTTAAGAACCATCCATGCGTATCCAAGAACAGTACATAACCAAGCAGTTGTGATAAACAACAGTGCTTTAAGGGAACAGTCACGAGAAAGCCAAAATCAAACAGGAGATTTAAAAAGACCTTTATTCTATTTAGGCAAACTTCCACTGATACATTTTCCTGTTTAAACTTGGAGCTTGTCAGTGTAAATATTTTCACGGCTCCAATGATTATCACTGATATCAAGTTTTGAATGTGGAAATTAATGGCAAAGACTGAATCGTGACTCCATTAGACGGTGTGTTTGAGACATCGAAATGTATTCAAGAATTTCAGGGCATGCTGGAGCTCCATTGTTGTTTCATATCATGTTAACTCGCTAATTGATTCTGTTAAAATCAATCTGTGACGCCTAATGCATTCCAGGCGTTATTTTGCATTGAAGTGTAGTAATTTATTGTGTTTTTTATATAAGCACATCTGCCATATCTTCTACTAGAGAGTTCCTATCATTCAGCACGAAAGGGCGTACACTGCACTGGCTTTGGAAGATAATGTCCACCATCATATTGCCATTTATGTGTTTTGAAACTCTTTTTCAAACTATTTCTAGAGATTTGTGGTTTGCCATTGACTCCTTGATTATGTATTTTAATGCAATCCTACAATAAATATTGTCCTTTTGATCCGTCTGCAAAGGATTAGTGTTATCAGTATTTTTTGGCCCCATTTTTTGAGGCTATGCTACCACAACCAAATCTTGCAGTGCACAGAGGGAAATGTGTTTCATGAAAATTTTCATGAAAATGAAATGGTCTACGTGTAAATTGCAGGTTTTATAAGTCCAGCTTTAATCCTCACATCACATCAACCAATCCAGGACCGATTCTATTTTTTAAACATACCGATCCCCAGTTATGATAGATGTATCTGAAGCCCAGTGTGTTCTATAAACCTGTTGCATTCACCTGTGGATCACACCTGTGGGTGGAGAGAGCAACAAACAACAGCAACAGCATTAGAGATCAGGTTGTCGGAGCAAGAGAGCAAGATTTTTTTTCCAGAAAAAGTCACTCCGTTTGGCAGCTGCATTTTCATCTGCTGAGAGTACTGTTGGTAAAGAAATTGGTATCTATGCCTCACACACACACACACACACACACACACACATACACACACAAAATCTCACAGTGTAACTGCTGAATGTTGGTGCAAAGTGGCTGCTCTAGAAAGAAGCCCTTTTCACTGAACTGACACCTGAACTTGATGTTTACCATTTAAGCTTTATAGATAGCAGGAATTTTTATGCTATCAAAGTCAATTGTAGCTGCACGGGAAATATCTCAAGGTGACATTATTATGTTGTCTACATTTTGTAGGAAGAAAAACAAACCACTAAACAACAAAACAGCCCCGGAAATGCAAGATACATCACAAAGAGCTGTTTTTTAATAGAGAAAAAGTGTTTTAGGATGGATTTTTCTCCACATGCAATTAATTTTTCACATGGATATTTATACCCACACAAGGTACATTAGTCAACTAGAAGTGTTTTGAGGTTGTTGTTGTTGTTGTTGTTGTTCTCTAGGCCATTAAGGACAAAAAAAGAACTGCTGTGATTCAACACTGGGAAAGTGAACAAACTCGACATCTCAGCCACAAATTATACTCCATGCTACATGGTTACATACCGTATGAGAGCTGTCATAACAGTTAAATCACAAGTGATGGATGTGCTGTCTGGTGTTTGGACAGATTTGTTTAGTTGTAATGAATGTGTTTGAAATTGTGTTCAATTGTTAAATTATTCGAAGGATTAACAACTTATTCCAGTTCATTACAATGTGATGGATTACTAATGATGTTTCTAAATGATACCATGTGTGCTTTAATCTGTCAGACGTCTGATTAGTCCTGTCTGTGCAGATATACGACCATCAGTATAAAGCTGTGCTGGATGGCATGGAGACAGACAGCATCATGGAGATTGACCCCGGCAAGCGCATTGAGATCTTCAGGATGGGCAACGGGAGCGACGAGGTGCTTGAGGTGCATGACTTCAAAAACGTAAGTAAAAGTTAAATAAGGATACGTGTGCGCTCCTCTTCCACGAGTGAAAAAATGGATGTGATTATTTTGTCTCTTTATCATAATATCTCTGTGGAGGAATGATACTGGCATCCTGTCCTTTTCAAATCGCTGGAGGAGGCAATTGACAGCATGTCTCCTCTGCTAAAATCACATCTTCTCCTTCAACAATATTTGTTCCCTGCTTTTATCACTCTCAATGAAAAAGCTGTGACAATTTTTCATGTGTAGGCTAACACTGAACGCCCAATAACACTATCAATCTCTTGCTCTCTCTTGCTCAGCCTGTGTGTGTGTGTGTGTGTGTGTGTGTGTGTGTGCCTGTTTCTGTCTCTCTCAAGCACACACACACACACACACACACACATGCAAACACATGTGCCTGTTGCTTGTTCCACTTCCTGTTAGTGAAGCGTATCCCCTGAGGAGATTAGTTTGATTCCATGCTCTGCCACGGAAGACTGAGAAACAAGTGAGTGAGCAGCGTAATTCCAACCTCATTGTGATACAAAAAAAAAAAAAAAAGAAAGAAAAAAAAGAGGGGAACCCACACAAAACTTAAAATAGGTTACAGTGGTAGCTGATGGATGAGGTTAGAATCTATTTTTTAATATAAAAAAGGGATGTTGCACGTTATTACACAGACCAAAGCCACCTCTAAAACAAGCTCCATCAAGCCTGAGGGCTGTGTGAGAAATGGAAAAAAGGGGGATTATGCCGCCAGGACAGTGGTCCACAGGCAAAATCCCCTCATTATTGTTTCAGGCTAATACTAGACTCATTCTAAACAGGATGGCCAAAGAACTGGAGTTTTTTTCTTTTTCCTTTTTTTTTTGTGTTTGTTTGTTTGTTTGTTTTAATCCTGCAAGAGATCCAGCATAATTTTTATATTAAGATATACTTATCAGAAATATTTTAATGACTGGCCAAATGTTTTATTATAGCTACATAGCATTACATTTAGGTAAACTGACCAGATCAATATTTGAGAATTTCAACTCAATAAACTGAGACACAGCTTCAGCGCTACATTACAAATAAGTATTTTGTGAGCATTATATGTATTACATGAACACCAAATCATGCCTGACATAACAATTGATTTCATAAATATAACACACGGCTGTGATGAAGCTCTTCATCAGGTGGCATGAAAGTATAATGTAAAGAATAGCAAGCAAAGTAAATCTCTACATATGTAGCATTTTTCAGATATGTTAAGAATGGGTGCTACAAACGGATACAGAATGCATTTTAAAACAGAGCAAAAACAAAGTTGATGATAATTCAACTAGAGCAAAACAAGCAAGAAAAACAGGAATATAGAATAGTGTGGAGGGAGCATAAATATAAACACAAATAAATAAAAGGCTTGTATAAATTAGCAGCCACGGGTAAAAACAGTAAAACTATGAAGAAGACACAGCTGTTATGAATAGCTGGAAAGCTAATTTAAAAAGGTGAGATATAAGACACATTTTTAAGACTTCAGTAGACTTTGCTGCACAAACTGAAGCTGTTACGTTACTTCACAGTCTGGGGGCCAACACAGTGAAAGCACAATCCCGCCTTCGTCTAAACTTGGCAAGAAGGACGGCAAGAAGCCCCTGTTCACACGACCAAAGAAGCTGCGAGGTGAAGGGGTTAACAGATCAGAAATATAAAGTAGGCACTAGACCTTTTAAAGCCTTGAATGGGATTAAAAGAATTTGAAAATCAATAAAACCACAAAAAAAAAATATGATTGGGCCAAGGACTGACCCTTGGGGCACTCCACAGGTCAGAGGAGCAGAGAAAGAGACATAATCTGCCAAATGGACTGAAAAGTCTCTGTGAGATAAATATGAGGTGAGTCAGACTACCAGTGCAGAACCCAATAGACCAGCCCAGTGCCTAAGCCTGTCAATCACAAAGGACTTACCAAGCATGCCAAAGGCAGCACTGAACTGCAGTATTTTCAATGCAAACTGCACGGATTTGTTTAAATTCATCATTTCATACAGACGTGTGTATTATTAGACATCACTGAGTATGCTGAATAAATTTCTGACCTTGAGAGATTTTCAGAAACTATTAAGGCAGTGTTTACGTTCAGGGCTGCTTGGTCAGGTAGCTACGCCTCTTCATTTGGTTTGTTTGAAAAAGATGAGAGCTCTATTTCTGTTGTTGTACAGCCAAGCAAAATCAAACAGCAGTTTTATGAAGTACCCTTTAATGCAGCTAAAGTGCCAAAATTCATGTGAGGTGTGGCTCCAGCGCAGTCTCATTTTGTGAAAGTTTTGTAAGATCTGAGCAGACCTTGGAGTTCTTATGTGATGTGGACACAAATTACATGAACATTATGTTCCTCCACTTCAATAGCACTGTGTAACAAAGTGGATGTGCTATTTTTTTTTTTTTTTTTTTTTATCTGTTTGTGATGTGAAAGGCTTCAGGTTGCAGGCTCAGGTCAGGCAAGTAGAACAAGTTTGGTTAGGGATTAAGGGTTAGGAAAAGGTCGGGGTCATCCAATAATACTACAGCACAGTGTCATTATTTGCAGGGCCACTAGAGGTTGCTTGACTTTAAAATGTAACTACAGGTTGTAATAAGCTTCTGTATGGGGTTGTTTTTTGCAAGAGGACAGTCTCAGTATTTCTCATGTGCGATCCTCATTAACAGCTTTTACCACTGAAGCTGGCCAGGCATGAGTTAAATGATAAAGCCGGAGGATGCTCCTGCAAGAATTCAAAGCTGCATGAATTCACCATGACACCAAAGCAGCTGAGATGCAGTTTGGCCACAAGACTCGAGTCAAATCAATATAGCAGCATTAACTGGAGCTAATCAGTCTTGTCTCTATCAATAAAACTAGCAAGCTGTTGTTAGCCAACTCAGATAGTGTAGCGAACCAACGAGAGGGTTTGCCCAACAAACTGGTTTATATTAGCTTTAAATGTATACACTCTGAATACTAATTAGTCTTACCAACAGTGTTCAGACTTTTCACTGAACACAGTTTTGTGTGTGTGTGTGTGTGTGTGTGTGACCCTACAGTTAATCCTTAGCTATAAGGGCCTCACGTTGCTCAAAGGGGAATATAAAAAGCTAACCTTTCCAACCTCTGCTATGCATTACATCTTTCTATTAGAGCAATCGGGGATACAACAAAAATCCCCTCCAGCTATTGTCCTTGCCAAAAAATCTTTGGAGATTTTTTAAATCCACGCCTGCAGAAAAATATCTGCAGTCATGTTGAATACAGCCTAGGGTTGCGCATAGCCTAGGGTAAACTAGCAGGCACCGAGGAGATACTTGCTTTCCAGTTTAAACTTAATCTACTGTGATTGTCAGGTATTATAGGAGGGACTGAAATCACCTAGAAAATCATGCACAAGCTGAAACGCCTCAAACATCGTTGAAAAGCCAATTTCACTCAGGTGCACGGATTTGGGCAGACATTCACATGGTCACATACACAAACAATATATAACAGAAATTATTTATTTATTGTTACTGCACTTTGTAGTTTTAAAATACATTTAATACATTTAATAATAAAATCTATCTAATACCACTCACCAGTCCCTAAATAAATAAATAAATAAATAATATATACCGTATATATATATATATATATATATATACATAGTGTATTTCATGTATTTCAGATAGCAGATGAGGTGATGTTGCAGCGATAAGTTATCAACTGAGCTAATACCTGGTGACATGTTTTCAGCTTTGTCTTCGCAAGAGCTGAGAGGGATACATGCAGTTAATTGCGTGCAACCTGATACCTCTCTTAATGAATGTAGATGAGCATTGTGTCCAAATGTCACTTGTGCTGACAGTCACTCATAAATGCAGGGAATCCGCTGCTGAGTGTGCTCATCTCCCCTAATCTGTCCCTGAGATTGTAGTGCACCTGCCCTCCAATCAAAGCATGTGCACACAGATATGGCAAGTGGGTATTTTAACATTGTCTTTTAAGACAACATCCGTTTTCTATTTCTCATCCCTGTAATAATGTATCTTTTTTCATTTTCCGGTTGACCAACTTCAGTAATGATTGCATCTCATCACAAGATTGTCCTTTTCTCTTCTGCAGCAGCGTGCCAGTACAGTAGACCCAAATTAAACAGCAACTCATCACAATAAAGCCAGGCATAAACATTATGCTTTTGTGTTTGAGACTATTATTGCCCCATCCTTTTCCACACAAACGAAATTACACGCGGTCGATTATGACAGGCATCACTTTGTATCATGTCTTGGGCGGCTGGCATCTGGTTTCCAGAATGACAGTGCCACAGAAAGTGGAAAAATAGCACGCACATGGTCAAGTTAACTGATTCAAAGGAGATGTCATTGCAATCACCGTGTCAGTGTAATTAAATTTAGATTGAATCAAGTCCATTTTCATGGTACCGCTTATACAATTTTCAGTTGATACAATTTTAAAGCAACCGTGGCAGATGTAGATCCTGCAGTCTATTCTAATACAGTATGCTGAATGAGCAGCTCTGCTCTGCAGAGGATAAATTGGATACAATCTGATCTACCGAAAGTCTTTCAGACTTATTCCAGCTGAATATCTTAGATTAACATAGAATGGCACCGAGAGAGAATTAATAGATCTTTCTTGCCTATTGAGGCTCCCTGTGTCAGACTGAATAGAGGTACAGTCCACATGGTGGAGGATCATCAGTGGAGCTGAAGAGAGTGACTCCACACTTGACTGCACAGATTAAGAGAGTGACAGGGACCTATGACTGGCTAATTCAATGGGAGCACTCTCTGTAGAAAACACTTCATTCTCAACAATGTCACTTGGCTCTTCTCTGCGATATATCCTGCAATGAAGTATTGTGTAGCCCTGGTACAACACCCCCATCCATTTTGCCTCCATTCAGCTTGAAAGCAAGAGCTGTGTTGCAGGGGCTGAGCAGTCATCAGTTTCAAAACATACAAAAAGAAAAAAGGAAGAAGATCAAAACACTTCTCTCCTCACTCATTAGGTTTTAACTTTTCTGACTTTATAAGAGCTTTGATTATCATCAAAAAACGGAACGTTTTAAAATGATCGCCCCAGTGCTTATAAGATATTCACATCACAGAAGGTTAATGAATGATACATATATCTGAATCGCTGATTATTCCTTGGTTTCTTTTTCTGTGTTTTTTTCTCTTTTTTTCAAAGGGAATCACTGGGATCCGGTTTGCCAAACATCAGAGGTGCTACATCAAGACCCAAAGTAGGAAACTTCCCTCAGTGACAGAGGTGCAGGCTGAGGACACAGAGTTACTGGTATGCCTCCTCCCTTGACTATCTGTGCTTCAGACTCTCTCTATTGCTACAGAAGCTGTCATACATATTGTAGGGAGATAACCAGAGGAGAGTAGTTTGGGCGCCACACAAATCCTCAGCCTGTCCATCTTATCCTATCTCCCCCACCTCTCTCACTGAAATATAAACTGGGGTTTGTGGTGCCTATGAAACCTTCAGAAAGCTGCCCACAAACCCGTAGCCCCTTTGTGGCTCACATCAAATGGTGTGTGCTGTCAATCTTGAACCAATATTAATTTTTAATCATCTCCTCCAAAGGCTCTACCCAAATAGCCTAAAGGGGGAAGGGTGCGAGAGAGGTCTGAGAGAGAGGTAAGCCATTAAAATGGTATTTTTAAAGATGTTTTCTTTGTAAATTTCACTAGGCTCCACTCCAAGTTCAGAGCGATTCATCTCACTTCTTTGGGTCTTATAGTTGTATGTGAACTTCAGCAAGAGGAATGGAAGAATTTCTATCAATCAAAATACCCAATTTTTCAGTGTCACAGTGCAATTCACTGAGTGGGCCGTGTGTTCAAAGAGAAAATCCTTCTCTCAAATGTCTCTGCTGCTAGCATGCTCTCATTTACATTTCACATTGTAGCTGGCAAGAAGTAGATGGCAAATATCTAACGCTCTCTGCTCACTGCTTCATTTTAAAAACAGAGTAAGTCCATTGTCAGTCCAAGGAAAACCAAGTTTCGGTTTTGACTTTAAGAACACATGGGAAAAAAAAGACAGAGAGAGAGAGTGAGAGAAAGAAAGAAAGACAACTACATTTCTTTTTCTCTCATCTTCTTAATGTCTGATCCATGTTTACAGATACTAATTGCCCAGGCAGCACCATATGTCCCTGCCATTTCTGTCTCCTTTTGCGCATTGTGAAACCTAATTGGCTTAATTCACAGCTCTTAAATGACTCATCTATGGCCAGGAAAACTGTGTGCGACTATTTGAGGTTAAGGAAGCCTTTGTTAGAAATGCCATGATTGAAATAGCTGATCCTGCACCATGGTTAATAATTAAAACTAAACAAAACACACACACACACACACACACAAAAAAAAAAACCAATGATCCAGGTGTCGTCAAATTGCATGATTCTACAATACGCAGTTCCAGCCAAGCAATATGAATAGTTAGACAGGCATTACAATCTTGCTTTATGAAATCATTAAGCATACTTAGCAATGCTTTATGAATCAGTTGTTAAGCTAAAAAGTGGTAACCAGGGAGCAAAACACCGAGTTCACCATCTGTCGAACTTAATGCTGTTTGCCTTCTCTATCTTTTTGTTTTTTAATTTTCATACACTTACATTACAAGAAGAGCTCTGTTCTTGTAATTGCAAAGGTTACAATACCCTTGATAATAGTCTTTCCTGTGATCATACTTATGCAATTTTGATGATATGAGGTTCTGCATGACCCTCATAAAAATATTCACATAGCTTTTATGTTATTCACCCACGTTTGTTGTGAAAAGTAGGTGAGTGTATTTTGTCTTTCCTATTTCCAATGCACACCACAGAACTGTGCACAACTGCTAATATCAGAAGTTTTTACCACACAGTAAGACTGGATTACACAAGAGAAATAGAAGTCAGTCAAGGCGGTTTTGAGTAATAAACAGTGACCTTCGCTTGACCTCTCCAAGACTTCCCCTCACATGTGGCTCCATGCTCGGTGAGAATCCTCCTACATGTGGCCCTACAGATCAGCTCAGGTCTCTACGCCTCAGGTGGTGACCACATGAAGCTCATAGGGGTTAAAGCCAAGCACTAATGGCTCCTAGCTTTGCCCAGCCGCAGGCTTTTAGGAAAGTGGGCCCAGAGCGAGCAAGGCAGGCTTTAGAGCTGAGGTGAAAACAATGGAAAAATTTGTGGAAAAACTGCAAGCAGCTGATAAGGAAATGCAGCCCCTGCGAGGGAGAACCAGGTGACAAACATGAATTGTTTGCCAGGATTTTTTTCCACTTTCAATTTGTTCCCTCTATGAAATGTCTGAGGGAGTAATCCCTGAGCTTCATTCCAGTTCCCCAAGTCTGATGAAAATCGCTGTCCGCCTCCCTCACACCCCATAACGTTGTCAATGGATGGCGCTTGCTCCATTAAACACTCACTTAATATGGATGAGCAAAGCTCACCCAGCAACCCAAAACCTCCCACCCAGACAACTACAAACAGAAAAACAATGCACTGAGAAACAACAACACGCTAGGATATGTGTGTACACCAAAGTCCTGCATCTACATACTTCTGTATTTTGTTACATATTTGTCTGCATAAAAGATGGGTGGAGGGCTGGATGAACTAGTTATTAGGCCAACATGCAACAAGAAGATCACATTGTTAGTCCCTACAATAGCTAATATTTTCTATCAAAATGTCCTTGAGCAACACACTGAACTCCTACCTGCACATTCAGTGTAAATTGCTCTGATAAAAGTGGCAGCTAAAAAGCTATGTCCTGGTATACTGTAGAAAAAAATCATCTGACTTTATGATATATGATGATGGTATGTAAAAGCTCTTGGATATAATGAGGAACTCTTCATTGATCTAGAACAAACATAACATCAGTAAACTGTCTGTCATGCAGCCGGTGCCTCCCCCCCTGGGAAACAATAGCAGCAGCAGCTGAATTCATCAAAACTGTACAACGAGTATATAATTAAATGACATACTGAATAGGTACAAAGCATAAAATACACCAGGAAGAGGCCCACAAAACTAACAACCATTATTCAGCAAGGTCCAATACTTGATTAAAAAAAAAAAAAACTGCTTATGTCTTAATAACACGTCATTTGTCAGTAGCAACAAGAAAAAGCCTCTCAAAAGTGTATATAAACTGAAGGACTATAATCATGTTGTCTTTGTGCTTGTCAACTGGCATTTAGAAATCCCTGCTCCATGCTAAAATGCTGACCTTTACCACTTCCCTCCAGGCTCTCTCCTGCAAGTTATTGGAGTCGTATCTCAACTGTGAAGTCAAAGTCATGTTGTGAGCCCCGTGTCGTGACCTCCATTTACTTTCCAGAGAAGACTCACTTGGCTTCAGTGGTTAAGAGGTCCAATTAGAGAGTGCTGTTTGTGTTCCATGAGTTTGATTTTAATTTCTGCAGCCACAGGAATGGTGAGCTCGCTAACTAATGCCAATGCACCCCCACCGCCATACCACCACCCACTACACCAGTCCTCCGAGTCATCATTAGTTTACTGTGATCTGGCCAGCGCTTATAAGTGAGAGAAACTGTGTCAAAAGCTTGGCTAAGCTTGAACGCCGCCCGTGCCCAAACACAGGCTTTGATCTGGAAGAACGTGCTTAAGTTCTTTCTTCTCTGCAGGTCACTTCTGTGTCACTTGATAACAAATAAGAAACGGCATGGAAAGCAGATTTTAATTCAACAGAGAATGACAGGAGTGAGCACGGGGGAGGGGGGGTACGACCTAATATAAATGATTCCCGTTCCCCTACTGTAGCCCCAGGATTGTACGTCAAGCTTAACTAATGTGCAATTAAGCTTTAGACTGGGAGAAAATCACCTTGTAAAAACATTTGTCAAGTGAACTGTTTTCTGTTCTGGTTTGCTAATTAACAAGGGAATGGGAAGAGGGGTTTGTTTGTGTATGTATTTACATATACATGAAGAAAATAAATACTTGCACTGTTGGGAGAGAGCATTACTAAATCCTCTTCATATATCTCTATTAGACAACACTGACATGTAGTCCCTATCATTAAGCAATAATAGTTTACTTTACAGCTCATGAACTACAGTATCAACAAATTAAGCCCACTGATAGTGCTGGGTGCCAGCAGAGGCATTGTGGTTGGGGGAGGGAGGAAGGAAAATGCAAGGCTTTATTGTGTCTGTCACATTAAACGATATTGCAGCCATATTCGGAGTAATAAAGACCACTTCTAAAGTCATTTAAAAGTCAAATCATCACTGTCTGTGAATTTCAATGATGTATAATAGAAAAAGCAACCCGGGGGCTTGGGAAGAGTGTAGAGGAAAAATGAAAGGTAGGCAGGGCAATAGGAGTGAAGAGGCAGGAAGTTGCCACCCTCCCAGTGGACAAAAAGAGGTGATAGATGAAAAGATGAGGCTCGAGCTGCTCTGTGGCTCAGGGGAGAGGAGTGTAAATGCAGGCCACAAAACCAACCTGTGTGTGGGCTCAGACATTTATGTAGGCTCTGACAGACATGTATGAGTCTGTGTGTCTGACTGGGTGTGTGTGTGTGTGTGTGTGTCCTCGGCCAGGAGGCTGAGGCAGGGGCCATGGATGTAAAGGTGGAGGACTCCCTGGTGTGGGTTCCTGCCGAAGAGCCCATCGTGAATCGAGCCTTCCTCCTCAACTCTAAGATCTGGGAGATTTGCCAGGAGCTGCCCATTCATTGGATCCATCCCTCCCCCCTGAGCGGTGAGAGCATGGGGGCATCTCTGCCTCTAAATGCAGACTATTAACACTCTTGCTGGAGGACATCCCCATAGCCCGTACAGAGGTCCAAAGGGACTGCATGATTTCCTAACCATATGAGCAGCCTGAATGGGCTATTCTCTTCATGTTTTGAAAGTTGAGAGAAAGTGATGGTCATCTGGAAATTGGCTTTTCACAGATTTTTCTCAAAGGGACATGTAAGTTTTACTCATTAGGATGTGTGGAAAATTATTTGTGTGTGCGCACAGTATCACAACAGCAACACCATTGTTCGATGGCAACATGAAAAAGCTTTGAATGAATTCCACTCTGTTTTCTCCTAAATGTCAGTAATTAACATCAGGCCACTGGGAAAAGAAAGACTACAAGCCAAAATTTCATCTAAGAGCTTTGTCATTTGAACTCCACAAACAATGGAAATACTGTTGCAATGCGAGTGTATACACATTTGCAGTCTTGCCTCTACTCTCTCTCTCTGTGTATAGATACTGAGTTTCATGAGGTAGAAGATGTGGAGGACACACCTGACGCAGAGGTCGCAGGTCAGCGTTTCACTCGCGATGTCCTGGACCACCTTCCTGTAAATGACTATGTAAGTACTCTACTTTGCCAGCCAAGGACCACACCATGAGATACAGTAGAGACACTTCAATGAGCTCTGGCTGTGCTTAGACTCTTTCTGCATATAAATTGCTCACTAATTGATGTTAAAACTGACTTTGTGCACCAGAGGGCATAGCAATTGCTCTATATATCTGTTTAAGTAAGGCCAGTTCATTGAAGACTCCCTTTATATCTCCCCGTTAATTGAGAGGAATATCCAGCCTTTGAAAGGCAGCAACTTCTGCCTGCAGCCCCCGTTAGAGCTTTTTCTCACTTTTTTTTTTTCCTAGGTAGTTGAAAGTGCTGGAAAAAGGAACACTCCCAAGGTCACCCATTGCTGAACAGATAGGCTACATTTATTAATAATGCCTTAATTATCAAAGCATATAGAATGAATGGAAAGGCCAAGTGTCATATTTTGGTGTGCTGCATGTAAACCTCTCAGCACTCTATGAATAATTATCCTTGACTCAGAGATCACATATTCAAATATATAACACTCAGAGGGAATTATGTTCTCATACAACCATGCAGGCACAGACAGACCAGCGGTTATACATGCAAAGACACCACACACACAAACACACACCATACAAGCATATGCACACACACAACCTCATTCAACAGAGATGGCCATCCAAGTAGCCACTAAAGCTAAATTCAAGGATAATGAGCTGGGCTCTGTCTCCTCCACAGAGCTATAAGAAACTGTGAGAGACACACAGAGAAATGAGACACCCTATAATATTAACATTTATCAGGCCAGTCCCAGAAACACCTCTTGCTCAACTCCTCAATTTCTCTGAGCTTTTCTGTCTTCCTCCTCATCTTCTGTGGCCAGAGATGCAGCGCTATGCAATTAAAACATACCAGGGGATGAAAAACTCTGTTCTCCTTTTGAAATGTTCTGCCTCTATCAGCTGAGTAATGCAGACTGCTGCAATCCATTCCAAGACCACATCCAGCCAGTGTTTGTGGGACCAGTGATAACAAAGGCCTTTGTGACCAAGCAGAGGGCAGGCAGCAGCCTGTAATTGGGAGTGGTGAACCTCCGTTCATGCCAGTGGGATGCCACATGTTTCATCCAAGCCATTTTTTTCCCTCCACAGCCACAACTCATAAAATGTGCATACATTCAGAAGCCACACAACCCAAACACGCAAGTATGCACACACTATCAGTTACTCACACTCCTCTACCTCTTTCTACTTCCCTCCCTTTATCTACTTTTTAATACCCCCCACCCCCACCCCACCCCACCCCACCCCACACACACACACACACACACACACACACACATATATATATATATATGCCTTCAACAAATATGCTGTGGCACTTCATCTGCGTTTCACAGGTCCGAATCCTGTTTTAGAGCAGCATCTCCCCACAGCACAGAATAATCATTAGAGTCCTTGTGACAGAGCTTGGCAGATATATGGGGATGACCTTTAGCCATGCCTGCCACGATAGAGTGTAGTGTGTAGCAGAGGCGGCCCTGGAAATCTCCAACTGAATAACTATCATCTGACAGCACTGAAGGAATGGTACCACTGTCCTTGACCCACATAGCAAGGATGAGCCTCCAATACGAACTGACCTCACAGCAGAGGAGGCTCACACTCCTACACCTGTAAACATGTTTGGGAGTATGCATGTGTGGTGTGTGTTTGTGTTTATGCGCATCCAAGCATCTGCATGCATGCGGGTAAGCATTTGTGTATGTCTGTGTGTGTGTGTGTGTGTGTGTGTGTGTGTGTGTCTGGTGGCATGATCTCTGCACTCTCCTTCCAGGCCTCTAACAGCCAGGATCAGTGTAAGACTACATGGCTTTTAATGCATTACAGAGGTGTAGAGGCTGGTGGAATTCATAACGGTTAATGCAAGAGCTGTTTCTGCCTGCAGTCGCATCGCTACACAGAGGCTAAATCCCTAATCAGTTAAGTAAACAGGCAGACTTACTGTTCTGAGTAGATTGCTATCTTCATTTTCAACCTGACTGTCATCCCACCTCACTCAACAGCACAGTGAAACAAGAGTCTATTTCTTGGCGTATGTGAAAGCATGCAGCCCTGAGACCAGGATGTAGTTTATGTATCAGCGCTAATGCATTTCATACATCACACTGTCCTATGTGTCCAAAAAAAGTCCCTTTTGAATACATAGGAGGCATGAAAGAGGTGTGTTATCTCTGGTGTTCTGATCCCAGAATGCACATGATGGGATTGGCCATGAGATTTAATAACATACACAGATCAACAATCCTCACAACAACAAAGCGAACCATTCTCATTCCTGTATGTTTGGGTTTTGTAAATAGATCATAGCATTCTGGGGCATGAGACAAGATCCTGTGCTATGAGATCCCTTGGGACTGTGCTTTATTATCTCCTGGTGGAAGGATGTTGTGCTTAAAAGTGACCAATACTTGTTTTAGATGCTGCTTGTTGCCAACAAAATAAGAAATCACCAGAAACTTGCGCAGTGTTGGTGTTGGGTGACGATGCAGTACAAAGAAATAACACTTACATTACTTTTGTTGTGGTAACTAGTTGCCGAGCTGACACATTCGTTTTTCAATTCAAATAATCATTTACCTAGTCACCTATTCAAATAATAAAGCTGTTACTTTACATTATTATTTTATCCTGATTGTTTTGTTGGCACAAAAACAACAACAAAATGAGGAGATGTTGTTTCTGCACATAGTATTAAACACATTAATAAAGAGATCCTGTTATTACCCTGTAGATTTAATTATGGTTCATAAGACTATATTGTGTTTTCCCACTATGCACGGCTAACTCATTGACTCAAAAAATTGAACGGGAGATTTCTGCAATGGAAAAGATAGCTTTTAGTCACAAAGTTAAGTAATGTTTTACAGAAATTGTACTGTTCACTATTCCCACATCGTAATATGCACATGCAGCAAAGGATCGCAAAGAACTGCATGATTGATATCAGCAAACCCAACACGATGCTGCATGTCATTGTCACTTTTATTTATTATTATTGTATCTCATTGTATTTTCTACACGTTATTACCGAATAAACTCAATAAGGAACGAGTGGGGGAAAATAATAACATACCCAGGCATGTGCTTCAACCCCTTGAGGAGCGGTGATTAGTGTGTGTGAAATAACACCAACAAGTGTGGAAATTAAAGGAGGTCATGCTTTGATTCGTCACATCTTATTGAATGACTGACAAAGTTTTCTACTCTGCAGACTCATTCATATCCTATGCCTCATAATACGCATGGAGATGTGTGCACGTGTATGTGTGTGTATCGGCGTGTGTGTGTGTGTGTGTGTTTCTAAATGCGCGTATGTGTGCATGTGCTCGTGCATGTGTGTGATGAAATCAGATGCAGGAAGGGGGTAATGACTTTTACTCTTCATTAATGTTGCTTGTTTGTGAGTGACTGCCTGAGATTTCCCAAGGTGAGCCATTCTTATCGCCACAGCATCCCACTAGAGACGGAAGCTCAAAGCCGCAGTGATTAATATGTAGCCTCCGTTTTAACAGGATAGCTCTGATTAATTGTCTTTAAGGTACAATGCTACCTATTGGCTGTTTGTTTTGATAAACGCAACATCATTTGAATAAAATATTTCCTTCATTTTCCAAGCCGGAGCTCAGGATTTCGTAACATCACAGTCGGGGCTGTGAGGGGCAGATAAGATTATCATTGGTCCATTGACAGCTTTTGTGTTGTTTCCACAACAGATTGTTGCCTGGAAGCTGATGACCTGAAACTTGACTGAAACAATAAATCATTAATAGCCTACCTGCACTTGTCAGAGTAATAAATCAAACACACTTTACATATCAGCTCTCTCTCTCTTTTTCTCCGTGTTGTAAGTATGTCTTACGAGTATGTAATTTTACTCAATTTATCATGACACAGAATACATGCGAGTCCAGCATCACAAGTTAGTGATTGCATATGTGCTATGATTGTAAAATTACTGTCAGATGATGGTGGTCAACAGCAAATGACATTTCTCTAAATTGTCGTAAGTGACTACCCGCTACCTTTAACTACAAGAGTGGCTGCAACAAACGCCCTGACTCCCATACTTAATGTAGAGGAGGACTACAGGGATTCTGCTCGGTGTTCCTATGGGTCCTGTCCTCTTAAAAGACCAGGCTGAAACAATTTGCTCACATTTCTATTCCCTACAGTGGATTTGTGTTTTGTTCCACGCTATTGCAAGTAGCTGACTCAGACTAAGCACTGCAGAGTATTACGCCAGTTGTTCTGGATGTGAGGGACGAGGAGGCCATTGACTCTCGCATCCATGCTGTTTAACGAGACAGTGCCGGATTGTCTCAGGGGATTCATTTACTACAGTAGATTGAAATGTGGTCAAATGCATTCTGAGGGCAGCCGGTGTCCTCAACTAGTCGGGTGAGTTAAGTGGCACTTCTCCGAACCCCATTTGGAGTTGCTCTTGATCAAAGGCATGACACTCAGCCCCACGAGTCTAGAGAGGCCATGAACCAACCAGCACAATGGAAAAATCCAAGGGCCATTAATTCTACCCAATTTACCTTTCGTTTGGGTTTCATTTGGCTCCTCTATAAATTCAGAGGCAGCCAGTGAGAGCAAATGAAAGGATCCTTGTTAGACGATCATTACTCTGCTAATTGCTTTAGGAATGTGCTATGCACTTAAAGTCAAGGTCAGAGGGAGGGCGCCGAGACATGGGGAGCTCTAATTTGAATGCTGTAATGGAGGCGGGGCAGCCATTTTGGTATGGAGTGTGGGCTGCAGCCGAGGGAGTAGGAGGTCAGAGATGAAAGAAATAGTGTAATTATGCTGGTAACCAACAACTTCAGAGTCCCTTTGATTGAAGATGGCCCTGGTAGAGGGGCAGAGAATGCTGGGATCAGAGATGGAGCACGGTGCAGCCACGAGTAGAGCTACCTCCGGCATAATAGAAAGGTCAAGGGTATTATATTATGTTTTATGCTCCTGAAGCTTAAATCAAGGCAGCCCACTTTCACCGCTATCGTGATCTCTTTGTCAGAGTCATCAAGCATGGCACAACTTTGCCATCACATTTCCAGAGACATCAATTCTGATCTTTTCACTTGTGTTTAGTTTTTTTCATACATTCTCCTGACCTACAAGCAAAGCAGGCTCATCAATTCACACCGTCGAATCCTCTGTCTCTGCCCTTGCCTTGGGGAAACTGGCATTTGTCATATGTGTGGTTGTGACCCTGCCCTATCCTGTGTCCTTTGCAGAGAGATGTCGGAATTGAACTGGATAACCGTCTGGATGAGAACGGCTATTGCTGCCAGTACTGTCGCCGTGGTTACCGCTATTGCCGGCGCTACCACGAACCCCTGGGTGGTTTCAACCCTTGGCCATACTACTACCAAGGAGGCCGTGTCATCTGTCAAATTGTCATGCCCTGCAACTGGTGGATCGCCCGTATGCTGGGGAGGATCTGAACGGGATGTGTGCTGTCTGGGTACGATACGTGTTGTGTTGTGTTGTGCTGTGTTGTGTCGACTGATAAATATTCCAGACACTTGTGAAACCAAAAAAAGATCCACTGCACACAATTATTATCCAATCTGAAAATGGGCGCATTGACTATTATTCTGTCTTAACAGTCTAAATGGAGTTTGCAGCTTTTTGATTCTTTCTTAAAAGGTTGTGAAGAAGTGTCTCATTTTTTCTGACTGCCATTTAATCAGTTTGTATCCTAGCTGTGTTAATCTGTGCACTGGGTGCAATTTAGGCTTCACCATGTCATCATGAACGTGTTTTAAAAGGAACTATATCAGTGCTGTCTGTCTAGCTTTGACATTTTACTGTAGCGTAAAAAAAAAAAAATGTGTATATAGCACAATTGTACATCTGTTTTAGTAAAGCTATCACCTCTACAGATATCATAGTCATTTAATTAAATATATCCTCTTTCTGTTTATGGTATCATGTTGAGCCAAGATTTATAATTAAACATTCACAGATCCACCTCTTCACTCTGATTTAACTCAACAGTCCTTTTTTGATGTAATTACTGTTGTTTTATGCTGCATTGTTTTCACTATAATTGCAATCACAAAAATGTGTTCAATGGTGCTACAGTTCAAACAGTTTTGTCTTTGCTTATTTCAGGACCAGAGCGAGTGTGGTGAAGGTAATTTAATCGGTAACAACACATCTCAAGCTGTCGGGTTGAAATAATTCTCTGCCAATTGCCAGAGATAAGCAAGGAAGTAGCATATGTAATTGATTGTTCTGTCATCATAGTGGTTAGATATTCAAGAGCATTCAAGATTCATGAGATATTCAAAAGTTTAAAAAAAAGGGAGACAAAAATATAGAGCTTTCTTTACATTGTAACGTCCTTTCTCCTTACATTTGAATCTCTTTTCCTAATTTTAAGCAATTAAAATTGAATTGTATGAATAATCTCTGATTCCCTCTTTTGTGAAATGTCCGTGTCGTGGCTCGGTTCTTTGAGTGGCTACATGATGCAATATGATTTTCCTGAAAGAAACAATCCCCCGCTACATTTGCTGGCCAGCTGCTCGTGCACTTCACCTGTGGCGTGGCTTTGAATCTCATGCAGTCCAGACCGTACACATAATCCTCTCTTCCTCTCTGTCCGTGTGTATATATATCTGCAAACCACAAACATTTAGCATCAAATGACATGAAGTGTGTCTTGGCAAGGAAAGACAGCAATTTATGCTATGATTGTCTCTGTCGTCTCACCTGAGAGACTCCTGTGTATCAAAGATGCATGTGTTGTTCCTGTCCTGCATGCCTCCCCACATGACTGTAGCCGGATTTCACTAGCGGCCAGACACATCCTCTTAAAGCTAGAACCCAGGATTTTTTCTTTCTCCACTAATGAGCAGCTATTTTATTTATTTGGACTATTAGGAGTCAGTTTACACAATGTCAGTTTACAGTATTGCCATGGTTAGAGACACATCCCAAAGACCACGGCTGGAAGTTTCCGGGCAGGTGAGGTTTGTCAGCCAGTTAGCGTTACCATGCCAGCCTCCCCAAAGAGCTACACTGAAAATACTTATTGGCTAATGTGGCTAATATGCAAGCAGTGTATATGATGTTGTTGCCTGATTTCATGACAAAAGTTGCAGTCTTTGAAAGTCAAATTTCCTGGTCTAAGTATACGATTGGGTTGGAGGCTTTGCTGTAGGCCGGATATCAAATATTTGTCATTTGCCAGAGGGGAGGGGGAGAAAATTTGTAAATCCCGAATTCCAGCTTTAGCTTAGCAGAGAACAGCTGCTACTTTACCACAAATGAAAAATTTAATTACTATAGAGTAATTTTCAGTATGGTATAGTATTATAGTAAGTATAGCATAGCATATAGTAGTGAATTATACACCATATTATAGGACAGTACAGTATAAAATCGCATTACAGTAACAGCATAGCATAAAGTACTGTATATACTATATAAAATAGAAAAGAATAGAATAGATGTATCTTAAATGGCAAGGCAAGGTAACTTTATTTATATAGCACATTTCATATAGCATGGCAATTCAATGTGCTTTACAAAGAGACTAAAGGTAATACATACAAGTCAAAGTGCAAAGGTTCTGGCAAGCAAGCAAAGGATTTAGATATTAACTTGTGCAGTTCAAATCAGGCGGGAAAAAAAAAAAAAAAAACATTTTAAAAAATACCCTAAAACAAAGGTTATTTTAAAAGTAAGCTAAGAGAATATGTTTGTAGTCATTACTGGGTAGAGGAGGCAGTGTAAAATAGAATAGAGCTCTCAGTTGAAGCCCTCCCTGGCTTTAACTGTAAAAGTGAATATTGGTTGTTTGTGACTGGAACGGCATTTACAACAAACACCGCAACTTCCACACTGTGAAAGTGAAGGTGTCTCCTCTTTTGAAGAGAGATGAAGCGAGGATATGGAGAATCGTAAAGGCGTTTGAATGCTCTGCCGTATGTGAAGTAGTGAAACGGGTTAGGTTTCAAAACACATAATCATCAATGTCCTAACCAGTAAGTTTCACCACTAACTTTTTTTTTTAATCAAGTACATACGTCCCTTATTTACAAGCACTGAACTGAACCTGTGCAATCTCAAGAGTAGACACTGTATAAGATAAAACACCCAACTCACTAAAGCCCAAAATAGTGCCCATAAACTCCACCTCTGATCTGTGGACTAACTCCACTTGGTATGTCATGCAGTTTCAGGGTATATTTGTCTTGGCTACAAGTGTTTCTAACCATAGAAATAACTCCTAATATTGACATGCTGTGACTTTTGGCTCAGTGTAATAATAATGTCACTGATATCAATAATATCTGGCAATGAAGTGGATTCTGTGGAAATGAGGGCAAAACGTATTATTGTATGTAAATTATTTATGAATATGTTCATAATGGTGGAGTTCAGACTGCAACTATATTGTATTTTTAAATCAATAATGTCAATGGCCTAAAGCAATGTGTCAAGTAAAAAATAGTGGCATGAGTTAACAAAGGCAATAATTGCAAACATACTTCAGATAAACTGACAAGGGTACTGCCAAGCCCTTAAGGCAGTGCTGAAAAGTTCATAAAATCAGCGCTGATATGTATTTCATTTCTCACTATTTCTCCCCTTATCTCATCAAACAGTGTAGTGTTTATTAAAACTGATACAGTCAGGTTGCTTTTGCTGCAGAGTTGGGAAACGGTATAAACTGTTAGTTTATATAAGATGCTGTTAGTTGTTAGAGTCTATCTTGCAAGGTCTCTGAAGACACTCAGGAGGCTTTTGTAGTCGCGAGAGTAAATTGCCATGGGAGCCTTGAGAGTCGTTTTGAATGGGATGGCTCACCCTGACTGGAGAGGCTGATACAGCTATTACAGCTGGCTCCCTCAGAGTTTTTTTTTTCAACCCTGCTGGGACAAAAGTCCTGCACCAACCATGAAAGACAAACTTTAGTACACATCCATCTGACAATTAGGTTGTGAGGAGCTGTGTACACGCATCAAGACGGAGGACGGGTGTCATAACGGCATCCATGTGAAACCAACAAGTTGATCACTCTCCCATCGCTGTGTGCTGTAAAAAGTATCTACTATAGGTCTTGGTGTCTTTGCAAATTCACATAGTTTAGATAAAAGTTTATGAAATGAATTTATAGAAATCTGCAAATACTTATTGAGGTGAGACAGTCAAGGCCAAGGATAATTCTGATGTGTTGGCTGGTAATAGTCGTCAACTGAAAAAAAATAAATTTGTTGGAAATGTGCAGTCACCCTGCACTATGCAAAAATGAACAAGGATTGATTTAAGTGAGAACCTTTACCCTCTCACTTAAAAACGTAGAATAAGCAAATAATTTGTCGATGATTAGGGTTGGTGATGGGAACCTTGTAGACTCAACTACCTGGTGCTTAAATGGTGCTTATTTGACTTTTTTGTTGTCAGCTGAGTCTCAAATAGTCTGACTTAAACTGAGCCGTGGTGATTTTGCATAGCGCACCTTCAACAAATGATACAAAATCAAGTTTTATCAGTGTCTCTTTTAAATCATCTTTGGTCATAGACAGATATATAAAAAGAGGAAAATGTACATTCCTATAACAGGGCGCCTTTAATATATGACCAGATTCAACACCGGCAATTTTAGATATAAAGGAGATTCATAATCCTGTGACAGTGGGACTTCTCTTTATAAATGGAATGATGGGATAAGCCAACAAGAAAATCTCACTTCAAATGAGGCCCTTCCCAAGTTTTTCATATATTTCATGCACTGTCTAGGAAAATCCCCCGCAGCACTTGTTTATGGTTGTTTTGATGAGCAGGGGAGCCGATCAACGAATGCTCTGCAGGATATACAGAGATACTGTGCATCTTGCAGGTTAGCACAGTTCAAAGGATTTTGTCTACCTGGCCTTAGGAATGGCCACTATCATTTAAGTTCACAAGTGAATTAATTCCTTTTGTTACTTATCAAAAATGCAGGGAAACTTAACTTCCAGCTGTTTATTTTCATTTCAAGTATTGCTCATCCATTTAGATCTATGAGTTGCTATTCTGGTGGGGGAGAGAGTGAAAACCAATGTATGAGGAGTGTCTGTATTTAGATTAGTGACCTGAAGGAACGGTTCCCTGCATGGCAGACAGTGGTGCAGGCGGCGCTCAGCAGGCATGTATTACCAGTGCCATCTTGTGGAGCAAGAGGTGTACTGCGTCCACAGACACACCAATTTCAAACAAGAGACCAATGCTTTTTTTTTTTTTTTTTTTTGAGGCTTCACAATTGAAAGCCCTGCCACACCTTCTATCTTTAAACATATTTACTGCTGCTTCCATGAGAAAATCTTTGAATTTTAGAGGTGAGGGGTCCATTTATATCTAACCTTGGGTGCAGGCTTGTCAAGGTAAACAGACTGCCTTGCTGCAATAGCCACGAGACCACAGACACCAACTCATTTTCTCCTGTAATGTTGCAGTCAGTCTGGTGATCTGATAGTTAAATAATCTCTCCCTGTACCATTCCTGCTATGGGCTGGAGGCACAATAATGTCAGCCGTCATCCTTCAACTGCTCCCACTGTGAGAGGCAGCATGGCACAGCAGTAAACACTTGCGCTGTGTCAGTGGCTGCAGGCGACACAGAAATAGTCCTCCTCTCCCAGGGCCCTGCTCTCACTCTCTCTTCAGGGCCTCTGACTCACTAACCAAGGAATAGCACCGACTTTGCAACTCTGTTAGTAGCCTTTCATTATTTTTGTAATCCATTACAATCTCCTCCTGCCATATGGCAGACTTCCGATGAGCCACTGAACAGTAAAACGACATCTCTATTTAGACGCTTTTGAAGGTTGTTTGTCGCTCGCTGTGTATTATTCCCTTCAAAATGCTGATACTGGGTCTTCTGCAAAGCATCGGGGGAGTCTGGTTGTGTGATGAAGGCTGTGGCGGTGGCTGTGGTTGTCACTGAACTTCTTGTCTTGTTTTCTCTCTCTCTCTCTGTGTGTGTGTGTGTGTGTGTGTGTGTTGACCCCATGGCAAGGTTGGATTGTGTGGTACACATCTGTGTGTGTGTGGGTGTTGAGAGTGAAGGCTAGGCACACTAGACAAGCCCAGCTGCCAGACAGACTCTCTCAGCAGACCTTACCCCCCCCCCCCCCAAACACACACACACACACACACACACACTCACACAGCCTCAATACAAACTAGTGTAACCCCTCCACCTCTCAACACAGAGAGGCACACATACCTTCACTCGGCAGACCACGGTGACAGGCTCGGCTGTCCGCAGCTCTGGGCATGTCACATGCTAATGTATTCATCCACCCACCCGGCAACTGGAGGAGCAGGGCTCTTAAGTACAGTCCAATCAGTCTCTGGCCTGATAATGGCTCCATTCCAGTTTTCTACAGTAGCTTTTTCCCTTCTCTTCAAATGCCATGTTGTCGACTGCCCCTGAACACTGCGCAGCCTGACAATATGGCTCTGAATTTTCAAAGCAAAAAGCACTTCAGTCCCATTATCTGAACAGTAAAGGCAAATTGACCCAGTAACCCCTTGAAGCCAGCTGTTTCCAGTATTTTCTATAGCACCTATAAACCAACCTGATTGTTTTCATTTGTTAGTGTGGAGGACACCGTTTGTTGCACTGGTTGAAAAGAAGAAATTCCTGATTGTTTGGTTATTTGTTGTAATATTTGTTTACGCATCTTGCAGTTGGTTTAGCGTAAGAAAATGGATGTGATAAATATTTGGTTTCATTTTGCTGTCCTAAGGGGAAAAAGAGAATTGTTCATGAATTAAAAACAAGCCTAATTTTTTTTTTTTTTAGCTTGATGGCCATTGGCTGAGTTTATCTAACTGGTTTTGAAAAGGTTTCATAAACCTAGTTCCCAATTTTCCAACAAAACGGGGGCATGCAATCCTTCAATTCAAGTTTGAACATGAACATCACCGAAATTGGTGTCAGGAGGTTTTCACCCAAAAGTGACAATATGATTGGGAGCAGCTTGTTTCTCCTCTGGACTGCCAGTACTGTGAGATACTGGTGCATGTGCGAGTTCATCTTGCTTGTTAATTCACGCTAACAAGGAAGACAAATGAGAGGCAGTTTAATTTTAAAAAGTGTCATTTGACATTTATCTGTTTACCGTGGCTCGCTACATCACAGCGCTTTGTCAGCTCGTTTTTCGATAGCAAAACAAAGAAAATATATCACATTTCAGTGAGGATTTCTTTTATTACATTGATTTTCCTTAAAAATCTATCCTATATTCAGCATAAGGGAGTCCATTTACAACCCATGACAAAAACAACAACAAAAAAAAAACCTTACAAGGCAGAAAGAAGCAGTGGACATACCTCAGCATCTCACAGACAACAGTGCTTCAAAGAATAACCAAGGCAGAAACAAAAATATATACAAAGTAAGCCTCAGCCAAAAAAAAGCTGCTTGATCCCCATCCAAAGTCTATCATGCAGTTGGATTTCAATGCAATGAAGTGATGTAACCCAGCACAGTTACTGATTGTCACAATTTTGCATAACCATGTACTTGTACAGTGTGTATACATTCAGAATGCCAGTGAAAACATAGAGCCCTTTGGCTAACATGGGGTTGTAAAGCGACATTTAAAGGATAATCCTGGTTATTTTCAACCTGGGCTTTATTTTCTTTATTTTCCAAGTTGTTGTTTTTTTTTTTTTTTTCCAATGAACATGAGCATTTAATGTATTTAAAATTTTGTCATATTACTTCAGTGTAGAGCTTTATGTTGCTTAAGTGCAAACTCTCCATTACACACTCAAAGGCCAAAGCAAGCGGCAACAGTTGACCAAAAAGCGATTAAAACACATCAGAACGGCGGAAGACCAACTAAGGAAATACAGAAGCAGGTGAGCAACACTATAAAGTATCAAATGGACAGTTATTACTTAAATGTCATGATAATTGTTCAATCAAAGCTATTTCAAGACCTGTTACTGCCGTGTGTTTATGCTGACTTTTTTCCACTGTAATCTCGGCAAAACACTGAAAATAGGAGCCTAAACCTTCAGTGTTCCTCTGAGCTTTAAATAATGATAAAGGTTATTGTGTAGAAAGGGCAATAACGCAATAGTTTATCTGAGTGCTATTGTCGAGTGCTGGATCTTGCTTTGCCCTTTGAGTGTGTATTGGAGAGCAGTGTGTTCATGAACTGAGGATATTTAAAGTTCTACGGCAAAGTAAGTGACAAAATATTGAACAAAATCAATTGTCATGATGGCTAAAGCTAGGAAAATAAGGTCCAGGTTGAAAACACCCAGAATTATGTTTTAACTCCTGTCCTCAGGTGCTAGGGCAGATGGAGGTCAGCGTGTCTGACTGTCCTCACTCTGCAGCTCCAGCCCCGGTGAAAATACAACCAATTTAGCCATGATAGCACTCACGATCAATATGGCTTCAGCTCCAGTAGGACTTCAGGGCCAATCAGACGTCTAGCCTGAGAGGTCCTTAACAAAGTGGGACAAAGAAATAAAGAAAGCCCAGACTCAACTGGCCAAAGAGCAGGAGAGGAGAGGAGAGCACCAGAATTGCAAATGCATCATAGAAAACAGCATTGATGAGTCATTATACCAAATAAAGAAATAACCAAACAGAGTTAAGATCTGATTTCAAGCAGATGCTGATTGACACTGTAGATACTGATAATTGAAGGGCTATAAAGCACAACAGGACATATTTTGCTGCATAGCCCCTTCTGCTGGACTGTTGAAAAGGGTAAAGAGGTATGTCCGCTGAAAACAGATTCAAAGCACATGTAATACAAATTTAAATCCGACACACAACGGAAGATATCTACAAGGATAATAATATGATAATGATGCTGCACTGAGCACTTGAGTCCAAAAACTGTGGAAATACCAAATTTTAATATATGGAATGCTTTACAAATGAAAAAAAAAAATGTTGGTCTTAAAAAAAACCTACCAAATAAGTTTCCTGGTATTATTTTCATATTCTTTGAAATATTCCCTCGTTTACATATTAAAAAGAAAAACAAATGTGCCTTTTTTATACAGAATTTAGAAATTCACAAAATAAATAAATTCATTGCGGCCTTAAAATTGAATCTCAATTGTATATTATATGTATATATATATATATATATATATTCATATATATATTCCATTTCATATAAAACAGGATTTAAACCTCGAAGATACAAGCCTCTGTAGCAGAGGCTGATACAATCTATTTCATCCTGTGTATTCTCTTTCTCTCTCCATTCCTCCCTCTCTATCTTGCTCTGCCTCAGGTCTGCAGCTATATACAAACAGGTCTGATATTGGACTGTCCTTGGTAGACAGAAAATGCCCATTTCCATAGTAACACAGTGTTTTAAGGCCGGGAGTAATAGAAGGAAATGCATACCTTTTTGTCTATATGAAAATAAAGGAGTAATAAGGTCTCAAAAATCAAAGAGTATGAAAAATCATCAGTCCATTTTATGCTTTCCCAGACATTTCCAAGAAAGAGTCTCGAGCTGTTTGAACTTCCTGTAAGGCACTCTTCAGTTAAACTCTGACATTGCATCCATCCCTCATGCCTGGGAAGGCAAACTGGTGTGTGGTTAAAAAAAATAAAGAAAGGAAAAACCACACACGTTATCTCAAGTCTCATTTCACTGCACCATTTGGCTGTTTTTGGTTTGTCGCATTGTCCGATTTGGAGCAATAGTCTCTGTGAGCATCGCTACCAGTCCAGTGAGATCTGCAGATAAGAAAATTACTAGTCTAACTGGCACATTTGGTACAGGGATCCCTGGTAATTCTAATGGCTGTTTTCCTAGAGGGTACGATTTGTATGTGTGTGTGTGTGTGTGTGTGTGTGTGTGTGCATGCGTGCGCACGCGTGTGCGTGCGTGTGTTTGTGTGTGTGTGTGTGTGTGTGTGTGGTGAGGGCTGTGTCTACAGAAGATAATCCCAGTTCTGACTAATAACATTTCTGAAAAACTGAATGCTCCCTTAATGTTCAAAATTAGGCACATAGTCACAAAATTTGTGAGTAAACAAAAAATTCTGAGGCCAAATTGACCACCCTTTAAGAGCAACACACTGCAATATCCCTTGCTCTGATCTTTGATCAGATAATTATGGTAGGAAAACGAAAGTCTGTTATGAAAAATTATTCAATTGCTGTTTTCATTTAACCCAGTATCGGAGAGTCCTGTAGCCCTATACTTCTGTGGGCTCTGTCTTTATCTGGATAAAGTTTACAGGGAGTTGGACAGACAGTGGCAGCTCCTGCAGGCCCTTGACTCCCTGCTCAGGCTGCAGGGACATTTCCCCACGCACCTCCAGCTCCTCCACAGGGGTGAGGCCCTCACTGGGGCTGCTACTCTGGGAAAAGTGTCCATTAACTGTGGTTTCGCCGCCAGATTCCTGCCCCTGACTTTGACTGGTGTCAATGATAACAGTCCTATAATTCAGCTCTGCTTCTCCTGCCTCCATCTCTTCTTTTGCAAAGGTATTAGCCATCAGTGATGGATCACTATTGACCAATGACTGGAAGTAGTTGGGGTCCAGGATCTCCTCTTTGACCTGCAGCCCATGGAGGTCGCTGGACTTGAGCACAGTGGCAATTACGGTACCAGGCTGCTGTGCCACCATGGTCTGCCCACTGGTTGTGTTGAGGGTAACCAGGCGGGGGAGACCATTAAGACTGGAAGCCGTGGAGCTGATGACTCCCGTAGGGGAGGTGCACGAAGAGAGGGAGGAGGCGGTGGAGGAGCCCAGGCTGGTGACCAGGAGCTGCTGGCGAAGGCTGTCCTGGAGGTTGCTGGCCCCAGTAGCTAGAGAGGCTGCCTGGATGGTAAGCAAATCCTTGCCACCTCCTGTGGTAGAGGGTAAGGTGTGGAGTATTACCCGAGGAGGAGAGGAGTGGCTGGAGTCCCCGTTGGCCAGAACAGTGGTGAGGGGCACAGACTGGAGTGAGCTGGGGGATGTTAGGACCATGGGAACTGATGTAGGAGCATTGATGGTCCTTAAAAAAAGAAAATGGATAGCTTTGAGAATCACTCAATTGAATAGCTATTCATGTCATCAACAGCCTCTTCATGTTCTTTTACAGTACTGCTGTACTTGAGTATTCAGCTAGTAACACTACAAATATAGACAAAAATTTATCTTGAGTGAAGCCCTCTTGAATTCTCTTGGCCTGCACACAGAAAGTTTCTACAGTATATGGTTATGATCCTAAACAGAAGCACTTCCTACATTAATACAATGTTGTACATTGACAGTTGCTGCCCTGCAGAAATCTTTATTTACGATTGTTTTGTCTTCTAAATGTGGTCAGTGTTCATTAGTCATGAGAAAAGCCAGACCATTGCTAATACATTGGAAATACACATGCATCAAAGGAAAACTGAACCAGTTTCACTTTCTGAAAACTGACTTTTTGTAGATACAAGGTTTCTGCCGGGAATGGAATTCCCTTTAAGATGATAACCATTAATAAAAGGTTGACAGAGAGACTGCTGGAAACAAGGCTGAGTCACTCGGATATTATGTGACTTTCAAGGACAAGTGTATGTGTGTGTGCATGTGTGCGTACGTGTGTGTGAGCACATTATTTGGCTCAGACTGTGTTTGTGGTATATGTCAGGGGTTCCTAAAGCGGTTCATGTCAAGGAAGCCCAGACAGATATGCTTTACACAATAGAGCCCCCATTTGATAAAGGATTTGTCTGCGGGACCCCGGTCTGAAAAGATTTGTGTTGCACTGTAGGTAAAAACATGAAGCCTGTCATCAGAAGTTAATCTTACACAGTGTCCTCTCCCATTGTGTGAAATTTTAATGGACCAAGATGCAGTGACAGTGAACTATTCCTCATTTTGAGGACCACTCTAAAAAGACCTCTGGGGTTCCTAGATCCCAGCAGAGAAACCTCTAATATAAGAGACTGTGTACACTACCTCCCAAGAATATATAGTCCTCTTGCAAATGTCCTACCTCACAGATTGTGCTGGAGCTGAAATGGCTGTCCCCTGGTTGGGCTGCAACATATGGACGTTCTGAGGGAGCTGCTCAGCCTGTCCGCCATGTGCTTCCTGGTACACACCATTATCGTTTGGCTCTTTCTTCATCTGTCTCACCGAGACATGCTGTTGACCATGAGTCCTCCCATGGCCTTTGGACCCTCCACGAACCATAGACCGCCCATTGCTGGCAGATCTCTGGCTCCCATAGCCAGAATTGGCATCAGAGGCTGTACCTTCATCCTCAATCACCACCAGATCGCTTGGCATCTCCTTGAACTGGTAGACCAGCCGCTGCCCCTCCACCTTAGCCAGGATGCCTCTCTGATAGTAGTACCTAGAAAAGAAAGCAGACATAATACTTTTTAACACATTATAGAAGTTCTCATCATCAAATATTAACAACTTCCTCCAATTGCCATTATGGTTATGAACTAAGCTATAAAATCATGTCAACAGAGTCCAATGCTAAGTGGGAACTACAGGACATGACAATGCCCCTACAATGCCCTGGAGTTTTCAGTTATCTGAGCTGAAGACATGGTGCTCATCAGTATGATCCTCTCACCTGAGAGCTCTTCCCATGGTCTCGTAGTTCATGTCAGGCTTGTTCTTGTGTTTGCCCCACAGTTTGGACACAGCTTTAGAGTCTACCAGCTTAAAGATACCCTTCTCCCGTTGTGTCCACTTGATGTATTTGGGACAGGTGTTTTTATCTTGCAGTAAAGCCAGGAGGAACTCCCATAGGTAGATGGTGTTGCCTGCAATTTCAAGGAGAATAAATTAACTCATGTATTTAACATGCAAGTCTATTAGAGCTTAATGGTACTGCCTTGGAGAAGCGTTGTATAGATCTATAATTCATTTAGCATTTCAGAGTTTTACTTAACAAATGCAAAATGGCAGCTATGCAATTACAACAGAAACTACTCTGACTCTTACAACCAGCATTGTGTCAGTGGTGCCTGTGTGTATGTGTGTGCACCTAGGCAGGGAATTAATTATACTGAGCTTGGCAATAGATTACTCTAATCTGCAAGTTGCTTTGGCCATAATTGGTTAAAAACAGCAACCCTTCCAGCAGCCACTTGAATCCCAGACACCATGACAGGGTGATGTATATGTGTGCGGTTGAACCCACTGTCCCCAGCCCCCTCCTCTTTCTGTGTCGCACACTGCATGGTGCAACGGAGAGGGGGCCCACATCTAACAGAACTAATGTATTTCTATCAGTAGTGCATCAATGTGCCCTCCAGCCCGCAATCACTTCTCTTTCCCTGTGAAACACAGCACTTTGAGATCACCTCATCAATTAACTCGCCCAGATTCAACCCCACTGGACTGCAGGGGTTGAGGACTGCTGTTTGCACACTACACAAGAGGAAACACAGAACATACACAAGAGGAAGAGCGACCTTGCTTTTTATTGGCTCATTACAGAGAAGTGTACTAGTTAGTGAGACTTACCTTTGCCCTCCTTGCTCTTCTTCCTGAGTGGCAGGCTGGGAGTGCTGATAGGGGAGCAGGGACGCACCACTCGCGGCTTGCGCACTACGATACAAAGAGAGGTTTATTGTATTTTAGGGTGAAAGGTCACCGTCAAATCACCCAATTACCTACATTACTGTCAGCTGCTGAACACTGAAATTTTTGGCGCAAGAGATGCGATTCTTATGCTCTAACAATGCCCCCCACAGGTGAGAAGGACAACAGCATTACCTTTGGTTTTTTTCTGAGGTTTGGATGGACACTTTTGGGGAACCTCATCCATAGATGAGGTGTCATCATCCAGAGATACATCAAGGCCACCACTGTCCATATGGTCAGGTCTCAAAGGGATGTAATTCAGTTCTGACTCCAGCAGAGTGCCATAGGTGTGAACTGAGTATAAACAAGAGAGATACTAATGTGGCAAAGACCAAAAAACTCTTTCTCATTTCCCGCCAGATCTAACGCCTTATGATCAAAGACGGATCAAAACGGCATGGTTCCTCATCACTTCTGACAAAGAAACAGGGGGAAATTAGCAATGCAAAATAACTTACTCATGCGCTTCTCATCCAAAATGTTGTTTGGAGACTCCATGTTAAGAAGGGCTGCTGCTGCCTCATTGGTCTCCATGCTGTCCTCTGTGCCTGAGGGTGTTGTTTCTACCGGCCATACAAAAACAGTCATCAACACAAAATCCATATATGTAAATATGTTTGACCTGAATAAGAGAACATTCAGTATTGTAAGTGAAGCATCTTCAGGCTGTGTTTTAATTATGGAGTTTTTATCATTTCACAATCTGCAGCAGGGACAGACATATATAAAATCAACACTGAAATGCAACATCAGACTTAGTTTTATTTGCCAAGTCTGCACATACAAGGAATTTGCCTTGGTGGATTACACGTTGAGAAATAGTAAACATAACACAACAAAAAATCACAAGTAGTATGAAGTAGTATAAACCAAGCATGTAATCAGTGGTAAACTGACTATATTGGTGCTTGTGGAAGCATGCATGAAGAAAATGGTGCAGTGCTAAACACCCTCAGCCTAGAAAACGAGTGGTTTACCAACCAAAGCTTAACTCAAGTGATGCAACAGTCAGACTCTGCAACAGTCTTTATAGCTGTGTCCTCCAAGAGCACATGCAAATTAAAATTAGAATTTTTGGGGACAGACAGAACAGCTTATACTGGCTGCACAAATAAAAACAGCTGAAACAAATAAAAATAGAAATTTAAGAAAAAAGTCTCTCCTGCATGTGTCTTACTTAAATATCTTAAAGGACAACGTGTAAATAAAGTGACTCATATATGATTTGACATTTCAATTTGTTTTCACTAAAAATGCAAAATATGGATGGGAATCTATGAACAGGAAATAACTCCATACCCTGCTGGTGCAGTGTTTACACAACATCCCTTTCTGTGTGTGTGTGTGTGTGTGTGTGTACTAACTGTGGCAATTTAGGCTTAACATTATATATTAATTCCCTTGCAAAGTACAATTTTCTTGTTATTAAGGAAAATATCACCACAAATCGTAGCCACCCATTTTCTTTGCATCCTTACCTGAGAGATCAACCCCTCCCACCATGATGGGCTCCTCCACCACATGGAGAGTGGTGTCCACCATGATGCCGTTGGTAACCTCATCGGACTCCAGGCCTGAATAGACCTGCATCAGGTCGGCTGCAGGCACCTGCTCCACAATCACTGCTGGGAATACTGACGGGTCATCCAGCTGAACATAGAGAGACGCCAACACAGGAAACAAATACAAAGAAGGTATGAGACATTGTAACACAGGTATTATGTCTGGGAGGCAAGTGGATTGACTGACTTTGTGTGCATGTGTGTTTATGCGTCTGTAAATGCACACACATTTGTACCTCAATTTAAAAATGGCATTAATTCTTCCATTACATGTGAAAATGTAACATAAGAAAACCCAAATTCACTGACAGTTTAATGTTATAGCTTGATTTTGGCTTCTCATCCTCATTACCTTCTAAAATACAGTAGATTCATGCCCAGCTAATATAGCAGCACATAGCATGAAGGAGAGCTCATTTCAGAAGTGTTGCAGCAGTCCACAGAGACCCACTAGAGAGGACAGGAACCAGCTGTCTGATTTGGCCTACTTCTCCTGAGAAGTTAATCTTATGCTCAGAGATTTTATAAACCCAAACGAATGTTAATTGATCAATCATGAATTCCAGGCAAGCACTCCTCTCATCTTGCCCCTGTCTTGCTCTGGGAATTTCAACCTTGCCTTCTCATTTCCAGTATGACATAACCTAATGCAGGAAGGAGCAGGGGAACAGAGGAAATTACAAGAGTTGGGGCCAAACCGTTTGGGACTGACACAAGAGCTATTGAGAAACCCGGCAAACCTGAGAGCTCCTCCCTCAACACACACCATGTCAAGAGTACCCACTATGCACTTAAGGGACAGATGTAGAGGCCAGGTTAATTCTTTGACTAAGTGAGTCACTTGGCCTTCTGAAATATACAACCTCCTTTTGTTTTGTTTTCATGTCGTTTGTCTGGTTCCGGTAGCCTTGTGCAACAGCTTTCCATTTCATTTATTTCCAAGTGTTTGAAAAACATACAAGATGCAGATTGACCTTACACAGAGACTGTTGCTAGAAAATAAAAAGTAAAATACAAAGGTCTAGATATGGCATAAAAATATTCAGAATCCTTGTATTTTGACGACATTTGCTCATAACAAATGCCATTTGCAATCGCTGTTTCTATGCAGATAAAAACAACAGTGTCAGATGATGACCAGGAGATGGCGGCAGACTACCTTCAAAATTGTATCAATATTATTACTAGCAAAAGATCAATACCAAGCAGCATATATAATGATTTCTAGAGGCCTATTCCATGACTAAACTAAAAGTGAAAGTGTACTCAAGGCAATTATTGGCAATTATTTGCCAATAATAATGCCAAGCTGCATGCAATCAGAATGAAACTAGCAGTGCTGCCGTACACATACTAAAGTAAAACATTTAAGTTGCATTGTTGACGATATCAGGATTAACTCAGATGCATTAGCTACACTGGCAAACACTTTGAGCATGGTGACAAAGAAGGGAAGATGCTTGCTGTTCATCTTAAACAAGAGGAGAGCAAACAGTCAATTCAAGTTATAAGAGACTCTAGAAAATCTGTCAATGCCATTGACAATGCTTACTGCCACAATATGTCTTTGTCAAAAACCTGGGAAAGACCACCAGTTAATGAACTTTTTCCAACCTTTAAGTCTCCTTAACGATTATAAAGTCTGGAGAAAGTTATTCCATCTCTAGTGAATCTGGACCAGGTGGGATTCGTAGCTAGGCGTGAGTCAGGTAATAACATGAAGAGGCTGTTTCAGGTAATGTCTAGTGCCAGCTCTCTCATAAGAAGCTGTCTATGCCGAGGAGTAAAGGCAGATTGGGTGTACCTCACTTGTATCTCTATTAACTTTCATACAACGCCAGATTCCCCATTGTATGGGATTATGGAATTACAACTTAAAAACCAAACTGGGATAGGCTGGAGAGTCTGATAATCACAGAGCCAGGTTCTAACCTATTGATCAAGATGCCTATGAATGGACATAACTTACATCAGGTAGGCCAAATTGTGAAAGACAATACCATAATTCCATTTTCAGAAATGACAACAAAATTTAATCTGAATGAATCCTCTTTTCTGTTGTATTTGCAGTCAACAGATACTGTCACAAAAATAATCTCAAAGAATACCTATACAGGTTGCCATGAACATCTGGATAGCCTTAAAAAAAAAAAAAGGGGGGGGGGGGGGGGGGGGGGGGGCTTGAGCACTCTATGTGGCCCTGTCCAGCTGTTAGGGCCTTTTTGAACTTTATAAGTATGGAAGAACTTGCATCATCACAATAAGGTCATTCCTGGACTCACAAGATCTCACCCTCTTCTCTTGGTGATATATAAAGAAAATAAGGACATTATGTGTTGGAGCAAAGCATGTGTTGATGTAAGATTATGTGCACGCATGTGTTCTCATGGGCACACTATGTGTCAAATATAGATTCATGCATAAAATGATTCAACACTGTTAGTCCTCTCCATTCCATCCTTTCACTGGTTTGTCTTGTCTGCATTCGCCATGTCCTTGTGTCGTCACACTGTCATTTTTATGATTGTCTGTCTGTCATGGAAATTCTAACAAAAAATCTAAACGGAAAAAAGACACTGAAAAGCACACTGAACAGCAGAGCAATTAATAATGAAGAAAGTGTCACATTGCAGTATGCTGACACCCCTTCCCTCTTATATGTATATCTGTATATTATCTATTCATTCATGCAAATTTAATTTCAGCAATGAAGGTCAATTAAGAACACATTCTACTTAGATGATGGCCTGGGAAAGGCAAACTATATAGGCCTGTATACTGTATATGTATAGTAAGTGTAGTGGGAGGATCATGCATAAAGGCTTATCTGTTTCTGTGCACAAGTCTCCATTGTTGGTTTGAACCTCTAGGCCATACCAGGTGTCTGGGCCTTGAGCCGTGGGGGTGGGGAGAAGGGCAAAGGAGTCCAAGGCTATGCTCACATTCAGCTACACTTTAACTAGGAAATTAACAGACCAACTCATTATCTCTACACAATGTTAGATGGTTAAGCCTCACAGGCAAGCCCAAAAGTAATTGCCAAATGATTGCTTATAAGTACATCATTCGACACACATTTAGTGTGGTATCTATGAGTCTAAAGCTAAATATTTCTACAAGACGTCTGTCTGTGAACATCCACAACAAACTGTCTGTGCAGTGTCAGCAGCATCGCTGACCGAAAACTATGAGGCTTCTTGGGACTACTGAAACCCTGAATTTTGCTTTGACTATAGAAACTAACAACATCTCACGGACATATACAGCATGTTTGCTATTAATCAGAATCTTTAGTCGACATATTATCGGATAGCTAGACAGTGAGGATACCTCCTCTGTTCTCGGTGCACTGATACTTGCTGTCCTTGAATGAGTGTTTGTGTGTGTGCAGACCAAGACATTTGGACTATCACTTTGGTCTGCTAAGTTCTCTAGCCTGTGCGTCAGCAGCAGTGCCGTCTCCCCTCCCCTCCCCTCTGCAGACTGAATCCCACTTGGAGTCTGCTGACAGAGCATAAGAAGTCTGAGGCTGCTGTCTCCGCCGTTGTTTTGATGTAACAGGATTCTGTTTTTGCTGGGAACACCTGCAAACTGGTCTTGTATTGTCGTGTAAACTAGGTGACATTTTGACCATTTAGAAACCTGTCCCAATGCACAGGACAATAAGTTTTCAAGAGTCAAAACCCTGGCTCATGGTGCAAGTTGTGTGAGGAGTGTTGTAGCACAATAGGCATCCTAAATTTAAGATATCTGAGATTTTGATGTAGAAAATACATAAAACTGAATAATAAAGAGGAGGAAAATAATTATTTGTGTTGGCAAGTTTTGTACAGTTGGATGTCTGTTTGCTGTGAGTAAAACTGCCTCTTCCTCTTTGTTGACTTGAATAGCATTCTTAGTAACAAGAGAGATAAGAACTATAGGCCCCATTTGCATTTCTAAGTTCCTTTTTCTGCCTTTGAAAACAACGCCATCTACAAGCAGTTTCTGCACAACCCACTCTTCTCTGCATTACCTGCCCAGCCACAATTTTGAGTCCAACGGTCTGCACACTTCAGTGTCTTCCTAATCATAATATTTGAGGAAGTGTAGTGGCCCGTAACATGAGAGGGAACTATCAGAGCACCAGGAGTTGTTCACTTGCATGATAAATGCATTTGTTATCTTACCTTAAAAATATAGGGACAAGTTTCACTTTACTTCTACTGCTTTCAGAATAGGGAAATGAATCTATTTTTTTGAAGTTTCCCATTGTTGAATAAGGACTAAACTGAAACTTGATTGTTTCATTACAGCTACAGTAGCTAAATATCATTCTGCAGTCATTGCATGATATACCGCAAGGAGCTACTTATTGACTTCAAAACAATATAGCAAGACTAATCATTATAGAAAGTTCTCTATGGTTTCACCTGGCTCTAATGGCTTTATTGTGGCCAAAATAAATCTTTACACCAGCTGAAAGAGCTGGGTACTTTAGCCGTGCGTTAGGGTGTCCCATTGCTATTGTGGGGTATTTCTAAGACTCAATAAATAGGAGTATAATGTTTGCATAAAAGCTTGTGTGGGTGCAGGGAGGAACAAAATTGTAGCGCTGGAACAATGCACGACCTTTTGGTGGAATTTTCCCGTCACCTCCAAACAGTGTTGTAACTGGTCTGTCAGGTTAGGCCTGAAGCAGCACTATTCAGGGATCCAGTGACAACTTGTTACTCTAGATACACACACACACACACACACACACAGGGCCACAGGTACACAGATACACATAAACACACACATTTACACTCAAAATCAAGCCTGCCCCGGGCAGACAAAGGTGTGGGGATGAGATAACAGCACACCTGACTGGACAATAAAACACAAGCAGTCACAAGTTCACAGACATGCATACAGACAGTGAGGTTTGTGTTCCAAACATCTTCATAGCCAAGCCACACCTTTGCCTCCCATGTTCACTGACACAGAGGTCTTTCACTTCTCCCATGGCTGCACTTCCAGCCGCCCTCCCTGCTCTTCCAACATCCCCTCTTTGCTCCATCCTCCCTCCTCCTGTTTTCTTCCCCATCATCTCACCAGAGTTAGAGATCACAGGCTCTGACCCACAACTAGTCCCGCCCCAGTATCTGTTTACACAAGCTTGTTTTTCTTGCTATGAGGCCTCCATTAATCAATGAGATCTCATAGAGCTGCGTCTGTTTTGGGAAGATGAATGGCGCAACACTGGTCTAGAGGTCGTTGCATCAAATCATTCCTCTGTTTATGGTACAGTAGTGCAATATAGACTAGGAGTCCAGCCGTGTGCGAGGCTTGGTAACAAAAGGTTAGGTTTAAAAATGTTAAAACTGTACAGTAAATGTTTCAGCAAGGTGATAGCTACCTGATTGATCTCGTCCATCCCGTTGCTGGCGAATTCAAACACCAGTTCACTGGGCTGCACTGCAGTCGTCATGGCAATGGAGTTCAGAGGGCAGGGAGGAGATTCAAAACACTCCTGCTCCTTCTCTGCACAGACAAGGCCAGCAAATGTGGCAGCGCCTCAGTGTAACCACACAAAATGGCTTCCACTTGACAGATCTGACTCTTCCTGGTTCGCTGTGCAGCGCCGTCAGTGCCCGCAGCAGCAAGTTGGCTCAGGGAGAGACCACGAGCTGGGTTTCAGAGGCGTGCGGTGGCCCAGGTGGAAGCAGCCTCGTCCCTCTCTGACACAGAGGCTGAGTCCCGCTGCGCCTGGAGCATCTACACCTAGCAGAGAGAAGAGGCAGATGCTGAGGTCAGGAGACATATTAGATCAGTTTAATTTCACTGAGAGAGAAACTGGGGGGGGAGGAGCAGAGACAGTGCAGAGACAGAGGCTGTTATTTGTAGGTGTTTTTGAGGCTCACATGGCATGTGTGCAGTAAAACAATCTCCTATCCATACAGTTTCAGACAGGACACAGATATCTGAAGCATGCCCGGCTCTGATCCTTGATGCTGAAAAGGCCACAAAGCGGGGAATTCAGATCTCTCATTCCTGCCTGCCTGCCTGCCTGCCTGCCTGCCACACAAGCTAACCAAGCAGAGTCAAGACCATGGAAAAACTTCACTCCAGAAAAATAGCTGTCACCAGAATTCACACTCACTCACAGTGTAATTCTATGCCTGTAAGTATTAAAAAATGAGTTTTTTCCCTGTATTGTTCCTTTCATTCTAAGCATGAATCTTAATTCTAAAATTAGAGTTCTGACAGTGAAATACAAGAAATGTCTGTATTCATACCTATATCTCCTCTGTGCATTTCAGGCTCTCAGGCAAAGATGTAGCTTGTCCACATAGATTCTATGAAATCATTAGCATGTGGTCAGGAGCACCCTGACTTAGTGAATAGTTTATTTTAACACACCTGCGCTCTATCATTTCAGAACTGTGTCTGTCTCCGGTCTCTGTAGGGACGCACCCCTTCCACGCACAAGCAGACACACATATTCACACACAAACACCACACCACCCAGGATCATAAGGCTCAAGGGGCTGATATTATGATCACGAGTACACCCCCGCCCCAACCACCTCCCCCCACAGACACACACACACGCTCACACACACACTGGTAAAAGAGAGAGATCACACTACTGATGGTGCTCCTTGAGTCTCTCTCTGCCAACCCTCGGGGAATTACTGTGATTGCAGGTGGTGGGGGAGGGAAATTGGTGGTCACGCGTGCGTGTGTGTGTGTGTGTGTGTGTGTGTGTGTGTGTGTGTGCGCGCGTGCACATGCATGTCAAAGAGTGAGTGTGTTGAGGTGTGTCACAGCAACAGTCTACCCAAAGGCAGGTTTCAGGGGCTGAGGAAAGGGAGGGGCTGACACTGGGCTTAAGAGTAAGTGGAGAAGAGACAGAGAGAGAGAAAGAGGAGAGGAGGGAGAGGAGAGGAGGGGGGGGGGGGGGGGGGGTACCAAGCCTCACACCCTACTCTCCCCACTCTCTCAGACACCAAAGTGCTGGCAACAGTAGAGAGGGGAGAGATGGCAATGTTTCGTGCACCCCCCCCTTCTCTCCCTCCCTTTTCCCACTGCTGCAGGGTGGGGCCTATTTGCTTTGAAATGCCTGTGTGACTGACGAAGTTGCATTCCAGGCCCAATTGTGTTTTGAAGGGGGCGTTGTGGGAGAGAAGGTGGGAAAGAGGGGAGTCGGGACTGAACTCCCGTGGCTTTAAGGGCATACGGGGCCAACCAAATTGTGTGATCAAGTTCCGCTTTATCTTGTGTCTCTCTGCTAAGCATCCAGAGGGAATGGTAACATGTGGCCTGGCTCTGGGAAGCATTGCTCTGGGAGAACAGACAGATCGAGGAGAGATGGGGGAGCAGATCTGAAGGCTAGCGTTTCATTCCAATCAGCCCTTCTTGAGTGCTCTCCCAAGCAATGTCTGTGCCCGGCTCTGCCACAGGACGCTGGACGCTGCCATCTGGAGCTCTTCAGTGAGCCCTGCGCTTCTGGCACTTTTGCTTGTGAATGACACCGGAGCAAAGACGAGGGGATATATGAGGATTCCAAATGGAGAGGATGTTCAAACCATGTGAAAAAAACATCTGTGGCCAGACATGTCTCTGGCTGGTCTGTCTGCTAAGTGGGTCTCCCCTTGCAATTTAACACAGACCACACACACACGCACGCACACACATACAGAGCGGACCCCCTCATCTGCCCTCTGTGAAGCTGGACCAAGAGACCCCATGTGGGATGAAGTAAACATTGAGCGGTCTGGTTCATATGGCAGCACTCTGCCCTGCCCTCCTGCCTCCTCCTGGATGTGAAAAAGACAAAAATAATGCCTAGTCTGTAAGGCTTTCTCCATACCAGAGCATCTTAGCTCCTCTTTCATGTCTCAGTAGCCACAGTTCCCTGTTACTTTTATGGACGCGGAGCTGTTAGATAGCAGCTTGTGAGCCTGCAGGCAGGGTTGTAGGTAAATGATGAACAGATTGCAACATCCAGTCATTACTGGGTTATTGGTTGACAGGAAATGAGCTTTTATCGAATCAATCTGAATCAAGATAGAAGTACACAGCCTCTCTTGCTCTCTCACTCCTCACTCTTTCTCCTGATTTCCTTCTCTGATTGGCATGAGGGTGTATGTGTGTGTGTGTGTGTGTGTGTGTGTCAAACCAGCTTTGTATGCTGTGCTTATACCCCAATGTATCAGTGTCAGTGTCTGCACCAACTGAATGCATGTGTGTGCATGTGAGTGTACGTGTGCGTCTGTGTGTATTTTCTGTATTCTCCCCGTCAGAGCTTCATTGATCTGGGTGGCCCAGTTGGCACGGTGCTAACAGCAAACAGGGATACAAGAAGACCTCAGCCATTAGCCAGACGCAGCCTGCACATTATCCCCAAGCACATGACAACAGCTGCCTTGTCCCAACACAGAGGCAAGGCTGTAGTACGTCAGAGAGGAGAGGAGGAGGAGGATAACGGCAAAGGGAGGGATTTTGTTGCCGAGTTAGTCAATGCATAATACTCCACAGAGCAAACAGACTGCCTCTGACTTGCTCTGGGTGGGGCCTTCTTGGACAAACTTGGGTATTTTACAATGGTTACCAGGCATGACGGCTCCACTATTGCCCAAGTCATGTGATGACGATGATGTGATTCTTCCTATCCTCTCTTCCCACCTCCCACTAGTCATGCCTGTGTGTGCTGTATAGCAGCCGAGTATGCATGAGGCTGAGGAGGAGTATGAAACAAACATGGCTCTACTCCGCCCCTACAACATGGTGACTGCCAGTCGCAATAACAACCAATTAGAGTCAGGATTCATGAACAAATGCAGCATTCCCAGAAGGCCCTACTTCCCCCGCTTTAGTCTCTTCAGCTGAGCTCATTGTTGACCATGAAAGGAGGTAATTTAAGCCAATTGAATGACTATGCAGTGAGTCACCCTGCATGTGGTGAGTGCAAACATTGTGGGATACAAGAAAAGTACCAGGGCAAACTCTACTTATCTGCCATTTTCAGCTCAGATTACAAAAATGTAGATCTTCCTCGGAATTGCTAAGTGTGCTGGGATGGCTGTGATACGGCCGTCACAGGACTTATAAGATGGGTGTTCCTAGCTCTAAGACTAACTCTGCTTGAATGAGTGAGATCATGACCGCAGTGCTGTCAGCATTTCAAGGAGAGATGCTGGGGAAAGAGACTCAGAATAGCTCTGACCTGATGAGCCCTTTGGAAAAAGACGAGAGAAAAAGTAGAGGAGGAGGGAGGAGTGTGGAGGTCTTTCCTGCCAAGCAAGTCGAGTGAGTGGTATTCCTGGCATTTCAGAATACACTTGGTTTTCCCCACACAGGGTTAGACAGACCGGATAGGACCTGTAAAATTGCAATGGGCATAAATCAAGATTCCTCTCTGTACTATCTAAACACCAGCAAAGGTTAGAAAGCTGACACTAGGCAGTGAATTTGCCATTCATCACAGAGTGCTGAGGGACTCACTTAAGTGAGTGGAGCTGAATACCACGAGAAAGAACCTTAATCTAAAATGATTCCAACATAGATTTACCCTGTTCAGCCGTACAGGAGTAGGAGTGAAACACCGTGGGCAGAAGTTGGCAGAAAATGCATAGGCCAACCTCTTTTATATTGTTATTGAATGGTGTCAGCACAGAGGTGCTGTTTTCGCAGGATCCTCTGGGTTCCTGTAAAGGAAATGACTCAGTGATATGAGGCCTAAGCTAAGTCCTGGAGCCAAGCGATAGTCCATACAGGCATCAGAGGATCCTGGTCATCATTTCTGGGCAGCAATTCCATCTTGGGAAAATTTTAACCCTGAAATGCCCTCAAACCAAACAATAACATATCAGGATAGCACTTCCAATGCCAAAGAAATGCTTCTACTTTGTGACAGCGCCTTATGAATTAGATTACAAACAAAAGCTTGATTCACTTAACAAAATAAATACTCCCACCATACTGGCAACATACAGTCAACTGAATTTGACAATGTCCAGAATTTCAAGATAAAGAATTGGCAGGCAAACTCTTGACGGTGATTTATACAAGGCAGAAAAGGTCATAGTCCAGGAAAAGTGTTTGCTAATTCAACAGAGTAAGAGGACAGTAATTAAGGAGTTAGCTCGACGCCAGACAAAGAGCACACACACACACACACACACACACACAGGTAGTTTTCACCACTACCACTAAGTAGGTTACCATACCATGTCTGTGTAACATAAAAACTGCCAATGTCGTCTATATTTTACGTGTAGTCTCAATTTTACTCACCACCAACTGCAGTGTTGCACAATGCAGCATGTCTCACCATGTTTCAGACTCCAGCTGAACTTTATAAAGAGGAAAAAAGTGCTGTCATAAGTGCAATCTTGAGACCATAGAATGCATGTGGAGATAAAATGGCAGCACAGAGTGCAGAGGTACACACAGACACCCTCTAATAGCATGCAGCTGCAGTGCGCCTGGCATCAGAAACTCAGACACAACACACTGCATCTAAAGCGTTAACGTCTGTCTGTTGCACTAGGAGGCATATAGCTCTGCCATGCCAGAGCCAAATGAAGACTGAGAGAAAACGTCACCTCAAGCACAGGCTTTCAGAAGCAGAATGGAATTTAATCTCATCTCTCGCGAGCCTTGTACTTTTCCACTCAGGCCTGAGGCACTAGGAGAAGGACCCGGGCCTTCCTGTGACAAGTCTTGCTTGTGCTAACTCACTACTACAGCCAAACTGAGGATATCTATGGCATTGTGTGGTTTATAAGATATTAGCTTTGAAATGATAACATGGCTGGTATGAAGTGGGAGTAGCTGCAACATCCTCACTGACAAAAGTTCAGAAATGTCCCAAGAGACCAGCTTCCAGTTCTGTTTTGGTCAGGGATTCCTTTAATTATGTAACAACCATGTTCCCTTTTGAGACCTTATAGGCTGTTCTCTATCTCTATCTTTATTCTCTTTTAAGATGCCCTTTATCATAGAAGAGCATATCATGCTCACTTGTAAGGGCAACCAGGAGAAATGATAACAGCTAGAAATAGAAGTGATATATATGAGAAACGGGTAGAAAAAACACCCACAAACTGACCTGTGAATCTTGCACTGACAGGAACAGCATCACTGTGCAGTGGGTTTCTGTTGCTTCCTGTCTGTTAAACCACATTCAGAAGAAAATTTGTCTCAGTGTAAGAGTGGAAACTTCTCTCAACTCCCCCTCTTTCCTTTTCACACAACATGCCTTTACTTTCATAGATATGACTCTGCAACACCTCACATGTAGCATTTTCTAGATAAATAACATCATAGCTGCAAGTATAATTAAAAACAAAATAAAAGAAAATACTGTAGTGTGATGGGACTGATAGATAAAGTTTATGTTAGGAACATACTGTTAGTACAACATGTAAGAACAGCAGGCCATGTAATGTGAAATAATTTCAACAACATGATCTGGAAGAGAGACGCTGTGAAACATCTTCACACCTTATTGCATTCGCAAGCTTGTAATAGCCAGTTTGTTGAGTTTAATGACAATGCTGGTGAATTCAAAAGGATCACAATAGGGCTCTCAAAGCCACACCCTGCCATTTGTTGACACCCCTTCCCCACAATACTGAGACAAGAGAGGTAACGAAACACAGACAACACCATTACACCCGCCACACACACACTCCCCAGATTGGCCCCATGACTTGGTTTCACAGAAATTCTCAGAAGAGACTACAAAGTTCCTGCCACACAATGTTCACTTACGCGTCCTTTTTAAAGGTTGGACACGAATGTGCTGTGTGTGCAAGTAGGACAACCCCCAAACTATTCATGAGCCTCTGGTAAGTCTGGAGACCAACTGCATTAAAGTAAATACAAGACATACTTCAGAGCGTAGAAAATCCCCATCTGTGCCATCAACTGCTGTTTCACATCAGTATGAACACACGATAAACCTGGAAATTCAAACACAGATTGTAATATACTGAATTCTAAAAAGCTGAGCACATGTCATTAAAATCCATCTTTAGCATGTTACCTACACTGTCATTATCTTACCAAAAGTAAATAGGTTCTAAACCTGGGTTTTGTCATGGAGAAACATGTCCTGACTTACAGAGGCAGCCTATTTGTCAAAACTACCCCCACTAGTCTATTTCTACTATGTGGCAAGAGGCCATAATGCCGCAGATAGGAAGAACCATTGAAGTTGTGAAAACAGGAGAGGAAATTGCAGAAAAGACATCTGTATCCTCACATATCACAAGCTGACATGCTACATTCAATTACGCCGCTTTAGCTGTTCAAAACACAGTATTAAGACTTGACAAAAGCATCATCTGGGAATAGCCAGCGAGCTCTAAACCAAGGTTATAAATACAGCATGTGGCGTTAAGGATAAACAATGTGTATCTAGTGGAGGAAAGGGCACTTTTTTCATCACTGAATCTCTATCCAACATACAACAGTAGAAGAGCAAGGCTGATTCGAGTAGTCTGGAGCTTGTTCTTCTGTTGTAGGGTTCAACATACGGCTGTACCTGACTCACAATTTCCAGAGTCCACTCAGAGCCGGACTTTCAATACGACAAATCAACTAGTCCCTAATTGTGCTTCTACCAGTTCTAAAAGGATATAAAAACACTTTTCTATTCCCCTTTGCAACATATTCCCATTGTGAGAGAATGCGTAAGAGAAAGTGTCTTGTTTTACTGTCTTATTGCTATGCCCAGTAACTTTCTCAAAGAGTTAATAAATCAACAAACAACAATGAACAATGAAAAATAAAAATGTGACTCGTCGAAACCACCTTCTGAGTCGACTGCGGAGGTCTATGACTGACGAATCCACTGGTTGGGTTTCAGGGGGCATCCCTTGTTCAGCGTTACATATTTTCCACTGAACCAGTTGGTCAGAGGTCCTGTTGGCACTAGAATACTTGGCTCACTGGCCCAGCAGGTAAAAATTACAAAAAAAACCCTTTTCTAGCAATTTCAAAGAAACAAAGGCACATTTACATTTATAAGAACAGCCATAAAGATAGGTATACACTACAACGGTACCTTGTTGAACAAGCATTCACACGACAAAAAATATACTCAAGTCAAGTTCCTCAGCAAGCGAAGCATTAGTATTATCTGATTGGCTGAAAATGTTTTAGCATTCTCCCACGACACAAAAACTTATTCTGAGATCAAAATAAAAAAATTAAAATGTTTAGGATGTTTTTTTATAGTTATCGTTGCAGCAGTAACACAGACATTTTACATGATTTAAGTCTTTTATAGTTGTATCTTAATAGATGTGAATGGTCCTGAAGAGTGATACAAGGCTACAGTGCTGTATCATTCATTCTGGTATTTATTGAGTTTGTTTGCGCAGGTTAGAGCCAGCACATGGTGGGCACATGGCAGACAAAAACATCCATCTCCTGAATGTCCTTTCACATATTTTCATTTTGTCTATGTGTCATGGTAAAATCTGCTTTTAAAAAGCTGCTTTTTGCTGAACATGATGAGGTCAAGATTACCTCCAAGGTTTTGTATTGCAGTGTCACAACTCAAGATGGAAGAAAATGCCAGTGAATGGCATCTTAGCCACTCTTGTCATGGTCACAGAGTGTGTGTTTGCAGTAATTTTCAGTCTCTTAAAAGTGAGAGGCCAGTTTGATCCACTTTAATCTGAAATTGGCAACATCAGCACAGAACGAACTGATGTTCAACCCAAGGAAATGAACAGTTTTTAAATGCTGCTTCGTTACCTAAAACAATGCTGATGTGGCATCTTGTCTGATTGACTTAAAAAAGCACCACACTGTTGGGAGTGGGCCAGTGACACAGTGCAGGCAGCAGGCATATCACTGGGTGAGAGAGAGGAAGAGCAGAAAGGTTACTGGATGGCACAGGACCATATGGACCACTGACTGACTAACGAACTTGTGCAAGTAAATGTGCCATCAAGCAAACCTTACCCTCCAGCCCTGCTGATGACTGTATGAGCTGGCTGCATTGAATATTACCCAACCTGACATAGTTGGTCTGAAAGTTAACACTTTACATTTGAAAATTTGACAAATGATCCTGTATTATCAATGCTCATTTGTAGTCTGTATGCTATTTTGATGTATACAGTATATGTTTTAGGAGATGTATTGCATGATTCATCCTTGCATCTCTTCTCTTGTGGCCATTTTAGACCTTTTCCCTCACAATTTTGAGATCACAATGACTTAAAAAGAAATGCAGACAAAAGGCAAAGGTAAAAAAAAAAAAAAAAAAAAAAAAAGCATGCATGTCTCATTGTCTGCCTCAGCTGCCTCAGACAGGCCTTTTTTCACAGACATATTTGAAATGCTTCGTTTTGACTCTGCTGTTGTTTTGGCTGCCGTTTGGGAACAATTTGATGCATGACAGGAGTGGAAAGACAAAATTCTCTTCATTTTACGCAATATGCAAACTTCAAACAGAAAAAAAAACAGTTTTTATGTTAAAATGTTAGCTGATATCCACAGTTGGTGCTGGTGCATAGAATCACTTAGCTGTAGAAAATTCCCTGTAAGCTCTGCTACAATATACAACCCAGAACTCGGTCTAAAGAGCGGTTCTACCAAGCCACATTTACTTGGTTGTGAAAAGGCACCACTCCTGCTACCTCACTCACACAATCATCTCTGATTTGTTTACATTCATACCAATTCTGACATGTCACAGCATACAGTTCACTGGCAACACAGGGAAATCATGCCCGGAAAATACCGACACAGCATACAATCACAAGCAGCACACACTCACTCAACCAACCTTGGATCAAAACAAGGCCAACCATGACATTCCTGATACTTGTTGATATACAAGACACTGCACAAAAACTATGCAGAATACATTTTTTACAACTGATAACCTGAAAAAGTCGTGGATCTTCCATAAGCAGCTGATTCAATGTGGAGTTTATGTATCACACTGGGAATGAACGTAGCCAAGAAACTTTTTGCACAAGGCAGGGCTATTGCATATTAGATATGTGTTGAGATGGAGCCCTGAAATCTCAGGGTTCCAGCTTAGTATGAGCCAAGGCTGGGAATGGGGACCCAGCTGCTCCAAGGAAGGCTGCATACCAAACAGGTCTGGACATAAGCAGGCTGATGTGTCCACCCATAGTCAGGCATGCAGCAATATGCAAAAGACAGAACGCCCACAGATCTTAAAACAAAAAACAGACAAGAAATCATCTAGCTCATCTTTATCTGTCTCATGACATGCATGAGACAGATAAAGATTCAATTCAATTCAATTGAATTGAATTGAATTGAATTGAATTGAATTGAATATGTTACATTTGTTGAGTTTAATGTTAAGAGGCTCCCTCTGTTGGAGAAGCTCAAAACAAATGTGAAACAAGATCATGTGCAGCTTTAGCAAAGTTGTTTTTAAGATTTCTGCAGATCAGGCTTTGGGTTAACGGCTAATAACAGCTAAATCAGCTCTTCTCATCTGATCCCTTCAAAAGCCTCACAGATAGGACCACTCACACCGAGACAGCTTAGCCCCTTCAAGAGAGCTTATCTGATTTCAAACAATTGGATACTAGGTTAGTGGGCTATTAGGTATCACTGGCCAGTGGTTCTATCTAATCTTGAAGCCACTAAACGTGTGCCTCATTCCTGCATCTAAAATCAGGAGTGCCGACTGCCGAGTCATTGCATCCAGTGATGTCATGTGCATACTTCAGACAGGGACATGCAAGAACAAAACTGTTAGGTTGTGTAACTGAATTAACAGACTTAAAACACCCACCATGCAAGCATGTCAAGAGTTTGGTATTGCATGCTTTAGGCATGACAACTTTACAAGCACCTGAGTGTCTTGATCTAGTTACAGTGACATGTTTTCTTCTGCATGCTAGGAGAGAAAAAAAAACACCCATGTGATCTGTGACCTGCAATACACCACTAATAATGTCAACATCAGCATGACTACACAAATATTAATAAAATTAGCCAAAGACATTTCATTTCCTTCAATTCAGCAGCTACAAACATCAATCAAATGTTCATCTCACATAATTTGGGGGATTGTTTGACGCTGTGCAGGAAGGAGCAGGGTAGTGTGTGTGGGTCAATATTTGAGCAGGCTTTATGAAATGGGCCGTTTGTTTATGATAGTCCAGCGATGGACGGGAAGGTGCAGCGTCAGTGCAGGAGATGAGGACAATAAACTATGCGGTCAAAGAGACAGAGAGGCTATGTTTAGTTATATAACAAAAAGCTTGCACGGTGTTATTATTTAACCATATTTGGAATATGGAAGGTGATTGAAAGAAATGGCAGTATGTTAATGAGACTACATTAACCAGTGACAGGCTTGCTTACATGGTAACCTTTGCATCACCGTTACTTTGAATAAAGTGAGCCAACAAACATTTCTCCTGGAGGCAGGGCTTACAACATGTTGTTCTGATGAGAATCACAATGCAAAAACGCATAGGTAAACAAGGAGTGGCTGTTGCTTAGGAACAAGCAGAGGGAGAGGGCTTGTAAAGTAAGCTTGGCGGTACGAGAAAGAGAGAGCAGGTGGGCCTCGTTCACCGTAGTAAACGGCCGTATGTTAGAGAGGACACGGGCTGCAGACCAAGCCTGACAAGTACATACACACTCCTGCTAATTCCCTGAATAGCAAACTGCTGCTCCTGGGTTGCTGCCAATCAGTGAACTGAAATGTACAGATTTTAAAGGAGTCATGTACTAACAACATCTTTCTGACTATCATTGAGATGATGGAGGATAATGATCATTTTACAACTGCTGCCAAATAAATGCATGCATACATAAATACTAATACAACTACTACTGCTGCTACTATTAATACAACTGTACTACCACTATGACTACTACTATGACTACTAGTACTATGACTACTACTAATAATAAGAATAACAATAAGAATACGAATAATAATGATAATAGTTGATTTTTTTAAACAAAGTTACAAATGTTGTTCCCAGTAGTATGAGCTCAGATACACCAGTTAACAATTTAAGGCTAGTAGAGGAAAGTGAAATGACTGTTTTGGTGTGAATAGAGCGGCACTAATGAGCAGCAATCCTGCAGAGATAGTCATTAAGCTAAAAGGTGAGTAAGAGTTTCAGTTTCCATTGGGTTTTGCTTGATAGGCAACTTTCAAAAAAAAAAAAAAAAAAAAAAAAAAGAAGAGGAAAGATAACTCTGTACCTTATATCCCCAAAATGAGTGTGTGTGTGTGAGTGTATTGTGTGCGTGTGTTAAAGGTTTAGGGATTACAAATAGGATTGAGTTAGAAGGAATGAAGAACATGCATGTGTCCTTCATTGGCCATTTTAGGAAAAATGCTGCAGGCAGAACTTATAACTCAACTAATGTTGTTTAAAAAAAAAAAAAAAAAAAAAAAAAAAAGTTACGGGGGAAGGCCCTTAAATGTGCCCTGCCATGCTCTACCAAATGTGCAACAACATTTATTCATCCTTGTGTCACATGTCTCATCTCTCTGATCCAATTTTGATGAAAGTTGCATTTAAAAAAAAAAAAAAAAAAAAACACTCACACACACACACACACACACACACACACAGCTTGGTCCAAGTGGGGTGCTACAATTATAGCTTGGTGCATTTTCAATTTTTGGAGGTGACAAAAATGAGTAAAATTAAAAGAAGCTTGTTTTTTACAGTGGCAAAAGACAAGACATTTCTCAACTGTGGCAAGGATGGAAGTTTCCATTGATGAATTACATGATGCTGTCTATGTTTCATCGCCCATTATGTAAAATGAGTGGTTCAGCCCCCTCTTCCTGCGTTTTGTGTCCACCTCACTAGCCATATGTAACAGCTACTTCTTAGTATGATACCATTTTGCAAGTAAGTCTGATGCTTTGACGCTTGGTTAGATCTACATCTAACCTATCTGAATGTCTAAGTCTTTCCAAGAATCATATATTTTACTGCCATCAGTCAGTTCAAGAATATGATTATGAGGAAGTGATGAGAGGGGAAAAAAGAATAGTGTGAATGCAAACCATGAAGGAAAAGGAGTCCAGGTGTTAAGACAAAAAAAGTTAAATTCTTGTCTCCCTATCTAGGGCATTTCCACTTCAGACAGGAGTTCAACAGATCAGTGCTGGAGTCGTTATTGGCATGGCCAGTTTTCCATATGACTGCCTGCTGAAGCCTCCAGACACAGACACCACTGCAGCTGGGTGTCTGGGACGAAAGGCTCCGAAATCCATGTGGGGAATCCATTTCCCTCTGTGCCTCGGTCAAAATGCCTCGTTGTATCAGATGGCACCGCACTGATGCCAACACAACATTTAAATGAGCAGCATGAGGCGTGTTGCATTAGACGCCATCTTAATTAAACAAAGAAAATCTTATCAAACTTGTTTCACAGCCGCGTAAAGGTGCAAGTGCAAATTTTACGTTGAGCGTGTCTCACAGTCAGGACCCTATTTTTGTGGAGCCATGTTACCTCATGCAGGGTGGAACCAATAGAACTGGAAAGAAAACAAGACGCTGTGAACTTGTTTTGAGACCGCAGGATTATGTGGTACTAAGAAATGATAGCTGTGGCTGGAGGAGACATACATGTAGCTACAATGCCTCATTATTTACAAACTGCCATGCTTCAAATACGGCAGAGCCACACATTAGTCTGTGACACAAATGGCTTCAAATAAACATGCACGTCAAACCTTCCTCCACCCACACTGTGTAACATTTTGACAAGAACAAAACTTTTATCAGGATACTTAAACCATCAAGGATTTGCAAGGAGAGTCATTAAGTTTTGTGATTATACCATAAGTTAAGTGAAGTTAACTTATGATATAATTCCCGTAAAATACAACTGTTTATGTATGTGTGCATACAGAATAGTATTATTCTATGTATTTGACTAGGCAATATTTTACCATCTGGTAGCACTCCCTAGATCAATCACTTGCTCTGAACAGGAACGAATAAAGGTAGCTTTTTACAGTATTTAGAAGTATTTGGAGAGCACTCTAGATTTGTTTTTCTATCCGCACTGTGCTGTAGCAAAGTTGTGTTTAATACACAGCATAACAAGTTGGATGGACTTAAAAGTTTGTGAAAATTGAAGCAATAATTAGAGGAAGGTCTTGCTCTCTGCTAGCAATTTTCTCAGTGTTCCCATGCCAGAATACTTGCCCTGACCAGCATGATATGTTGCATAACCAGCAGTGTTATCAAAAGGTGTGACCTGATATTCCGCATAACACCTCTCTCGCTCTAACTCAGAACATGACGCTCATGTCTCTCAGCCATTTCTAACTGGGGAGGTGATAGGAGCCCAGTACACCTGCAAACACCTAGGGCCTTCTGTGACAAATAAGGGTCAGTAAGTAAGGGAGGAGATTCACACCTGTCAGATTCTGGCAGGTTTCAGGCATGGAGAGGTGTTGATGTGATAAATTAGCGATGAAAATTTGTTAATGAGTGTTGGACTCGGTCTCTGAAAGTCTGAAAACAACCAGTTTGCATTTTGGAATGTGGTCTTTCTACTGTAGATAAATGAAGAGGCCAGATTTGGATCACTTCACTTTAGCTCTTATGAAACAACACTGAAGAAAAAGAAGCTTCCAGAGGTAAGGCAATGGGAATAATCACTGCTCCTGTGATAGTAATTAAGGTAAATGGTGTTTGTCAAGAAATTGTTGTGTTCTGGGTTCTGGGCTCAGATTCTCTGCTCGCAGCTCTGGTTCTACATGTACATCAGGACAATGGACAGCCAGTCCCAACATGTTCTGTGTAGGAGACAGTTGCAACATTGGCAGAGAATTGCTCAATCGATTTCTGGACCTTTATTTATCCAGGGAGGGCTTGCTGAGTATGCCTGCTACACATTAGTACAGATACTCATACAGATGACACCCGTGCAGTGTAACTAAGCCAGGAGCTCAGCGGCCACCAGCTGCAGCTACGTGCCTTGCTCAGTGGCACCTTGACAGCAGTAGTGCAGGCAGAGGAGGCAGTGGAGGAGAATGTTACACATTAACTTTCCCCACCCAGATTTTTCCAGCTGGTCATGGGACACAAACTGTCAAACTTCCAGTCACAAACATGCTTCTCTAACCTTTAAGCCTCAATTGACTCCAGAAAGGGGAATGCTATGGGCATGGAAATAGCTACAACAAAATGGAGAAACCGACATGGCGACATGATGCAAATCCATCGCTGAACAGCAAAATGACCATTCAAGAGAAATGTCCAAATAGGATAGGGACTCTGACATGACCAGTGAATGTGACAAAATGTTCTTTTATAGGAGTTATATTATTACAATGAACAAAAGTTCATCAAAGGAACATTTGAACCTTTTTAGGATTTTTTTTTTTTTAGCCTCAGAGGTTGAAAAAAGGATGACTGTGGACTTGTATGGCGATTAATTTCATCCACAAGTCCACCTGGTTTTCTGCATCTTCCCTCATTTATGTGAGAAGTTAAATTTTAAACCAACAGTATGGTAGAAGTTACAGCCATTTTCCAAAAGAATTATGGGGGTCACAACCCTCCCTCTAATCTCCAAACCCATTTTTCATGCAAGCCTGTTGGACAAAAATCTCCCAAGGGAATAACAAATGATTCTTGACATAAGCAGGATAATGTGACAAACAAAAAAAGCTTCACAATGTTCTTATCAGCAGCAGCTATAACTACAGCAAATATAACTGCAGCCACTACAATTAGGTCTATATCAGCTTTCCACCTTAAGATCAAAAAAAGTGAGTCAGACCTTATGCATTATATATATATGCCACTGATTTTCAACATATACAGCATTTAAGCTGTGCAACAATACGTTTCCATTTTGGTTGCCAACATATTCCATGTTATTTGTCAGTAATGAAACAAATCCAAATTGATCCTTTGATAAACAACACACAGTTAATGCCTGACCTTGTCAAGTCCCAGTTGGCTTTGTTTTTATTGCACTCCAGGCATGAGCTGGTAACACAAACTAAACTAAACAGACAAAATCCTCTATTTTTCCAAATGTTGGCATGCTACGACTGTGCTAATAAACTCCACCCCCGCCCCCTCCTCGTGTCCTCCTCTTGCAACTCCTCTGACATCTTGTCCAAGCCTGATGATCTAATTACAGGCCAAGATTTGCTGACTTCATACTGAAAGAGGGTCCATCTTGCCTTTCTCCATCAATCTCTCCTCTGCACGAGAGATACAACTCCAATAAAATGCCCCTTACGTAAAGCCATACACCAATTTGTCCATTTCACAGCTGTGTAGTGCCAGGGAGCTGATCTCAAAGCTAAAGCTCAAACCTCTGAGGCACCATCTGAGGCCTCATTTACAATCCAAATCAGGGTGGGCGCACAGTATGATTAGAAAGTTAGGACGAATGCAAACTCTTACCTATTTGGCACAACAGAGCTATTCACTTACTGGGTCATGTGGTGATGAAACTGGGAGGGTTCAACACAAACACAGAAAACAATTTTCCTCCGGTGCGAGTTAACTGATTCACACATAATAATGGCTCAATAATTTGGCCTAAGGCACAAAGCTGCTCACTTAGCTCACTAAAGTAGTGTTCTAGTTGCCTGTCTTAGGCAGAAGAAGGAAGATGAAGTTATATATTAAAAGAACAAAATCAATTCTGAATGCTAGACTGATGAAACAATCATCTAACTTGGGCACTTTCCAAAACTAGATGAAAAAGTAAAAAGCAAAATTCAATGGAAGTGGTAGGTCTGGTTCAGGTGTTTTGCTAGGACAGCCCCACTGCTTTGTGCTGTATACTGTAGCAACATCTGAAGACAGACCCAATAAAAACAGGGTGTGAAATATGGATGTTCCTCAAACTGTGCCCGTGTTTGTTCAGCGATGAGTTAACAATGTCTCATGTGGACCACAAGTTTGTTAGTGCAGAGTGGATTTCTGGTGAAACAGGAAGCATGCTTTTATCTCTGCTGCACTGAGCAACTTTTGGAGCCAGATGCGCGAAAACAGTGGTCACAATAATTTAACTCCTCACTTACTGGCAAAGTAGTGCTTTAGGAACAGTAAACTGAAAGGGGCATAGATAGGGGCAGTGAAATAACATTGTTTAGACTCCCCTATGAATTAAAATGAAAACCTGCTGGTTCTCACTTTACAAGATGAGCAACATTCTGCACTGATGAACCAAAGAGATTTTGATGCATCAAGCAGAGCCTGCCTGACTCCACTCATAAGACCGTGGAGAGCAGAGCCAAAGCAAGTTTTTGTCTAGCACTGAAGCATTTAACCTTTCTGCCAATGATGGAACAAAAACTGAGAGACATGAATCATAATTGACATGATACTTACTAATTACTGGTATTGCTACACCATGAAAAATATGTGGGCTTGGTCAAGGGGCTTGCAAAACATTGCTCCCTCCCTTGCTACAGCGCACCATATAAGGCAACAATTCTTAAGAGAAAAGCAACAATCACACATATCATCGGAGGCGCATTCTGCAAGAAACATATCATATTCTCAAGATGAAATCATGAGATATCAAACCTATTACTTGTTTTCACACTAAATGTCATGTCATGTCGCAGTGCAATGCGTATCACCGGTATTTTGAGAAAATTGTGTATGATACCTGCATTCCAACATGAAGATCTTTCAGTGAAGGGTCTAAAACTAAAACAGTTCTAAAACAGGACGAAAAGTCTTGCAACAACAGCATTATAAATGCCATTTTGTGTTTCCCTGAGTGATGATCAATAAAGGCGGGAGGGGAGAAAATCTGTCATTACTTGTTCATTTCTAAATACGTCAATACGTCACGACCTGTCAAAAATTTTTAGAAGAATTTGAACTTGTCAAGTGCGCAACTCTATAATGCTAAAAGGACAATTAGTGAAATGTGCACATTTTGTCAATCTAGCGTGCTGTCCGTTTATAAGAACTTCTGCTTTTTATAACACACAAGAAGCACATACACATATGCAACCACACGCGCACATATATAAAGAGATTTTAAACTATATATAGAGATGTATATGGTATTCAAACCATGGCAAAAACTGAGTGAGCCATTTGAAGCCACTTGTGTCTAGTAGTGTAAACCATTAAAATAGGTCAAATATGAGGAGAACAATTCAGCACTAACCTCAGAGATACAGGATTCGGGTATCAAGATCCATTTTAGTGGAACAAGTGTAAGATCTCAGTGGCCAATAAAAATTAAGAGAAAAAAAAGACAACAAAGGCGAAAGGGGAGATAATCCAAGGTGTGTCTCCAGAGTATAGATGGGACAGAGCTGTCTAAAGGTGTGGACCACTGGTTGGCCCCACACCTCTTTCTCACAGCAATACAACAAAACTGCAAAGGAGGAGAGGGGGGAAAAAAGAGAACGTAATGGCTGCTGTGTGAAACAGAAAAAGGAGAAGTGTAGAGAAGCAAGTTGTCCTCTCCCTATGAGTCACGCAGCACTGCCGCCATTGGTAGAGGAGCTCTGGGGCACAGTGCTTGCACCTGGCCAATCAGGGAGCAGGATGGGCCCTTAATGCAAATCTTTTCAGGTGAGTTCTACGCTCGCTGGGGATTGGCTGGGGACTGTGACGGGGGAGGGGAGAGCAGAGAGGTCCAACCAGTGGGCCACACCTTGAGCAACGTGAAAGACGATAGACGAGTTTCTCCTGCGGAGGAGGGGCACAGGAGAGGGGAGTAAATACGGTTAGACAGGTATGCATTCGCTTTAGACTTTGACCATGCAATACAGTGCAATCTAGCCACAGTTATTAAAATCTGTATGCCAGACCACGTCCCATTAGAAAGATAGGATTTGTGAGTCTATTCAGTAGTATGAATGAGACAGAGCTGACATGTGGGGGAGTTTCTCTCCATGTACTACAAAGTCCCATAAAACAAACTCAGTTCCAAAGTAGTGGGCGATACTAAGAGACAGTGAAGATCAGTGTGACTGTATGAGTGAGGACACAGTGCTTTACCACAGGTAGCCCAGAAACACTCCTCCTCCCTGCCAAGATTCAACTTGAGTCACACCCAGCTACCTGATGATGCACACCAGTGGTCAGCAATCATGGAGAAGCTCCTGTTGTGAGCAACCGTCACATTAAACCCTGCTGTTACATTCAAATTTACTGTAAAATTGTTACCCAAGTTTAAGCATCAGGTACTTTATGGTTCTTGTTGACAACCGAAATAGCCCTGTAAATAAAACATAATCCCCCCGCCCACACCCACCCCCCTTATACATCACTGTTGTTGTGGGAATCATGTTTTTCCCTCCCAAATGTCGTGTGAAGTATCAGTGATTCTCACACTCCTACAGGTGTGGTTATGTTGGGTGAGGGCGCTACATCAGAGATGTTTTTTGAAGATTATAAATGGCATGTTATAGTTCCTCAGTGTCATCCAAAACAACTATAGAAAATGTGTGTGAAACGTTGATATTTCATATATGTTTTAAATGCCGATGCATACAAAATGTGTACAAGACATTGAAAACATATAATTTAAATTTCATGTTTACGCAGTTGTCCCCATTAAATTATGAAAATTCATTAAATAAGAACAAATAATGATGGCAATTGTGTATTTACGGGGTCAAACTGACACCAAAGTTAATAGGAAACTCAAGCTACCAGGCATGCAACATTCAGAGTGTCACCACTTATCTAATTCTTTATTTCAGACAGAATCAGAATTTATCTAGTGTCCCAGATCATTTTAACCAACTCATATACTTTCAGTGCCTCAAAAACCCACCGCCACAACTGCCTCAACTTCACAGACTGAGCTTTTTATCGGAGGCAGTATGGTATACAGCCTACATGTCGTAAATGTAGATTCAGCTGAAACTTGATAAGCATCTTTATCAGAAATGACACTGCTTTCAAACAGGAAGTGGTGGTCTGTGGTGAATAGTGTGCATTTGTGCATTCACACTAGCATGGCTTCACATACAAATACACTCTCGCGCACACACACACACACACACACGCACACACACACACACACACACACATACTGTGTGTTTTCTGTTTAAAAAAGCTGCATTTTATTTTTAGCAGGAAAATAAATTGAGCAATCAACAGGATCTCAGTTTTTTCAGAAAAAATGTGATTAAAGAGAAAATATTGAAACAATTATACGGCTGGACTATGACTACATTTAAAAGCTGCTATTTTGGCCTGCGTACCCTAAACAGTGGCTATACTGGACAGCAGTTTTCAAACCCTGATTAGTTTTACAGTTATTTACTGCTCATTTATGTTTTATATGAAATAAGCCACTTTTCCACCACATGGTATGCCTCGACTCAACTCAACTTTACACACCGTTTTTGGCTTTCCATCGAGCAAAGGCACCTGGTACTTTTTGGACATCACCTCCGTCGAGGTTTGAAACGAGCTGAGGCGATAATAAACGGTGACGTGAAAACTGCGATTTGCAGTGGAAACTGCAGACCACTGATTGGTCAGAGAGAAACTGAACAGCTCTGTGTCCAACCAAGAAAACCCAAAGCAAGACTTGTGAAACTTTTATCATGGTTGATAATGTACCCATGTAAAAAGACAAAAAAAAAAAAAAAAAAAAATCAGCCACTCTATTGGTTACACTGATATTGTTCATGCGAAGCAGCCATTTTGAGTTGCTCTTGTTGTCTTTGCACATGAGCTGCAGTCAGTGAGTAGAACCACTGTAAACACCCCTTAAGGACTTCATTTTGAAAGAGCAACAGCCAATGGGGAGACTCCAACACTCGGCCGACCAATGGTGTAACTTCATTACTCAGTAAGTTGGTGACACAGTGACAGACATTTGCATTAGTAGTGCTGGCCCCGCTGTTATGGTCAAGCCAAATACATTTGTTGCATGATTATTTGAAAAATGAACACCATAAATTTAAATGAAATTGTGCAACATGTTTTGCGTAGGCAAAAGAGGGTCTATGTGAAGAAAACGACCAAACTGCCCTCTAATCTCTCCATCTCCAGGCAGTGCCCCCATCATCACATTGATTTAACCAGGCTTAAGTTCAGTATAGTTCATAAAGTAGAAACGAACTATTTTTTGGAACAAACTGAGCCTTGCTGTGAAGGAGAGTCACACCAAACAAGTTCCATTCATCACTGCCTCTGGAAATAATGTCTACAAGCAGAAACCTTGGACAAAAGTGTTCAGCTCTTGTGATTTACGCTCTTCAGGCTAAAGCACTGCAACACTATGAAGACACTATAGGACAAATGTATTAACATACAGAAATAAACACATGCATGTACATGAGCAGACATCATTCCTCCATGACTCACCTTATCCCGTCATTGTGGATAAACCGAATGTTTGTGCCAACATCTATCAGTCGTAAGACAGTAGTTTGAGCCTCATTGAGAGCTTCATGGTGCTAAACCACTCCTGTCAGTATATGTGATGTCTAATAAATCAGTTTGATTCATGTTGTGAATACGGTTTGACGGTGTGCTTGTGTGTGCATGTGTGTGTGTGTGTGTGCAATAGGCACCTGAGCTGCCAAGACATTGTCACAATGACTAAGGTGCTTTTCCATCAAAAGATACGGCAGCTATGCCAAATCAGTTGCTTCCTGGAGAGGCTGGTACTTTCTTGTGTGCCACTGATTTTTTTTTTTTTTTCAGCTGGTCCTTGCTTTGGATCTTGTAAATTGAAAAGAGAAATCAAGATATGAGAGGAAGGGAAATGATTGTGACAAACTGAAAGAGTTCTTTCCCAGCTGCAGTACAACAATATGTCCTGCTTGATAATTTTTACTCCTGAAGTATTTTCTCATATATTTTATATATAAATTCTCATATGTTTCTTACAAATGTCCCATCATACTATGAAATTGCAAACCCAGCAGGCATTCTGTTTTTGTGTGTGTCCAAAACCAACCCGAGCCTGAGATTTTGCTTGTCCTCCATCAGTAGATTACATTTACCACCTGAAGTAGCCTATGAGTTGCATTCAGCATCACCACATGGACTCCAGCACTACATAGGATGTTGCCCAGAACAGACAGCAGGTCCATCATTTTTCACTAACATAAAGCCAACGTGACCAAACCCGAGCTGAACCTGAACATAGTTTTCAAATTTCTGTCCGAACCCAACCCGACCTGGGTATTCACACTCTGATCTGTTAATTGCAGGCAGACAGCTCTCTCCTAAAGTGACTCCCCTGATGGAAAGTCTACTAACAAGAGCAAATAAATGGATGAGAGGGCAGGTTCAATAGCTACTCGAGCTCAAGTTTGGCACTGAGAACACTTCATGACTTTCTCTCATTAATGAGTACTAGGGAGCACACTTATCTTACATGGCGCTGATATCATTTCAGCAAGACAAGGGATTACCAGTGAAGCATTTGAGCAGTAAGGTGCTTTCCTGGCTACAGAAACTGCACCATATGACCGACATATCACAGGTTTGATCCCCGTAACAACCGAAGTGTCCATCAACAGCCATAAAATATAAAGCATACTCATCTCAGTGTGTGACCATGAGCCAAATGTAGCACAACTAATGCAAAAGCCTTTAGAATATATATAAATATCATATTCTAGTCCACTGGTTCATATCAGTTCAAACTACTAAAGGAACATTTGCGCACAAACCAAAGTACCTGCCCTACGTCTAATTTGTATTGAATGCGTGTTTAATGTTATGGCTCTTCATATTCATTCATATTCACTGCCATTTATGATGTCAGTTTCGGAGACCAGGCAAACAAATAAGAAAAAAGCTTACATGTTAAAGTTGATGTTTAAAAGATGGCTGGTAGACCACAAGAAAACTCTGTCTAAAAAGTTCTTCTATTGAATATCAATGGAAAAGCATGAGAGAGTGTTCCCTGGGACTACATTTTTTTTTTTTTTTTTTTGGTGTCTTGTTTGTAGAGCTCGGAGAGGCACATTCGCAGCCCCAAATCTTGATTATAAAAAAAAAACAACAAAAAACAAAAACACTTTAATACTGCAAAAAAACCTGTTTGCACTCATTCCCTCAGAAGAGTTCATAATCCTTCCCATCATCTTTCGTAACATGGAAAATAAACCCACCCGGATTTGGAAAACAAATCAAATCCACACTCTGGGGATAAGCAATAAAAATGAAGATGTTTAAAGAGCTGGTGCTTGAAGACATGTCTCACTGGGTCAAAATTGAACCCAGACCACGGTGAGAAAACACCAAGAGCTTGTCTCACACAGCGCATGCTCTTGCCCTATTCCAAGAACGGTGTGTTAGATAGAGCAAAAAAACAGCCTTGATCTGATCAGTACCACACCATGTGACCCGCTGACTAACTGCGGGGACACACCTTTCCTTTGCAGCCTAAAAATAAAGGGCACTGGTAACTCTCATGCCCTGGTTCTGCAAAACAGAGGCCAACCATAACAGAACCAAGCCACAAAGCCCCCATTTTCTGTGGTATGTCCCCATTAAAAGGCAGAGCGCAGCAATGTTGTGCATCAGGAGCTGGTGTGGTTCAGGCCCGACAATCCTAAATGAATTTCCTCTGACCAAAAGCAGAAACACGATAAAAGCATCAGATATATCAGAACATGATGTTAAAATTGCTGCTTGTTTATCTTAAAATCAATGTTCTTTTGAAACATCAGATGTTCAAACATCCGCTCAACTTTCAGAGTTAATTAACCTGTCCACCGACAAACCTGCAAATATTACATTTGAGTCAGTAATGTAGGTCACTATAGTGACTTATAAGACAATAAAATTCCAGACTGATTAGATCACATAGATAGCAAAGTGTTATCGGGGCCTAAATGCTAATATTATGGAGCAGAGTTTATATGGGTCAAAGTTTTACTTCTATTATGTTGTCTCGTAGTAGGACTAGTGCTCGCTGCTTTTTTTGACTTTGTTTTCATTTTGTTTACCACTTGAACTTGAATCATCTGACAAATTTCATCCAGGCGTGCCCTTGATGTTCGCACCGAACAAACCACAAGAAGGATTCCCCTTAAACAAGAAAATTAAGATCATTCGGTTAAGATTTATTTTAAAATATCATGGACTCTAAGGTCTGTTAGGGAAATCTGGGAACCGTCTTGAAACAATCTAAACCTTGAGGGCCTGAGATATGGAAGCTTTTGGAGGACGTGGTGAAATCACATACACATCCAAGTGCGGATATAGGTGCTGGACCGATGAAAAACTGTATAATCTCCAAGTTCCCATTATAACAATACTTTACCTGCTATATAACATGAAACATTTCAAGCCCAATGCTTTTCTGAAGACATGAAAGACAATGAAAACCCCTCCCCCAGCATGAAGACTATACAGCAGTTCACATGACATTTCACCTGGCTGAGGGAGCACCCAAAATTACTTTGCACAGTATCAGACATGTACAGAATATGAATACCACTTGTGAAACATTGTGTCTCTTTAATTATAGCAAAGGATGATTAGACTATTACTGTGACCTCTTTCCTCGAAGTGTATGGGAGGTTGCTGAGTGTACCGCTTTGTTATCAAAATGGTACTTACATGACACCATGCGCCATTTTTCACTCTAATTTTCAGAGGTGGAAAGCAACTACATTTAGTCAAGTATTCCGTACATTTTTTAAATACGGCCACTTAACCTGAGTATTTAAATTTTGTGAGACTTTATCCTTTTACTGCACACAATTTCAGAGGGAAATTGTGTACGTTTTATTCAACTAGATCTATCTAATGACTGTAGTTACTTGTTGCTTTGCAGAATAAACTTTTACATGCAAATCACACAGAAAGGTTATAAATAATGATGCATTTTTTTTTTATTTAAACAAGCCACGGGTATGTGTAATAGTTACACTTACAACATTAAAATACTTCTTACAGGGTAATGCATCAGTAACTTATACTCTAAAAGGAGCCATTTTGCACAATGACTGCTAATAGTAAAAAAATCATACTTAATGAAAATAATGAATTTAGAAATTTTACTATTTGTAGAGGATTTGAGTTGTTTTTTCTGTCACTGCTGTCATCTCTGGACACGGACATGATGGAGGTTAACAGCTCTAACACATTTTGCTTGTTTTGCATACCCACTACATATAATCTGGATGCTTCTTCAGCCAGGTTGCAATGTGATCTGGCCTACTTTGTTCATATTGGGGATAGTGCTCTCACTGTCTAACATGTCTGAAGAAGAGCAATGGGCTCCAAACATTACATGTGATGTGGTAACTGCAGTATCATCATAAATGGAGCTTACAGTGTGCAGACTCTATTTTTGTTATTTCAGCCTTTGGAGGACAGACTGAACTATTTGTGTAGTTTGGAGGTCGGCTGATGGCTGCTCTAGTCACGCAAAACACAGGGAGGGCTTCGACTGAGGCTGTCAGAGGCAAGCTAACAGGATATATGCACACCTCAAGGGAGAGATTGAGGCAAATGAGAGGGCAGCAAGGCATTTTAATTAACCCCACTGAGATGGACAAAAAATTACTGTATCAGAAAACACACACAAAAAATCTCTGTGATGTGTGAGTTGTGATGACAGGGGGAAAGCAGCCAAGGTGAGGCAAAAAAGAGACAAAGGCAGCTGTTGTTGTTGCAATGGTCTTGAGACAATTACCGCTCTGGTTGGATGGTTTGATTAAGTTTCAATTAGTGCCAGACAGCGGCGTTAGGACAGCGTACACAGCTAGAGGCACTGTGAAAGCGATGTCACTCTCAAACACTGACCATCCTGTGCAGTTCCAGGATCAAAGATGAGTCACTGAGTGTGACTGAGTGTGAGCCACACAGAGCCAACAAAGTGATGTGTAGGTGAACTATACAGACAATGCATTCAACACACAATAGCTCATACTTCTGTACGTGACTGATTCACTCCCTCTGAGCGCAGGATGATGAACTGACCATAAGCCTTTAGCAGAAAATACACAATGACCAAATCACTTTAACTAACGTCACTTAGGCTAATATGTGAGCTGAACATTTGCACATATTCAAAGAAGTAATGGAACAAGGCCAAATTGGTCAAGTGCAGTGGAGTGGATTAAAACTGAGGCAGTATCATACTACCAAACATATCTTATGATAGAGTTGGCCACACAAATAAACCAAACCAAACAGGCGGCATAAATCTGCAGGATATAGTAGTGCATAGTTTCTGAGCAGATAAGCAGGGAGTAGCTGGTGTCAGACTGAGGTCTAGCAGGATTAGATCTACTGCTAGCCTAGCCGCCCACACACTCACTCGCTTGCTCGCACACACGCACAAAAGGCAGCTCATTAAACATTAAACACACACAGCAAGCCAACAATCCAGCAATCAAGACCGTCCACATCACACCTCTGTGGGCAGTTTCAGCTACCTGCAGTCAAGAAACACACAAATCATTCATTACTCCCTCGGGGTCTGGATTCCTGTGAAACTATTCTGTCATGAATAGGTGTTCAAGAATTATACAAACACTGAAGCTTCAGACGCTTCATCTGTGATACACCAGTGTATTCAGAGATTAGGACATGTCTGCTCCAGTGCCAAAAGCCAGCAGTTTTCAACCCAACAGCGATAGTTTGTCTCTAGCTCATAATTAATAAAATGCCAGAAGGCATTGAAAGCATATTGCTCTGTCACTCAGGGCCCAGGTTATAATACCCATTGGGCTGTGCATAGTTAAATAATTCATAATCTTGCCTGGGGGACAGCCTGTTACTGTGACATTAACCTAAAAAAAAAAAAAAAAAAAAAGCTTAAGAATGGCTTTTCTCTGGGTGGGACAAGTGCTAACTTCAAATTCTGTCAACTCTGTCTTTGCTTATAATGTCATATTTGACACATTTTGCTAAAATGTACATCAGCTGAATGAGGAAGGATCTTGACTGTATGAATCCAAGTGATATTGGCTAAGATGACATGTTAAAAGCGTCCATGAAACATCCACTACCTCATACTAAAGATACCTTAAATCTGACATGGTCAAATATCATGATAAAGTGCAGACAGGAATAAGTGTTTTTATTTTTGTTAAGAACAATTTTGCCACCTTGCATCAGGTTAGGAGTATTAACAACGCAAGCCACTTCTAGATATAACTAAATAATAATATCACAGTGCATATATATACATGGGGCATTATAGGGTATAGGTGTACCTATACCTTATAAACCCATATGGACCTCAACAATCAGAGTAAAAATACCAAAGCAATGTGGCTCTCTGAATTAATGATGCCAATATGCAGACAAACATAATTTGAGTCACCTTCCCTCTCCCTGCAGGCAAATTTAAATGTTGTGGCCTGACAAAAATACCTTCTGCAGCGGTAATTACATCACAACTACATATTTAAAACTCAAAGTCATAGTGCAAGACTGTAGAGATAATCACTGTAACTATTGATGTTAGTCAATTCTAATGAAGGCCAAATCAGCTAAAACTAGACCTCTTACGTAACAAAAATCTCTAGGTCAAACATTTACTTGACTTTATCACCGTGGCTTACATCAGCACATCATATAAAGCAGAGCCAAAGAGAAACTAAGGCTTGATGACTCGCTCAGGAGACATGCAGTATGAAAGGCACTATAAGGACAGAATGAGGTTACAGGTGGAATTTCCCTCGTATCTCCTTTCTCTCTGACGTCATATCTTGTGGTACAAATTTAGTGCTGCTGCCTAGCAATCAACCATGCCTGAGGAGGTAAAACTCAGGTAGCAAGGCCTGGGGTGCTGACACGGTAGCATAAAATTAGGGAACTTTGTGAACAGCACTTCCCCTACAGACTTGAAAAGAAACAGGCCAACACTGTGAGGTATTTAAAAAAGGGGAAGTGCCGCAGTTTTAATTCTCTTTTCAAAAGCTGGTTCCCTCGGTGCCACAAGTCATTTGACATCGCAGCCATCCCATACATGTTTATTTATTGAAGGCATAAGAACATTGCCATCTTGTGGTTATTTATAAGGCGCCGAATTACACTAATTAACACATGAGACAATGGGATGTGTACACAAAGATGATGGCCCAACCCAAAGTGAAAAGCACGCCCACTTTTTCCAGGCTGGCAAGAGTATGAACATGGGTGGACACTTTAAACCAAACCAAATAACTACTTATCTCTATGCCATCTATTGTACTGTGGATCTTGGATAGAATTTCATACCAGCTCTGAATACTCAGAAACCTGTCAACATAGTTATTGTACAAGACGGTTAGCCTGCTTCTATATTACGACATCAACTGAATGCCAACTTGCAAAAGAAAATTTTTCTTTCATGCCCTCACCTGTCTCTCGCAAGGCTACTATGAAATCTATTGGTCCATTGTGATGCTGCAGTGGTGCTTTCTAAACAGCATAAAAGCTCAGTCCTTCTTCTTCTGCAGTCAGATCAATATCCAGAAGCCCATTAAGTCAGACTGGCAGATCCTACGCAAGAAGGTTGTCTCAGCCTGAGGTCTGAACATTGATGCGAGCCCTCAAACATGAAGTGGAACACAATGCAGCACAGCTGTCCATTGTCTGTGGTCACCGTCACACTCCTCAGCTGCTCAGACTGCTGATGGTGACATCACTGTCACACGATAAGTACCAGGAATTTCATTAGCCTCGACCACAGAGTCTTCTGTTCCCAGTGTGCACAAGCACACGCCATCGACTGCAACCATACACCCATTTTCTTTTTATACCATATGAATCAAGGCTCTGTTTTTCAAGGTTCCTCTTGTGCAGAAAACACTTTCCAAATTAGGAGTTCAAAGGTGAGGGATAGAGGGGAAAAAGAAAAGTTGAAGCATGAGGCCATGTTTCAAATATAAAGGCACATGCTTTCAACAACAACAAAAAAAAACCTCCACATTACAGGCAAAGTATATTTAAGAGGTCTTGTTGTAGATAATTGCATGCAGTCGATTGAAGTTTCCAATTATGTGCCACCCTCTGGGATGGGAAGGCGGCGGGGGGAGGGGAGAAAAGGGTAGCAAAGGGTTGGTGGGTCCAGCTGGTCCTGTCTCTAGTGGGATGGCCAAGAAAAAGCTCCCAACTCTCCTCTCCCCTCTGCGTCACGGCTCCCTTTCTCTGAAGGGAGCAACCGCAGTCAACCAATGGGGAGTGTTTGTATCTCCCATGATACAAGCATCTTAGCCCAAAAATGTAAACATCTGGCAAACATTTAGACTCGCCACGGGACAGGGTTGATCAACTATTCAAAAAAACGCTATTTTGTTAGGAATGAAGAATAGACTGTGAACATCCGCATGTGCTTGTCCTCTTAACATGCCAGTTCAGCAAACATTTCAGAGCATGAACAACTCCCTTTCAAAGCAAAAACATGCCAGAGCCAAGACTCTTACTCATCATTTGATTAATATGTATACTCCAGGGCTTCTTCATTTACAAATAGTAGGGGGACATACTGTGGTGAAGTCCAACACCCAATATATTTCATTTTATACTAGTGAACAGCAGTCTGAGGGTGAAAATGTACCCTTGTTCCAAATTTATTCCCCATGCGCTGATACAGTCACATTTTCCACCTTACCACATCATTCCCGTTGGAGGTGTGTATTGGTGTGGCATCACAGACTGGAGGTCAGGCGTTTCTCCCTCTCGATTTCTGACTATAGAGGGCAATATAAATGCCCGCTGATCACACTGACATCAAGGTTGGAAAAATGTTAACTGCAGACTAAAACCGGCACTAAAACCAGTGTGGCTGCTATCAGATAATATTATTGTTCATATTTTTTTGTATCTTACACAAATGGATGAAAACTTCTTGCAACCTCAAGAGCAGTGTCAGCATCCTGGTTTTAACCTTCTTTATTTAGACATCGTTCATATCATATACGGGATACTAAATGGACAAGATGTTCAACAGTGTCTTGCACACACACACACACACACACACACACACACACACACACACACACACATGTCCAGTCACATGCCATTCGTGGTGCAGGCTCAGTGTCACAAAGGGTAAGCAGAGCAAAGCAGTGGGGTCATATATCCTGAGGGCTTCTCACATCATATGAGTTCAGTCAAGCTGGCTCAATGGTCGAACAATGAAGTTTTCTTTGAGAATGATCCCACACCAGCAAAGTGCACTTAATGCCTTCTGTCACATGCAAATCACTATAACATCATGCAGTTTAACAACCTAGTAACTGCTGTAGGTCCCAATTCTTCCCTATGCACAGCTTGTGGATCCATGGACAGTGTATTTACCTGAAAACACCCCACCCAAAGAGGCAGTGCTGACAAGGCACCCATAACAAGTAGGGCCTACAATTACAAGGGGGAAAAAAAAACATCACAAAACAAGATTTCCGTGAACATTAAAAGTCTCAGCAGTCACTCTGTGGACTCACCCTCGTAGAAGTTGACATCAGTAAAACATATTCAGAGGCGGCGGTCTTCGCGGATGATGGTAACAGCGCATAACATTTTCAGAAAACAATCCCTGGAGCTTCTTTGTTGTGAGTTGAAGACATGAACATCATCGCACAGTCACCGGCCAGCGACCCTGTACTACTCTCTCCGTGTGCCTGACACAAGGTTGCAGTTTTCCCCCTACAGGGATGATGCGTGGGGAATTCCTAGCAGTCACATTTTCCTGGGAAATGATTGGCCAGCAGCGGAGTTTCACTGTAACTACTAGGCGAGACCCGAAAAGTCAAAACAGCTTTATTTACAACGATTTTTTTTTTAAGTAAGAGGCGTAACGTTACTTTTAGAGTCGCTTTGCTTTAATAAACCAACAGCTACAGATGTTTGAAACAGAACAAGATGTTACATTAATCTTGCACTCGTAATGAATGACATTAAATAGAGTGCTGTTTCGTAATTTTAGATATTATTCTTCCACCTCTTGAACTGTTAGCTGATCAAAGTGGTTGCTAAGCGACACACTGACTGAAAGGCGATTGTCAAGTATGGCTATCGCATTAAATTAAACTGATAACGCAGTCACAGGTGTGACTCAGCCAAATAGAAATGTTCATTTACGAGAGCGCAAAGCGAGCTTAAAGTCTAGTTTAGGCTCTACAGACAAACAGGCGATTATTGTTTGCCTAGGGAAATAGAGGTATGACCATTTTTCCGGGCAGTACAAGTCGTTACAGGACCTGAGAGCAGTTGAGGATACTTCCTAATCGGGCGGGGTCTAATTCTCTGGAACTGATGATGACCACAGAGAAGGCAATATTATAGACCAGAATGATAGCTCTATCTACTAGCCACACCCAAACGACTATTTGTCAATAATAATACGCTACCAAAATACCAAAAGTAGTTTCATCGTCTTTTTAAAGGGAAAAATCCCTTCTACAGTACTGCTTTGATTTAACCTTGATTAGGGAGAAATATGACATTCCTGTCTGAAAAAAGTGAGTTCCCATACCGGGAGTCGAACCCGGGCCGCCTGGGTGAAAACCAGGAATCCTAACCGCTAGACCATATGGGACTGTACAAACCAGCCCAATACATATATATTTATACTATATCATGATTGATTCTATATTGCATTGTATGTTGATTGAAAAATTATTGTCGGTCTATTATGTCCATTTATTTTGCTAATACTTCATAAAGATGTAAAATAGGAGTTAACGTGGTCACAAAAATCAAGTCATTTAGCCCGCTGTGTCGTATCTACAGCATAGATACTTGGCAACAAATCGCCATCTAGTGGTCATTTCGTGGGACTGCAAAACGGGTACAGGTTTGCCTACCAGAAATACCTCTGTCAGTCAATAGTTTTACCCCCAGCCTCAAAGCAAGCCTACTGAATCTGGATTTAGCGTGGCATGTCGAACATGCAATTGCAGTAATCTGTCAGTAGTCAACATCACCACAAGATAATCTGAAAACGAGGGAACTATAACCAATAACTGAACTGGAACCTCTGGTAGTCTGTACAACCAAATATGGGTGCTAAACACATGACGTAATTTTTGGTGGAACAGCGCAAGTCTAGAGACGGGGTTTTCCTGCGTAACAAAGGATTTTATTCTAGACATAAATCAGGTTCAAATTTGTTTAGTAAAGTAATAGGGTATCTTTTGTGTGACTAAATTTATTATATCGTTTTCTTCCGTTCATTTTTTGGGTATATTTCACTACATTTTGGGGTCATTAGATGCCGACGTCCTCTCCTCTCCGTAGTGGTAGGACCCATCACTTGAGACCAGCAGAGGCAGCCAAATATTTGACAAACTAGCATCCGTTAGCCAGCTAGGATTCAAAATAATACAGCTATAAAATATAATTTTCTCAACCTTGAAACGCGTACGTTTATGCCCACGGTTCAGGTTTCCGTGTGAAAAGAATGTCAACCCCAGCAAGACGACGTTTAATGAGAGATTTTAAAAGGTAAGCGAAGAGAAAACAAGCGAGTGGGAGAATAGCTAACATTAGCAACCAAAGGTTAGCTTGCTAGCGTTAGCCGAAACTGTATTGTGAACTACACAGCGCTGAATAAAGTAGGAATAGAGGCAAAATTCTTGCAGCTTTCAGTCGTGTTTTTGTCAATAATTAAGATACATGCCGCTCATTGTTGAATAGCCACCGTAAACTCACGACAAACACGAAGTGATATTAAGTCATTGGTGTTAGACAGGCACAAATGGTTTGTAATTATGTTGACTGATTTATTTATGGTTGTTATTTGTTTTAGTTTTTCCAATATCTTATGTTACTATGCTTGATTGTTATAGGAAATTATTTATTTCTGAGCACCAATTGAAATTAACTTGTCTAATAATCACTGTATTATTATTGTGGGCTGTTTCATTACGTTACAGTGTATGGCTTAGGCAAGTGGCTTTTCACTGCCAAATCAAAGGTTAAAAAAAAAAAAATCAAAACCAGTCACGAGACACACCTGGACGAGATTTAGGTGACCCTTGTATGTCACTAGCGATTAAAGATACGACTCCTGAATTAGTAGTCTCAGGTCGTATTCATTAAACTCCCGCTGTCTGCTAATTTTGGCATTAAAAGCTTAACTCTACATCTGACTTATACACGCGCTCTTGATCTAAGATGTTTATAGTTGAATTATATGTGTGGAAGAGCAAATCCTAGGGATGGACACTATAGCACCAAAGTCATGGGTAAAGTGGTGAATCAAGATGTTAATTTGTAATGCTCTGTTTAAAATGACATTTTCTGCCTTGTAATTACAACTGATGAAGCTGATGTCTGTGTCTGTGGTCCTAACTGTGTATTTTATGTCTCTTGTCAGGCTGCAAGAAGATCCTCCAGCAGGGGTTAGTGGGGCTCCATCAGAAAATAATATCATGGTATGGAATGCTGTCATTTTTGGGTAAGTCCATTTGAATTATTAAAGAGGTACATCAGAGGGGGGTTGTGAAAATTGTGCATTTGTAGACACTCCAACTGCTTTGGACATTAGGTGTGTACCGTAAAATTACTTGGGCTGTAGGTAATGTCATGCAAGCTTTGACACTGCAGGATATGAAAAATATACAGCAGGATCTCATTTTGTAAGTTCACATATTCACTGCCTGTTTGTTTCTTCTCTTTTAGACCAGAGGGAACACCTTTTGAAGATGGTAAGTCCTCTCAGAAGCGTTGACTTCCAAGTGAACATGTGGAGATAAAATGCTATAATCTCCCCTCCCACCACTACTGTTATGGAGCTGGTTATAGTTTGTCTTGTCCAGAAATTGATTTGTAGTCTTAAATCAGTTGAGATTTTCTTATCCATCAGTTATCACTTTGGACTACTGACATTGTTTCTGATCTTAAAAGATCAGAAATAGATCTAATGTTCCTAGTACAATGGACTTGCCTTATCATCTTCTTCCATGTCTGTGGTCCCTCTTTAAAGCTGTGCTTTATGGTTTTTTTTGTTGTTGTTTTTTTCCTGCATGTGAGTCAGTGGACCACAGGCCATTACTGGTGTTTGTGGGTGGGTAGGAATATTGAGCAGGCAAGGAAGTTTGACTTCACTGTTCAGTTTGCAACTTTAAGTTAAGAAAAAGACAGAGTGATAGGGAGTATTAAAATGCAGGGGGGAGAGAGAGGTGTTCCCAGGATGGTCAAAATCATGAGATTGAGACTAGCACACCTTCTTACTGAGCTTGGGGGGGGGGGGGGGTTAAGGCTCTGTACTCAGATTCACACTGTTATTTCTCCTCCTTAGGAACCTTCAAACTCACCATTGAATTCACAGAGGAATATCCTAATAAACCTCCAACAGTGCGATTTGTCTCCAAAATGTTTCATCCAAATGGTAAGTATCTGACTACCTGGGGTGTTAATAAATTAACTGCAATAATCATTAGGTTAATCATGGCACTTTGCAGTAATTGAAATTAGTTACAGTTCAAGTAGTTATTCAGCCCTAATGCTCTATCACAAAAAACTTTTTCTGTGCTCTGATTTGCAGTCTATGCAGATGGAAGCATATGCTTAGATATTCTTCAAAATCGTTGGAGTCCAACTTATGATGTCTCTTCAATCTTAACTTCAATACAGGTAATCCTAACACTCACTGATGCAGATTAACAGTTGACATCCAGACACAGATTAAGAGCAGCACATCACATAACAAATAACGCAAAGGATAACAGAAATAATGTCTGCACAAATTTGCTATCATGATCTTAGTTTTCATTCCTTTTGTCAGATTGCTACATAATATAATGAAACATGAATGATTTCTGAGGGATAGTGCATCCTAACAGTAATATTTTCATGCATGCAAAAGCTATTTGCTTTCCATTTGACTTACATGTGTGGTAATGTAATAAAACTCAGCTTGAAATCCATCCTCACTGCCATTCTTTGTTGTGTATTCAAAGTCTTTACTGGATGAGCCAAACCCAAACAGTCCAGCCAACAGCCAAGCAGCCCAGCTGTACCAGGAGAACAAGCGCGAGTATGAGAAGAGAGTTTCTGCTATTGTTGAACAGAGTTGGCGTGACTGTTGACCCCTGTGATCGTTCACACAAGTACGAACAGTGTCCAGCCCGAAATCAAAAGAAACCACAGATCAAGATAACAAACCTTCTTTCAGAAATAAAATGACATATCTTTGAAGCCTCCTCCATATATTTGTCTGTCCCATAGCTGTTGCTAAGTTTGTATGCTGTTGTGTTGTGGCATTCACTCCTGCAGGATGCTGTTGTTGGGAAATAGCGTGTTTGTTAAAGTAAATGTACCTTGTATCTGGGTTACTTGCTACATGCCCCTCTTTCTTTCTTTTTTTTTTTTTTTTAAACAAAAGGCTGTCTGTGGATTTTAGTCATGTTCTCTGCCACTAAGTTAATTGGTTGAATGATGTGGTAATTAACAATTAGATGTGCTTGCCGTGTGGTTTGCCGTGTACATAAAAATTGCTCATATTTTTTAATAAATATGGCATTCATGGGTGTTCCCTATGGGCCCACTTTTTCCAGCTTAGTTTCTTTTTCTGCCTTTGAGAGGGAATGGTTAAGACAAAATTTAACCTGATGTGGACAGCCACCCCTCCAACAGGTCGAGTCAATCAATGCCTTTGGGGTTCATCAGACTAGAGCAGTGGTCCTTTTCTCCGGTTTGCACTTACAAGCCATGCCTTTTGACTTAAATGTTTTAGAAACAGTGACCGTGTCTCTCAGAGCAAAGCTTAACACCGTTCATGTTCAAGAGACATTTTGTGCCCCTTTCCTGGTGCACACCTTTGCTTTCACGCACAGAAATTCACAGTGCTGACAATTTAAGGCCATGTGAAAGCATTGCTATGCTATTTTCAATTTTTTACACACATTGGCTATCATAACGAATAAGCTGATTGTACTGTTTGAACAGGATGGTGTCTTTTTTCAGAGTATAAAACTTTGCACTGGTAACCCATGTAACAAACTGTACATTTTCTTCTTGTAAATAAAAGAAATATACATCAGTTGTTGTCCCCTGCTTTTGACTTCTCAGTACATTTAAGTTTAAAAAAAAAAAAAGTATACATCTCAACCAAGTACAGCCTGTTAATAGTTATTGGTTTTAATTTATTCAGTTATTACAGCTGTGAATACAAGCAGACAAGTTAACTACCCACATAAACCAATACATCTGACATTTAACAAAGATCACAGCTTACACACTTTCCATGTCAAGATGGTGTTTCTACTCATGGAGGCAGCGCTGACTTTTAGAATGATCTCCAGGTGTCGAAGAGCAAACAACATTGCAAGTAGTACTGTGAAATAGAAATGTATCAATACAGTGAGACTGGTATGAGCAGGTAATTACAGTTAGATATTAACCGCCTTCATACTTCACCTCGAAGCCTTGTCTCGTGTCAGCTGTTTACAATGTTCACAATGCGAAGAACCAACAAGCAGTGGAAAAAAGGTGTATCATCTGTCAGGGTCCTTTTGCACCCAAGAAAACACTTCAGAAAAAAGTGAATTTTGGTGACAAAAACTTTTTAAAGTAATTTTTTTTTAATCAAGGAGTCATTGATGCATAGTCAGGACATGAGCACAAAGCACACAACACAAGCTTGTGCAACAGTGAACCAAATACAGGACGTGTGGAATGGCAGGAGACAAAACAGAAAGAAATTTCTTATTACTTATCCAAAAGCCCCTGCTGAAGCTAAATATACTTAAACTATGTTTAATGGCAAAGGAATGAAGAAACCACTGTGGTGTTTCCTGAAAGATAACCAAAGTATAAACATTACATTTATACTTGTGTTATTTGTTCTGAAGTCCAAGCCGATGAGTATTTTTTTTTTTTTTTTTTTTTTTAGAGCTCTGCATGCAAATCAGTGAGAGGCCTGAGGTTTCACCAGCTCATATCGTCCCACCTGCCCTTCCTGCAACAGCTGACCAATTAGCTGGTCTTTGTGTACCTTGCGACTGACAACAAGGAAGCGCTGCTTACCCTGTCCATATGACTTGCTTCGCAGGCCATATTTCTGAGATATCTGATGTATCTGCTTTCGCTCATCATTGTTGAGGTCAGTGGAGAAGCGCAGATCATCCTGCCGGTCTGAACTGGCATAGTTGCGGATTATGTCTTCTATATCGCGCTTGCTGAGCTGATTTCCAGGCTTGTCCATATCCATACCAAGTCCTTCTCTGGAGAACTGCTCCTTGACTTTAATGGGTTCTGCGATGCCGTCCCCATCTCGGCCCAAACCGCCACCCTTCCAGCCCATCTTGCGGAGCAGCTGGTTTCCGATGTTGTCTTCCTTGATCTCCTGCTTTGTGGCCTCTTCGCCTGAGCGAGCCAGGATCTGATAGCGGGATATAGCATCAGCATGACCCTCCTTCCTGAGGTTGGATTTCACCACAGCCTGTGTCTGTCTCAAGGTGGCTAGGGCCTCCTCTGCTGCAATGTGTTTGACAATTTTCTTGGGCCCGATCCCTGCCGCTACATACTGTCCCTCCAGATAAACCTCACATCTCCAGCGATGGTCAGGTAAAACTGTAAACTTGTAATCAGCAGCCACTTTGTTAAACTGAGCGGTGTCGTTAATGATGCAGATAGCATTGTCAGAGTTTTCCAGGATGACCAACTCACTCAGATGCTTCTTCCTGCCACCCTGTTGTCCGAACCTCCCACTAGAGGAATCTGACTGGGGATTTCCTCTGGCATACTGTGATTGTTGCTGCTGCTGTTGCTGCTGTTGCTGCTGCTGCTGTTGCTGCCGTTGTGCCTGGTTCATGCGGAGTTTCCTCACTGCCTCTTCAGCTGCTGCATGCTTTGAGCTCTTCTTGGTGCCCCTGGCCTGTGCCACCAGCTCATCTTGCAGGTAGACACTACACAGCCAAATGCTGCTGTTGGGGACAAGGTCAAACTTATAGTCAATCTTCATGCGATTAAAGGCAGCAGAGTTGTTGAGTATGCAGATAGCGTCATGGGCATTGTCCACAACCACAAACTCCGTCCAGTGTTTCCTTTTATCAGGTTCATACTGGCCCTTTGAGCTGGGTGTTGGCTTGTCCTCTGGGTTACGGAGTGCAGGTAAAAAGGCTGGGGTAGGGCTGTGCATCTGGCATACCACAATGTCATTGACAATTGAGTGTCTATATCTGCGTTGCACAACGCGGACCTCGACTGGTTTAAGGAAGAGCTTAACGGCCTGTTCAGAGGCACGGTCCCTAGCCCCGTTTTTGCTCCCAGAATATCCAGTGGCAAGATACACACACTGGCACCTCAGTTCACAGGCATAGCCTTCCGTCGGTACTTTTCTGTTTTTCGGTAGGTCAGCTTTAGGAATATCTTTCAGGTTGACATAAATATACTCTGGATTGGTCTTGCAGGCCTGGATGCTGCGGCTCAGCATGAAATTGTAGTTGGGCGAGTCGCTTCCAGTCATGAACATGGGGTCTCTAAAAGAACTGGCTAATGCGGATGCCACGTTGGCAATCAGCCGTTGCTTCTCCTCCAGCACTGACTGAGATATGGGAAGGGGCTGGGACAAAGATGACGACCCTGATTGAGAGGTGGGACTGCTCCTTCCTGGGCTGTTGTAAACTCTGCTGAATGGCCTGCTGGACGAAGGCCGGTCCTGATGCCCGTAGCCTAAGCCCTGACGTCCTGAATCCCTCCCGCCAGATCTGTTCCCTCCTCCATATCCATCAAACCTGTTAGGCTGAGAATAAGAATCTGAACTGCGAGAGCTGTGGGCTTCATATTTGGCTGTATAGTCCTGCTGTGTTTTAGACATATAGTTTGCTGTGGAACCGCGACCTCCATAACCTAAGCCACTTGTACCACCTGAGGATATCTCTCTGTCTCTGTCCCTATCCCTGTCCCTGTCCCTATCCCTGTGTGAACCCCAAGAGTCAGAGCTGTATGATGGCACTCTGTCAAAAGCAGGTCTTGCCGAGGAGGAACCCTGAGCTCTACTGCTGCTGCCATAGGACGGAAGCTCAGAGTCCCACTGCCTCACACCGTACGACTCGCTCCTCCTGCGCTCCTTATCATTCTCCTTCTCATCGGTGCCAGACCCTCCGCTGCTACCACCACTGACAAAGTGCACGGGCTCAAACCGTGGTCTGGAACCAAATTTCGACACTGGCATTTTCCTCATGGGCTCTTCCCCTGCAATAACAAAGACACAGGTAATAGTTGGGAACTCCAAAAAGAACATCAGATCTGAGTGCCACGTTGACAGCTCAATCTGTCATCATGAATGGGACAACACACTAAAGTTAAGAGGGATTACAACAAACAAACTACACAGACACTCACTGCCATCAGATGAATTAGGTCTCTTCTTTGCTTCAGAACTTGAAAACGGGTCAAAGGAGGGCATTTCGCCACTGTCAATCCCTTCTGCCATCACCAGCTCCTTCCAAATCACAATCGGGCCATACCTGGTGAAAGCAGAGTGTATTATACTAACACCAAACACATGGATGAAACATGAATGCATGCATACACTGCAGACCTACAAATAAATAAAGCGAAGAATAACTATCTGTACATAATGAGTTAATACTCCATACTAACAATATTGCCGGTAAAACAAAATATCCCGTCCCAGCAACATGAGGAATTACAGAGCTAACTCGGTCCTGGGACAGAGCATATGTGATCGCAAATGAACTGAAGTTGAAAACTTAAAATATAAGCAGTGTACTGAGTTGAGCAGCTTTATTGGAAGCGATATAAAGACCTTGATTTTGTGGTGCCAACAGCAGGCCCTTGACACAGGAGTGACGCAGTAGGCCAGCAGCCCAACTACTTCATCATCTCCTCAGCGTACATGTGACAATAAACCACCACGATATCTACACATGAGTGTGTCAAATACCAAGTCCAGTTCTTACCTAACGGTGTAGCCCTTGGTCCGGTGAATTCGCCTGCCCTTGTGTTGGATAATAAACTATGTAACTGTTTTTATGTCCCACCGGCTATTATTAGCCTGCTAGCTTCACAAAGCTAGGCACCTAACGGGGTTACTTGAAAGCTAACTAGCTAGCTAGCTAGCCTCTAGCCAACAGCTCCCCTTCAGCGGCGAGTCGATAGCTTTTTTGTTTACTTTTTTGTATGAATTAGCCAATATTTAAACGACACCGACACAGATGCGCAAATGCTGCGTGAGAATAACTGAGTCGGACGATTGAGAAAACACAAGAAAACGCATGGGAAGCTACAAATATCCAGTCAACTTTCAGGAACCGTCCATTTTCTGTCCAGCTAATGTTACAGTAAAATCATGGCGTCTGTCACCGCACTGGCCCATGATGCTTTGCCCGGCCGTCACAGCATCTCCGTCGTCACAAAAGCAAGTCGTAAGGATGAGCACATTTCAGCGGGCAGAGCTGTGCTGGGTGTCCCGCAGGCCCGGTCTCACTGACACACGCACAGACAGGCTGAGAGACAGACAGACGAGACAAACCAGAGCAGCACAACATGAGGCTCCCAGTCAAGGTCATGCAAGGGGAAAAAAAACACGCTCATCAGTGGCCTACACAAGACACAAGACACAAAATTAATCGAAGTACTACAGGGATGTATTAGTCCAGCTGTGGAGTTTGTGGATTCAGATTTCACTGTTAGCCTCCATAACCTCCCTGATGGCTGATGTCTTTATTGAGGGAGGAAATCTGTGTTTACTGGTGGTGCAATCTGCTGAGTGTCACCTTTTAAATTTTTATTATAATCTAGCACCAGGTTTTTATGCAGGTTTAGTAGCACACAGGCTCGGAGTGAGGAGCACACGACCAATAAAGTAGCATTAAAGCAAGACATTTCCACAGATGTGAAATGCTGGCTGAAGTATAATCATCTGTAAGATTTTTTTTTTTCTCATTGCCTTATTTTGTTATTTTATCCTTTATGCATCAAAACAACGTGTCCCTATTTTACCTTTTTTTCTATGTGAATCATTCAAGTTTCAAGTTTTCATGGGTGGTGACAGAAGAAAGGTAATATTTTGCAGGTCTTTTTTTTTTTTTTTTTTTTTTTTTTTTTAAATTTGAGAATGGTTTTTGACTTTATTTCTCAGTATATGACCTGATCTGATGAATTGAAAAATGGTTGGGCTGTGCATTTTTTTTTTTTTTTTGGAAAGCTATATGTCTCATATTGAAAGCTTTATATTAAACCATTGCAAGGGCCTGCATGAGCTTGAGGTTGAGAAAAACTTGCAATTCCCAGGTCTGTAAAATTACAATGTTTGACATTATCTACATGAACAAGAAGGAGAAAAAGAAATACACTAAAATGAATGATTAAAACAAAAAAATATTTGACAGAACAATGAGGTTGCAGTGCTCAAAATGAAAGACAAATGCATAATATATTTGGAACTTTTTGTTTTTATTGAAAATGTACATCAACAGAATTGAACGACAGTAAGATACTGAATAATTTGTAGTGTGGAAGAGTATTCGACTACAAGAGGTGATGGAAGATGCTAGAAAAAAGTTTGGCAATTTCTGACACCAAAATGTTTACTTTACACTCAAGAGTCACGTCCAAAGATCATAGTTCATAAACAACAAGTCTCCACTTCAATACACAAAATATATCCTTATAAATTATATAAATGCATGAGATTTATTCAGTTCTTCTATGTGGGATTCAGCTCAACTCCTTATAGTAATATTTGGCAAAATGGATGCTAAATTTATTGGACAGAGCAAATATACATTATTAATATGCAGCAATTCAACAAAACAGAAAATGCATGGGAAACAGAGCTCAAAAGTTATTAAGAGACAAAACAAGGAGTGGGGCAAAAGTCAAGATCACAAAAGTTATGAAACCAAAAGAGGATGCATGCAAAATATAGAATTGGCAGAATTGGCATTATTAAAGCACAATGTGTAAAGGGCATTTCATGTGACCTCCATGGTATTCAGATGAGAAATTCAAGCTTGTACACTCAAAGTGCTTGGTACAAATATTGCTTTGGCTTTTGCATGATTGTGACTCAAACTTAATTTTTTGCTATTACCTACTTTTGTGTGCAAGATGGTTTGATGATTCAAGAATGTTTCTAAGAGTCCTGGAAGCAGGAGATTTCCATCTCGAACTGAACTAGCTCATCCAAAAAAAAAAAAAAAGAAAAGAAAAAAGAAAAGAAAAGAAAGAATAAAGAAAAGAAAAACAGAAAAAACTGCATTATCACCCTTTAAACTAGCACATTATTCATGGTGCAGAGTGCCACTGTTCTTAATGAGTTCATTTTTATTATTCAGCAAGCCTTGACATTTCAGCAGTGTATTAATATCCTTTGCACTTTCTATTGAAAACAATGAAAACAATGCATAGTGCAGGTCATTGCAACTTTGAAAGATCAAATAAAAGGTTTTAGCAATAAATCATGTATCTGTGTGAACCTCTGTTGATGATTCCTGTTTACTGTCATTTAACACTGATCCTACAAGATTTATTTCTTTATTTACACTAATACATAGCCTACAGCAGACTGAGCTGTACAGGGTTTCCAACTTGCGTGGGTTTTTTGCTTGATTAGGTGGTCAAAAATACCATGTGAGTCCACATAAGGCCATAATCAACAAAGGAGATGAGATAGAAGAATAAAAAGGTTGATGCAGTGAGAAAGACAGGAAGAGGTATTGGATGCTTTTGTTCTTGCTGAAGCTGCAATCCCCCTCTTCGGGCGGCCAAGACAGATTAAAAGAAGCTAGAGAGAGAGGAAAAGAAACGCAGGTTAGAAGAGCTGGCCAAGCGAAAGTGCTCACAAAAAGATTTCAGGAGTCAGAGGTTTAGAAGTGCAAGTGACGTCAGCAGGAAGCAAAAAGAGATCTGGGTTTCATTTTCGTAAAGACATCAGATGCAAAGAAAGCCCCGTGATTGCAGCTGAAATAACATATTATTTATAAAAATGATGATATGATGGTAGTGCACACCCTTGTGATGCTGCTTTATTTGATCTAAACAGTGAATGAACTTCATAGAAAATTCTGCAGCTATACTTCATTGTCTACTCTGCCCTGTGGAAAATTGAAGTAAGCAAAAAATAATGCACAATCAAAACAAGACTATGTGTAGGCTATATTATTGTATTTCTGACAAGTGAAAAGCAAATGTGCTGTTAGTTTTCACAATCACCACAAAATACAAGTGAACAAATAGGCAGAAGCAATAAGCAACAAGCAAGTGTACATGGTGGTTAGTGCAGCGGTGACATACAGATACAAATAAAGAACTGTATTTTGTTAACACACATTATGCAGAGCAGATAATGATTAAGAAACCCAGAAGGATGGGGGGTCCACAGAGCCTCTGGGCACAACTGGGGTACTCAAAACCCACAAAGGCTGGTCCCTTAGCAAAGCTCGAGGGCTGAGGACCTACTCAGTGCAGAGCCAGGGATTACTGCAAAGGAAAGCGAATACACACAGACCAGTGAGCAGAGGATTAAGGAGGAATGGTGATGCCCTTGATTTATTTTGACCCCTACATCCCACCAGGAACAGCTGAGTTATAGGGGTTGAAGACTTGATTCTCGATGTTGTCATATCCCCAACTCTGTGTGATCATACCTCAGCCAATGGACGACTCATGATTTAGGTTAAATTTATTTTTTCAATCCCTTTACCAAACAATACAAAAACAACCGTTAGGTAGCAGCAAATGTGGTTTTTGATTACATGTGGAGTGCGGCTCTGAGAATCTCAGTTTCTTGAAAAACCACACCGTCCTCTAGAGATGCAGATGTGAGGGAGGAGGAACTCGTTAAATTAGAGCTTATCAGCATCAACATTCATCTGGTATCTACAGGGAGTGTCTGTCTGGCAGACGTGAGTACAGGCTAAAATCTGGGACATCAACAAGAAAAACTGGAAACATAAAACCATACATACATATAGCCACTTCCCTCACAGGAATTGTTCAAGTTTCAGCTATATTTTAATACTGCAGCATTGATAATACACAATGATTATGGCCACAATTGCAATATTTGGTGAAAATTGGCCTTTATTTTCTTTTGAGATAAAATATGCCTTATGTATAATACGAATCAAAACAACACCGGTCCCTGCAAGATATAGGATATTATCACTAGGATGAATGACTTTAAAATGTGCCTTCATATAAAAAGTGAAATAAAAAGAAAGTTACAATTGCACTGACAACATATGACACAGAAAAAAATAAAATCACATTTGGGTAAAAAAAAAAAAACACAAACAAAAAGTGCAAATGTGAAAGCTAATACAAGTATGCAGGTAACACATGACAATGAATGAGGTGTGGGAGGAAGATTAGGCTAACATCTACTCATGCATAAGGCCAAAATGAAACATCATCTGCAAAGAGGACATGTTGACGGTGATAACTGCCTCTCCAAAAATCCAGATATAAATGCATATTAAAACTAACGTTATTATGGTGGAGCTGAATATTGATCTGAATATTATTTCTGAATATCGTTCTTTAAATAAGAAAACCAGCTTGAGCATTTGATTTACTCTTGTAGCCAAGTATGATATTCAGATATTCAGATTCAGATATTCACCCCAAAACATTTTTGTGCCTTTGTTTATACTGTCAAAGCAGTTATTTTGGAGAATGATAATGGAACTGAGTAACAAACTACTTCAATGATTACTGATTTTTCTTGAATAAATAAGAACCTGAACTGAAAAGGCAGTGAATGTGATATTTTGGCCTTTAGAAGGTGGAGCACAATGCAGCCCCTTGTAGTACTTCATGCAGCCAGCTCAAATTTGACTCACAAATTTGGTGTATCAAACTAGGCTGACCTTTTTTTTTTTTTCTGTGGATGGAGGTGTATGAATCACATTCATACTATCCATCTATGTAAGAACTGCAATTAAATCTTAGACTATCTGCATTCTTTTTACTTTCACAAACAGTTGAATGAGGGTTATGTTTTGAGGCCATTCAATCTGTCATTTTGTCTATAAACATAACATCTCAGACATTAAATTTATAGTTTTGCAAAACTGTTTTTAAGTAAGGTTAGCATGGGGCAAGAGGAGCTGAAAGTGGAATATTGCTGCTTACTATATAACATTTAACTTCAAAGTAAAATCATGCAACCATCACCTTTGTGTGCCTATCACGAGACATACAAGGCAAACACTCCATTACTGATACAATCACAACGCTACCAGCGATAGAAATATTCAGCTAAAACGCTTAAAAGTGACTAAAATTTGAAAAGTGGCATCTCTTGTCCCATTTGAGGTATAGTCATGAAAATGTGCACATTTCTTAATATGACACAAGCTGGTAAAAAGGCACAGAAGAGATGAAGGATTTCAACTTGTGGTGAAAATCTGACATATGGAACTGCCCTGGCAGAGGTAGATCTCTACTGAGAGTCTAGTTTTCTCTAATCTGCTGTAGGCTTGGCTATCTGCCCACTGAACCCAGATCACACAAACAAGTCCCACTGGCTGATGCATGTTTCACTTTAGCCTCCACACATTTCTGCCCATCTCAACAGTAGTCATGTATGTTAATATCAAGAGCACACTCAACCATGCAAGGAATCACTGAACATAAATCAAAAAAAGGGTAGAATGCATTTTTCATATAAAAATGCTGAATGGCTTGTACAAAACCATATAAAAGACAACATTCAGCGTGTTTTAGCAGAGAAGGGATGTGTTTGACTAAGTAAAGGACTCAATTCATAGCAATGGCTGCGGTCTTCCACAGAGCAGGGGCATGTGGAGGGTTGAATTATGAGGGTTGGGTGGGTGGGGATGGGGGGGTACTGTAGGGATGATGGGGTGGAAACTCATTCACATCAGGATGGCCACAAGGGAGCACTTTTCTACAGGAATCCCAAACTGGAAATGAGAGAGAAGGGCTGTTAATGCTTTCTACGTGTTAAAACATCATCACTACACATCAATGACATCACATCAATATTAGTAACCAAAACAGCATGTAGAGGAGAACATGCTTTCAAGGCATTACAACAGAAGGCAGCCTGAGAGTGTACAGAGTTGAGAGGGTTTTAAATAATTCATTTGCATGTACGATCATCTACTTTTCAGCATCATTAAACTGACTGAAAAAAAATTAGTGAATATATACATTTATAATAACCTTCACTTTTTTACTGCTCATCTCACATATTGGCCTCTGATAGTTAAATATTTGTCACCTCATTTCCAACTGCACCAGTGACACAGCTGCTTGTTTTCATATTATTCAACGGTCTTGCGCTGGTTAATAAGTTTACAGATCGTCCTCCTTCTCCTGCTCACTTAATCGCTCGTCAGTGGCTGAGCCTCAACAAATGATATATCTCTCGGTGGATTTGGCTTTTGTATCCACACAAGATAGGGAGGGGGGGTGTCATATGGCTGCAGGATCAACAATACATGTCATCCCAGCAAACAGGGATGAGCCCCAAGGCTGTTTACCGCTGTAGTCTCAGTTCAGCCCTGAATGGCTCTTTTGTGTGATTAGCACGGCCGGGCAGGGAAGGACTTGGGAGGGTCACAAAAGGAGATTGTTGTTTGATTCAGGGAGGGTGCAGATGGGGCAGTAGATCAAATGGAAGTGTGGGGTGGGTGGAGAGGGGGGTCTAATAAACTGTGTGATTTAGAGGCTGACAGAGACTGTAAACACTGCCATGGATATGATCTACTCTACTACTGCTGCAGCAGATGTTTACCCATGATAGAGGCCCAACTCTCATATACATCATTTACTGGACCCTTTTTTACAAACTGTATCACAGATAATTCAGTTAAAACTCAAGTAATCAAATTTGGGACTCAAATGACAAAAAAGTGGAATAAGTATATAATTTGATGGTTGAGTCTACATGGGCCTCGTCTTTGGCTCAACTCACTGATAAATTACATGCTTATTATGGTTGGTCAGTTAAGTGTACGGTCCTCATTTTCACAATTTTAATTATTATAAATCTTTAGGTATACTATGCAAAACTGCCAAGCGTTGATTTAAGTGTGGACCGTGCAAACTGTGGAATTAGCAAATAATTAGATTATTGAGTATATGGTAATATAATTCAATAATTTGATTGTTGATTATATGACTATATGGTTCTTGTCACTGGCTTCACTCACTGATAAAATAAATCCCCCTTAAGATTTTGACTGAAAAAAAAAAAAAAAAACACCTCGGCAAGTTTGCAAAGTGTACCTTTCCAAGCTTTATTACACTACTGTAAAATTTTAATTTCAAAAATGTTTTATTTCTGATTGCATTTTACAATATGTTTTCACTCAGACCCATATAACATATTTATATTTTGCTATCCCATTATCCCAGAAGCCTATTTGTATTGTCTGACTGCCAAGGGATAAGTCGGGGAGTAAGCCTTACCAGGAAAGGTGTCTCATGCAGCATGCAGCAAGTGTGGGATGAGTTAACTGGAAAACAGTATGGATGCAATATAGGTGAAACATGCACTCACAGGACACATTCACAACTACAACATGCAGAAAAAAGTGGCTATGTCTTTTGGAGATGGAGGGAAACACCAACTTTGGCCTAAATACACAGCTATAATCATTATGAAATTTAAAAGGCAAGGCCACATTTAGCAGTGTGTCCATTCCAGTCTGTTTTGATCAGCGACCCACAGACAAAGCTTAAGAAGCCGGAGTTGCACAGCTGCCCTTTTAGAAGAGAAACTTCCAGTCAGAGCTCACAGGGGGAGAGAGAGAGAGGTGAGAAGAAAATAAAGCAACAAGAACCTTCTCAGTGCAAGTGTCGTCTTCCTTTCTAACAGGCACGGAGTCACATCAGCTTGAACACACAAGCACGAGTGATTACCAACATGATGGGACCAACAATGTCAACAGCATACTGCAACCACACTAGAGCAATTAGGCTGCAAGGGCTGTATAGGAGCATGATACACATTAAGCAGAATAGTGAAAAATCCTGAGCTGAAAAATCCTTTGTTGAAACCGCTGGAAGGAATAACAGCATCGATGTTACAGCTATTGAGAAAGCATTTGGGGAAAAAAGAGAGAATTATACAGAAGCGGTTGTACTGTTTCTGGCAGGAATCTGATGAACTGGGATTTCCAAAGCAGATGGGCAGATGAGAAAGTTTCCATGGTGGAAGTGTAGCAAAAATGACTGTAACCTGAAGTTGTTTATCAAAAACATTTTAGCAGTTGTTTTTTTTTTTTTTTTTTTTTTTAAATAGGATATTCTGTTAAACACATTTGATTTTGTGGTCAGTGGCGCCTGTGCCATCATCACAATTTAATTGCAGGGTGACGATTTCTGATGGCATTCACTCTCCCAGCTCGGCTTAAACTTGGCTACCTGTCAACTATTTAGAGGAGGACAGCTAGTTGTTTTCACTGCTCTCTCCCTTCTCTGCTCCTCTTTATTTGTCAGTACTGAAGTCTGCTCAGTCTTCTCTTGGTAGAAAATCAGTGTTATTCATTCTCTGTGACATTTTATGGAGAGAAAACTGGAACCTTCCTGTGCTTCTAATAAAAAAAAAAAAAAAAAGAGTCTGGAGCTTAGGCTTAGCTGGAACATTTATCTGCACCTTACAATACACGTTATAATGAGTTGGTCCAGGTTGATCATTAATAAGTAGTGAGAGAGAAACCGTTGAGCGCTTGGTGATATTAGTGGCACAAACCAAAATTAAGTTCCATCTGCAGCACTTGTGCATAAAGTGACTTGAAAGCTCAAGGAGTTTGTGTTTTTGTGACAATACAGCTCTGCATTGTGCTTGCAGTGAAGTTTGATGCACACCATATGGTCCCCAAAAAAACTCTGCAACACTGACAGCTTTGCACATAACAACAATCATATTGATATACTGATGTGTTTCAAAACATAACCATTGCACGCAATTCAGTGAATAGTGCTGAAGACCAATTACTGTGAACATCTTCGACTATCACTGGTCTTGTTCATGATATGCAAGCTGTTTTAGTGCTGATATAGTTGGAGTTGGGTACCTGCACCTGAGGTGTGAAGATAAAAAGGAAGAAGGGGAGAAGAATGATACTTACTTTTTCCTCTCTTTGTCCCTCTTGAGTGTGGTGGAGCCCCCTGCCTGTTGTGCTTGGTTCTGCAGGAGCTCTGCAGCAGTCTTTTTCTGTTTGAACATGTTGAGCTCATCGTCCAGGGCCTTCTTCTTGTCCTCCAGCTTCTTCTTCTCATCCTGGTGGAGCTTCTTCAAACGGTCAAACTTCTCATGCAGCTGTGTTGATGGTTGTGACAGAGGAAACACAACTTATGGGTTAATTAAATAAAAGAAAAAACCTGCTTTGACTCAACAAAAAAGGTTAAGTGTTACACATGTCATTTCAGGAAAGGGCAAGATCCGAATGCACTGATACACATATAGTGTGTGTGTGTGTGTGTGTGTGTGTGTGTGTGTGTGTGTGTGTAGCCTATACACACATACCTCTTTCTCTGCCTCTTTGAGTTCCGCCTCCTTCTCCTTGACCCTCTGGACAAACATCTGCCTCATCTCCTCTTCCTTCTTCTGCAATTCACTCATGAACTCGTTCCTCTTGGCCTCATATGTCTCCTGGAGACTAGGGGAGACAGGAAGTGGGGAGGATAAAAATGAGTGATGAAAACATTACACTGAGTTTGATCACTAGGGACATCTGATGGCAAACAGACAAAGAATTGGTGTGATGAAGCAAGGGAACGAAAGGAGCTGATGAGAAGTAGACAGGGAAGCAGGAAGGAGGGTTGCATGGAAAACTGAAGAAGGATCATTGAAAACACAAGAAGATCAAAGGAAAAAATGAAGGAGGAGAGAAAGAGGAAATGGAGAAAGAAAACAGTAAATAAAACACAAGTCTAACTATATGGAAGAAGACTTTAGGCCCCAACCTGAAGGGCTTGCTGTCTGGGTCCGTGTCTTTGAAGCCCATCTCCTCCAGTTTGCAGCGACGGTAGAGTTCATAGTGGCGCGTGTGTGTCTGCTCCCGCAGGTCCTCCATGTTCACTCTGATCAGCATTTCTCTCAGTTTCACAAAGTCACAGTGATTCTCGTTCTCCACTGTCAGAGACACAGCACAGAGACACATGCCCTTTTACCCCACATGTCAGATGGCATCTGAGCCATTTTGTGTTAAAACACACACACACAAAATACTACACCAGAAAACACTGGCATCACAGACTGTTTACACAAATTATGTCCCAGCTAATAATTTGGATTCATCATAAGTACAGAGAGTTATTCACAGCCACAATCCTGCAGGCAGCACACAGGCACAAAACAAAAAACATTATCCTGTGGCAGGGTTGTTGTGTTGGCTTCTAAAATGAGCTCAGTGTCATACTTGCACTGGTTGTGTGACATCACGTGAATGCACGCACACACACACACACAGAGTGAGGAGCAAATACAGTACAATGTCATAGAAAGCCTCAGGCCATAAATATTGTATTTAGGCTGCATGTGCTGGGTAGACCTGTTCCTGGCCTATTAGGATTCCTCTGGCAGTGGAAAATTTGCAATATACAGGATCTGTGTTATGCACTGATCAATAAATCAATAATAAATCAATGAAATCATCATCTGCAGCATAAAATTCCTATATCTGTGTGGCACACAGTCAATGTGAGCTCATACATACTGTTACTGTATGATGTTAGAGAGGGTGCTGTAGCTAAATGAGGTTATATAATCGTCTATCTCCTCGAATGCTGCAGCTGCTGGAGTCAAGGAGGAATAAGTGGGGAGGGAGTAGCTGTAGCTGTCCTGATGGGAGGGAGCTCCCTCTCATTTCCTGTGCAGGATGTGTGACCCAGGCTTACCCTGCACCGTCCCCCAGGGGTACTGCCGTGCCTTCACCATTTTATTCCCGATCTTCACTTCCTCTGTGCTCCCCACCACAGCAAATGGCAAATGGCCCTGTGGAGCAGAGGGAAGAGTAATGTGGGTGTGCTGTCGTCCACACCTGAGACCTCTTCTGACGCTCTTCATCACACAACACTGCACACCAGCAACACACACTTAAACACATACTATATTATGTATATGAATGTAATACAGAATTTTAAAGCAACTGCTTTTCATAGACAGCGAAATGCAGAACCCTGGAATGTGGAGGGTCTGCAACCTTTGACCTGAGCAGAGCTATTCTCAGACCACACAACAATCAAACAGAATCAGTTAGAAACAGTGAAGACTGTTTTAGTGAAGATTTCTCTCTATCAGTCCTCGTGAGCGGCTCAGTAAGCCTCGGTTCATTTGTCAGTGTTCAGAGGCCCTTTCCCACACTGCCGACTTCCTGCAGTGTGAGCTGGCTGATTGTGCTGCTCTGAACACACCCCTCCCTCTGCGGGGCGGCTTCCTGACAGCCTGACTAGATGCAGACGTCCTGATTATGTATCACATGTTGTTTATTAGCATTCGCGCACACCATAATTCATGTTTAAATGACAAACAAGCATGCTGTAGTAAGCACTGACATTTACTAAAGATTACAGCTGCAGTAGGGTTCAGTCCAATCTACATGAACATCTCTGCCTCATTTATATCAAGAATAATGGAGCATAAAAGTAAATGTGTAAATGCATGTCATTTTGAGGCAGTGCTGACTTTTCTGCTATACTTCAGTCAATGAAAAATATTAACAAGATATTACTCAAGAAGTTTATGGTCTTACGTTCATGGTAGAGTTGATCTCGGCCACAGTCTCATCATCTGTGGGGAACTGATAGATCTGGACTCCGTTGCTGACCAGCTCACTGGTGATTTTGATCTTGAATTTGGTCAGTTCACTCTTAGAGATGGCATCCGATTTGGCAATGATTGGGATAATGTTGACCTATATTTGAGAAATGGAGGAGATTTTCTGAGGGATGACACAATGACAAGGTGTGAACAACAATGCTTTCAGGGGTTGGTGCTAAATATTAAGAAGCTCAGAGCTACCTGTCGGCTGCAATTTTTCTCTCTCTTTCTGCAGTCTAAATTTGGAAAAGCAGCACTGCAGTTTAAAAAAAACTACAAATCAGATCAAAGAGGAGACAGGTGAACGCATCAACTAGGAGAGCCTTCTCCTGGAGTGCTCAGACCAAAAAAGTTACCACAAGTACTAAGTTACAAACTCATTTACTGGCGAACCAGAAAATAACACTGATGCATTTCGGCCTATATAACCTTCATCAGAGGATGACATATCGTGATGAAGACTGTGTAATTCCTGAAGTAATGATTCAAAACATAGTTTTGAAAAAGAAAATGTATAAAATCTGGAAAAATTGTAAATCTCTTTACAGATCTTTATAGATCTTTTTGCAACACACAAGATCTCTCTCTCTTACTCTAGGGATGTTTGTAAATCACGCAGCTGTGTATTTTAGACAATCACACATCCTTGAGCAAAGAGATAAAAATAGTAAATGCAGTGCAGAGGGCACTCTCACTCTCACATCTCATGCTTCACATCTCTTATGAGCTCTCCAAACATGGACTTAGTCGTCAGAGTCCAGTGATTTTTACCAACATTTATGTTTTTCAAGTTTGATGTGATCAAACTGCCCAATGGAAAAAGAAACAGGGAACATCTGAGTGCGACAGAGAGAAGAGAGAGAGAAAAGAGAGAGAGAGAGAGAGAGAGAGAGAGAGAGAGAGAGAGAGAGAGAGCTTTTCCTTCAACAGAGCATGAATGAGGAGAAAAAAATCAGAAAGTGGAAGAGGGACATTCAAGCATCCACCCACTACTGGCCGATGAAATGGAGACTTTTCCTCCTACACACAGTGACTGTTTCAATGCGCTCTGCACCCACACAATCCTGAGTATTTGCTGTCCAACCAAAAGCAAGGGTTGCTAGGGATCATGTCAATAATTAAATAATAGCAACAACAATAATAATAATGATAATAATAATAATACAATGAATTATTGATCTCCGAAGTGGTCATTTTGTTTTCTCTCATCATCCTCCAGGTTAGGTTGGGGTCAGCTAAACAGGAGCATCCCTGAAGTTGGCGGTATCTTGCTCAGGGGCACCTCGGCTGAGCGGATGCTTGAACTAGCGCCCTCCAGTTAGAGGTCAGTCTCTGCTCTCCTAGCCACCCGACGGGATGTGAAAACAGCTGAGGGTCTGCCCTGGATCACGCTGTTGTGAGAGCTTGCCGTGGGGCACAGCTGCTCTGGCAAACAGTAAGGAGGCTCTTTGTACAAAAGCCAGCAGGTCCATGCAAATAAGCCACTGGGAAGAGACCTTAGAACAGTGAGGCAGCAGTCGCCAAGACGACCACATTTCACAGCTGACCTACACCGACACAGTGCGAAGACGAGAAGCCAATTTGTGCGCTGGCGAATGGCATCGAAAAGTTTATGACCCATGTCTAGAGTGGCTGAATCAAATGCTGACTTGAACAATGCAGCATTACGCAATGGATTTAGAGCTGCGATGTACAAAAGCTTTTCTTGTCCATTTGGATTGTAACTGTAATTTCTTTACACTCAATTAGCTGCAGTGTAACCCTCCTCTCTCACACACACACAGCTGAGGAAATGCCCTTGTGCAGAAAATTCATCATTTGGCCTCATTGCTCAGTCGACCCCAAAATCAAAGCCACCAAATAGCAAAACTGTAAGTGCTGCATAAATGTTCATAACATAATTCTATTAATATTCAAATAACAGCCTGTGGACATGGATCTCTGAAACATTTCACCCACATTCCACATCATAAAAAGAAAAGGCAGAGGACATGCTGAGTTATTAACATGTCCTTTTGTCAATTAAAAATGTTATAGAGTAAATGGTTGCAATGGCTCACCTTACTGTCAAGTTTTTTCATGGTCACCAAGTCCAAGGACTTGAGGGAGTGTCCGGTGGGTGCAATGAAGTACAGGCAGGCATGGATGCGAGTGTCATGGTAGCTGTGTAGCGTGCGCTTAATTTTCAGCTCCTCCTGCAGATATGCTTCAAACTGGGCATCAATAAACTCCACAATGGACTTGTAGCTGTAAAAGAAAAGAGGGGGGTACAGTTTTAAAAATACTTAAAGGACATAAAGCTCAAATACAAATTGTGTTATTCATTTTTTATTTCTACCATTTCATTTAATTCACATTTTTGGTTTTAAAACAGAGACAGTTACTCCTACAAAATTACCTTCTCAGGCAACGTGGTTCATAAATTGAGCAATGTCCCCTTAGTGAGGGATCAAGCTGCTATTTACATGTGAGTTTACAGAGAGGAAAAGATGAGCGAGTGAGGATCTGGAAAAAGGATTCTGGGAAGATGTGTCAGCCCACACACTGCAGGCTCCATGACGCTTCAAAGGAATACAGACCTAGCATCCACTCTTCCAAGCATGTGCATGCACAGCCACATAGACAAACACACAGTAACACCAATTCAGTGTGTGTGCATAAGACATTATGCCGGTGGCTCTTCACATGACTACTACGATGTGCCTGTGTAAAATGCTGTTATTCCACATCTCCTCTGTGAGCCATGATTTGAAACTGATGTAAAGTGTCAACCTGGAACCTACCACAACCATCCTCTTATGCCTCATTTCCCCACTGGCCTTAGAGAGCTGGAGCTCACATGACATCATCATCCTCGCTCTGATGTCTCCTGACGAGAAGAGCTCGCAATCACATGTTGATTATGTTACTCCAATTGCACTACTGTATTCATATTGCACTGTTCAGATTTTTGGATTTGTGTCACTACTACTATGCCTTTTACTTTTTAATACTTTCTTTTAGTTTAGCTTCTACATGCCTCTATTTATGCATATTTTAGATTTGTAGATAATGCTTACTGTGTCTTTAATGTTTGTCTGCACCGAGGGTCTTAGAGAAACGCAATTTCGATCCTCTGTACGTCCTGTACATACTATAGAATTGACAATAAAGCTGACTTTGATGTTGACTTGAAGATCCGTAGCAGATTTATATTGTATGAAATATTTCCAAAACAACAGAATGGAGCTGCTGCAATCCCCTTTTACCAGCAGGACAAGCCTTAATGTTGTGCTATCTGGTGTTTACGCTTGCCAGCAGAGCAAATCTACATCTAAATCCCTCTAGATCTGCCGAAGCGGCCCCATGACTGCAGCATTTTTTAGGTCCCTTTGAACTGCACACAACACATACAGTACACAACACTGCATGACTATGTTGTAATAACATACCAATGGAACCAGTCTCTAGTCAAAGCTATGACTCATCATATAAAGCCTTATTGAAAATACCCCGTTAATTACAGCTGTAAATAACCTGTGCCTTTGAAAAACAAGAAAATTGAAATAACCACTGTCTGTAACCTTTCCATCTTTGTCCATCCTACAAACTCTTCATGGACTACCATCACAATTACATACCATGCATGTGATGACTACTTGAGAGGTCATGTTTGACACATCAAAAAAAAGAAAAGTCCAAAACACAGATGAAATGCTGCTGAATTCTAAATACAATTGGATTATACTATTTAATACTCTGTTCAAACCAGTCAAAATACCACTGCTCCTGTTGCAACCTCATAATCTCTATCTATAACCCCTATACGTTCATTTCTGCAACCTTGTAACCTAAAATGCATTTCATTTAGAGAGGTGCAACTCAAACCAGTAAAATCTGGTGGACAGAAAGGCCCTGGTACAACAAAACAAATTAGAAAACAACAGAGATATTAGCACTAAGAATGACAACCTCCAGGAAGAACGCCCTGCCCTGATGAAGACCTCACAGTCTAAATGTGTAGCCGCTATGCCATAACAATAAAGACTTGAGATTTAAAGCTCTAGGTCACTTCCCTCTTCACTGTAATTAGACAGCATTCAACACAGTGGACACAGCTGAGGACGTTTACCTTTTCTACTGCTCGTGTCAGTTATTTAAAACAAATCTGGTTCCTGTTTCCACGTATAAATCTAGGAATTTTACTTTTTTCTCAATCCACTTGGGCACTAAGTGATGCTTCTCTCGATCAGGGATTTCAACTACCAGACAATCATCCTTTGTTAAACCATAACTGCTGTATATGAGACCAACAGAGAGCTAGGGAAATGTCCTGAGGGTATGTTTGCAGGATCAAGACTAAATGAAACTTGAGCGTAAAAAAGGCTTGGAGGGCTCAGAGAATTATTTTGTGTGAGGGATGAACTTTCCTCACTGTATAAAAGAAAGCCTCTGAGGAAGATATCGTCATTCTAAAAGCTGTCACTCTCACAAAGGACATTCGATCCACCTAACATTACTCTCATATTTGGGGGCTTTTTTTGTTCTTCCAGATTGCTTTACCTGTCTTCTTTATTGATCTGGTCTCCAAATCCCACGGTGTTGACGACAGTGAGTTTGAGGCGCACGTTGCTCTCCTGGAGCTCGTAGGTGTTAGACTTGAGCTGGACTCCTGGCTGGTTGTGCTGGGTGGGCTCACCTTCAAACTTGGTGTTGAACAAGGTGTCCATCAGAGTGGACTTCCCCAGACCGGTCTCCCCTAAAAAAAAACAAACAAACAAAGAAAAACACATCTTTCGTTGCTGTATTGTGTTTCTGGGATACTATGAATCTTGACCTCCAGCTCAGTTTGCTGTTTTTTATTATCTTTTTTGATGATATCATTTGAATGAATCGTATTATGTTCATCCCATTGCACAACTTCGTCCTGACTGATAAATGGACTGCATTTCTATAGCGCTTTTCCAGTCTAATGACCACACAAAGCACTTTTCAGTGTTTGTCTCACATTCACCCACTTTCACACACATTCACACACTGACGGCAGAAGCTACCATGCAAACGAGCCGAGCTGCCCATCAGTCTCTTGCTCAAAGACACTTTGACACTTTAGCATCAATAATATTGACACTTCCTATTTGTCAATTTCTTACAAATTTAGCTCCTGAGTCACTTTTGTCGAATCATTTACTTAATGGAACTCAAAAGTTTTAACTTGGTGCCTCCAAGTGAGATTATATTGAATGTTACAGACTGCAGATGCTGTGGACAAAAAAATAACCCAGGTAATTCTATGTTTACGACTGATTTCCAAGCTGCAGTTACAGAAATAGCAGCAGACTACTGTCTCGCAGATGTGATGTATTCTGACATCCACGTACTGTTGGAGGCTGTCAGCTGACTCAGATACCCTTCTCCCTCTGTGAGGAAACCTATTTTTGTTCATAAGAGCCTGACCTACACTCTAAGCATGCTAGCACATTTCTGTAGGAACACTCACTATGCTCCAAGTTTACAAAGTTTCACTTGAAATGCTCTATAAATGATGCAAGGAGAGCTACTGGACAACCAGAGTCAGTTTCCTTGCTCCCATTTCCTGTTTTGGAGTACAGCTCAGGTCACTGTGGATAAGTCTTTCATCCTTAAAGCAATTTGGCAAGGCCAGAGTATCTTGCCTGGAAGAACTCCAAGCCCCCACAGAGAATGGAGGTACATGTTACTGTCAGAGCAGGGATTTCAATCAAACCCTCACAAATAATAAATAACCTGGTGCAGAAAGTGTCAGATATCAATGAAGCTGATGGAACCATAAATCTTTGAATTGTTACTTCTCCCTTTGTAATTTTAGATCACAACCACGTAGATCACATTTCTTTGCCTCAAGTCATGCTTGCACAAATGCTTATATTGTGAGTCACACACCAGAACTTACACAGTGTAACAAAAGATGCTTTTAGACAGCGACATCCTCTTTCCTTCCACAATCTTGGATGGAGTCACTAATGTAATGTTATTGTAGGAAATCAAACTTGTAATGCTACCAGCACAAAATATGACTGACGTCAAAGCCATTAAAACTACGGAAATGTGCATCGTTGCTCTTTTCTGATTTTCACTCATAAAAAAAAAAAAAAAAACTGAATGGATGCAAGTGAAAGCCATAACACACATTATGACCACCAGGCATTTCTTTTGCACAGCGTTCAGCATCTGTATAACATGCAAAAGCATGTAAGCAGTAAGATTAATACCATCTCACCACAGAATCAAGCATCTTACCATATAAAGCACATATTACCTAATATTGTGATATAAATGCAATATATATATATATATATACATATATATACACATCTTATGACAGCAATGTGCCATAAAAATAGGCCACATGGGACGGCAGGTGAAAATATTATTGCAATAACCCCTTTTTAAAAAAAAAAAAAAAAATCGTATTACTGCTTACTTTTCTTTTGCAGAAGATCGGTGTTGCTACAGTATACATGCAGTTTAAGTGTTGAATAAAAGCAGAAATAGATCAAATAAATAAATAATAAAATAATAATGGTTACTGCTCGAATTGCCGACATGGCAGATGCACAGGTGACAACTTCAAATATTAACCCAAAATGCAAATGCAAGTTTGTGTTTAGAGATTTGCATACGGAAGTGAAAACATCCCACACTTTTTTGAGGACTTTATGAGTAGAAGACACACGACTGCTCAATCACTTCCGTTTTATTGTATAAAGAAAAAAAAGAACTGGCAGAAGAAAAACATTGTCTACCACATATAGTTGCAGGTAAACATATCAGTTGCTCTTGGGACATTTCACATGATCTTAAAAGGAGAATGCACAGGATGATTCATTAAGCTGATTACAACTGGGGCAAATTGTTTTACTATGTGCAGTAGGCAGTAATGCAAACTTATTTAAAAGCACAGCAATTTGTTACAGCCTAATGAATAAACTGATAGGTGGATGAAAACAGGATTCTGCACTTAATAATACTGAAGTGAGGATTTTTTTTTGGTAACATAAGTTAGAATGCAATGCAGAATACCCACCACTGTTTTATAAACAATGTACTTGTATTTTCTCCTGCGTAAAATCAAATTTCAACAGCTGAGTAGGCCTGTCACTGGTCAGCTGATGACTGATCTCATATTTAATTTAAATATCGGCCCGTGGTCATCTTTCGAACTTCCCAACTGTGCCCAGACCACAGTGCTCTGTATCCAGGAATGCTTTGCTCAGGGTAACCACAGCTGACCGGCCAAAAGTAATCTAAGTGGGTCAAACACTGAGTGAATTGGTTTGCATCTAGTGGAAAAGCCTGACACACATTGAAGCAAATAAGTCCCATTTTGCCCAGAGGACAGAGAAGAAAAACAGTTTCATGCATGACAAACTCACCAACACAGAGGATGTTGAAGCAGAAACCATGGTTGACAGACTTGTTGACCAGCTGGTCAGGCATGCTGTCAAAGCCAACATGGCCTGACAGAGGGACGGCGCGAGCACCTTCTCCCTGCAGACAAAAGAAATATATCACTATAAAACATCAGATAAATATGTAATGTTTTAAGTCACTTAATAGCTTATGCAGTGGTTTGCTTGTGAACAATTTTGCTTTAACAGCTGTGTAATTTACATTTTCAGCTTAGTGACTGTTATCCTATGAAATAATCATTTTGGTGTTATTCAGTAAAAGACATTTCCACTGTACGTGATCATGTCATTTTGGAAGACAGCTTTCAGGTGCAATCTGATTCACTTCCTGTTTCCTGTATGCTGTCTGCGTGCTCACTGTCGAGACAGTTGTAAACCACTAAAACAGGAGGGAACCACTGTTCTTGTCAAACTATTATACATGTGTCTCTTTGTGATCCGGCTTGCATTCCTAAACTGAATTTTACTTGGCTGTATTTTGTCCTGTTGCAGGCTTTGCATGTTATGGATCTGTGCGTGAGAGCATGAGCTAAACACCTAAGTGGAAATGTATTGTTAGTCAATGTGTGCGTGTATGTGGGGGTGTTAGACTGGCTGGCTGGCTGGCTGGCGGTGAGCATCTCCATCTCCATGCATCCCACTTATGCAACATTTGTCTGCATTACGAGGTGCAGGAAGGCAAAGAATTTAGATTATATGGCATCACCAAAGTCCTCAACCAACTAAACCTCAGCAAACCCGGCCATTATGTGGCTTTAATATAACACAACTCCGCTTTCAGATGCACTCTAGGCTTTGGGGCATTTTGTGAAAAACATTCAGTAGGGGGAGTCAATTAAAAATAACCTGCCAAGCTGATAGTGTTAAACAGTTGTGAATTCTCTGGGTACTTAAAATTGGGTTTAAACAGCTGAGGGACTATTTGGAAAACAGAGGGCAATTTGACTGGACAAACAGCCTCATATCCCTCAGCTGCAAGTGCAACATTCCTGAAACCATTCCTATTTTCAAGACACACACACACAGCCAACTATAGTGTCTTTTTTTTCCCATTCATTGTGCCACAAAACGGTATCAAAATACAAAACGTCGCTATTTTGGGGACTTCTCTGGGTTTAGTGGCTTCCTTAATTCTTTTCCCCCCAAAGTAAATCCAGGCAATTTTTACACATGCGTTGCAAATTGCAGGCCTATGTCTATGTCTATGTCTAGGCCTGCAAAACCTTGCCCAGCAAAGACTATTTTGCCCATATTTCCAATGCACATCAGACAACGCCCGAGTGAAAGTAACGGGACTTACCGGGCTGTAAAACATAACGGAAATGAGCACGATAGCTGTGCTGATGGGAGCCTTCACAATGAATGGCTGCCGCTAGCCTGCTGATACAGGACGCTAGTTTATCACAGTTTGGCACACACTGGTTCAAATTAATAATGTCTTAGACAAAACGCCATTTACTATGCACGGTGTACCATTTAAAGCAGGCAAAGCAAGCTTAAGTTCAAGTGCACATATTCATTCTCACGCTACTAGCAGCGTTAAACCAACAGTTTCACATCGGCAATTATTAAATATTTAGAGAAGTATGTATATTTTTAGTCTCACATATTTCATACAGTAAGGCTGCAACCCTTTTTAGCGTTTTTTAACGGATGTCCACGGGAGTGAAGTGGATAGGAGGATGATACGGGTGATAATTACGCCAAATTCCGCCCCGTAACGGTTCAATAAAATCGATTTTGATACGACGCTGTGATTTAAATGATTGAAAACGCATTTATTTAGAATTATAACACAGCATCCTTGGTGAAATGAGCTACTCACCGCTTGCCTGGCGATCTCGGTTGACGCCATGGTGGTAGGGACGAAACGTCTCAGCGCAGGAAACTGCACGGGATACTGAAAGACGGCCTGTGTGGGATGTACCACTGTCTGTAGCGGCCTCTTTCACGGGTACTGACTTATCATGCCGTTATCACCTCACTAAAGTAAAACACTGAAAGTTTAAAAATACAGCAAAGATTCTGAATTCACACTAAAACTGCACTGTGTTAGGTGCTTGACCAAAAATTATTTCTTAAGGTAGTGACTGTCACCGCGACTCCCCCTACAACTTGCGTCGATGGATCGGTCCGGGCAGAAAGGCCAGCTGGCTGTAACGCAACAACAGATACAGCCTACATACATTTATACTGAGTCCTCACTTTATTAGGTCCACCTGTACAGTCTAATACAACAGCTCTGCCTTAAATTCTACCTTTTAAGAAAGTTTATAATGCTCAGTTCTTGTTCACATTGTGGATAATGTGTAAATTTAACTATAAGTTTATTATTGAGGTTGTAGTTTGCAGAGGTCTTGCACTGGACTGCACTATACTGAGAGATGTTTTCTAATTTTTTGTCCTCCCTATTTATATACATGAGGGGGACAGAATATTAGAAACACCTGGCAATTAAAGTACAATAGCACCACTAACTATGAGCTCAATGCCAAGCATAGAATTGAATGAAAACCTCTGTTACTGTGACAAAAAGAAAACCTGAGCATTATAGGTGTCATAAAAGTAAACTTTATGGCACAACAGCTGTATTGGATTATAATAGATTGTGCCACTGAGTGTATATATTTACAGAAGTTGGGTTCTAGTGATAGCACCATACATATTTTGAGTATAGACACCTTTATGAGATTTCAGTACCTTTTAAATAACAAACAACATGACAACCAATGGCTGAGCAGTGTTATATGAGTCATACTGACACAAAACTAAACTGTGGTCATATCACTGATTGCAAAAAAAGGGGTGTGTGATCAGATGAACCACTTGCCATTTTCTCGGGGTGTAACAGTTTAGTGAATTGTCTGGCAAAGCTGTAATGATATAATGTTACCGAGGAAAACTCATTAAGTCTCATCCTGGTTGGTCAACAGTCTAGACCATGTTTATGAACTGTAAATTATCAAGATGAGCCAGTGTGGCATTTTGTGATGATTGATACGGTGTTGCTGATGTTTATATCGGACAGAAAGTGCACTAATGTTTTTATAGAAGTCATCTTGAGCATATCACTACTCCCATATGTAAGTATTAAGTATAGGTATTTAAATAGAAAACGATGGAAAACTGTGGTTTTGTTTCCTCATAAATATATTATATATAATTCTTAAGTTTCTGCTTAAGACTGTACACATGTACTATCATGTTAAAGCTCATATTTGTAAATTACTCCCAACTATAAACAACAGATGCACTTTTTGTGATTGTGAGGGGGGAAATTAGTGGACATGTCCTTGCAGATTGTTCTCACAGCACTTTTATTTTATTTTATTTTATTTTTTATTTTTATTTATTTATTTTTTGATTTAGAGAATAATTTCTAAAAATAAATAAATAAATAAATAGACATGGATTCTCATAAATGAGAAACTGGCAAAAACTATTAAATTACTTAGACATTTCAAATTTATTCCAATTAGTAAGCAGACCCTGGAGGATTTTTTCTTTCATTCTTTCTTTTATAACCCTTTTTTCTAACCCTAACCCTTTCTCTTTCTTTTCCTTACATTTTGTACTTTTAGATTATTTTAGATTATTTTTATACTGAGGTATATTTACAGAATCTGTTTTTATGTAAAATGTATGTAACATGTATACTTGATGTATTTGACCTGAATACAATAAAATAACGGAGAAAAAAACCTGGGCTCCGTCCCTCTCGCGTGACGATCGCGTCGTCCCGGCCACGCCCACCCAGTTCAGCGCTTTGCAGCCAATAGGACGACGGGGCGCAATTTAAAAAGGCGCCGCGGCCACCGGCGAACTCATTCATATCAAAACAAAACAGCGGAGTGAGAAGCCTGGTTCAAGTATCGAGTGAACAACCCAGTGGCGTCTGGCGAACACCATCAGGTAACAATAAAACTGTTAAAGCAGCCAATATAACAATTGAATGACGAACTTCACCTTAAAGCCAACAGCTCTCTGTTTGATTGACACAGTTAACAGGCGTTATGCTCTGCTAACACCGTTAGCAAAAATAATGTCATTGCGAGTATGCCACCGAGCCTAACTGCTAATTTAAGCTCTCTGACGTTATTGTCAGGTGGTTAGTGATAGTTTAACTTGATTATCTAAACGTTAACTTAGTAAGCTATCCAGTTTGTACGACAGTAACGTTTCCTGACTGGTGTTAGACAAAATCACTCTCCTAGCGAGTGACGTTACCCTAAAGTTGGCGTTGTTTTCTTTCGACTTTGGCTGAGTGAACTGCTGAGCTCTGGGCGTGAGAAACTAACATTTTTATAGTCGAACTGTGTTTCTGTTTCTTCAACATCTTACACTGCTGTTGTGGCAGCTGGGCAATATGGAATTACCAATACTTGCGACTGATCGGAAAGAGACACTCCTTCGCTTCTTATAGAGGCAGACTTTCGACATAAAAGTGGGATCTCTGGAACTCGACATCTTTTTCGTTTCTCAGTTTATAAATCGACGAGTTGTCTTCCCGAATAATGTCAAATATTTAATGGAAACGTGTAATTTAACGTTACTGTAGAATAGCGACTGTTGGACATGAAATGGACGGAAGTGGCATCAGCAACCGATTGACAGTTTTTTTTTTTTTTTTTTTTTCTGCTTTATTTGAATAAATTCAAGTCAAGTATATCGAGTATACATGTTAAATACATTTTTCATTAGACTGGAACTGAAACTTTACTAAATGTATAAAAATAATAATAAAAAATAAATTACAGAGAACAACAAATAACAAAATGTAGAGAAAAGAAAAACAAACAAAACCTCTGGTGTCTGCTGACTACCTGGAATAAATTTGAAATGTATATGTGATGTAATAGTTTTTTGCCAATATGTGATTTCTGAGTTTTAAATTTTCAATAGTAGTTAAATATGTTTGGCAGAAGTTGGTGCAACATTTGAGCAGCTTGAAGGAGAATTTAGAAAACTCTAGTAAGATTTGTAGTTCATCCCAAATCCTAACTGTAACTACACTGCATTCAAATCACGTTTACAGGTGATATGGCCAACATAATCTTTGCGGAGAGGGAGAATGCAGGTCTGCATGCAGCTACACTGAAAATGCGACCGCGGCTTCAGTCTGCTCCAGGTATGAACATTTCAACAGCGCAGTCATGCATTTACACACACTTTTTTTGTTGTGGTATTGGGGGCCTGTATGCACATCATTTTACAGATGTTCATTAAGTCTTTACAGTATTGCAGCTCTGAATCATCACAGTTTATCCTCTGTATCTTAAACATATTGCTTTATTCCCAGACAACATATTGAAAACGTCCTTAACTGGCAAAAAGTGCCACACTCCTCTGCCATCTGGTCGTAAGGCTTTAGTGGCAGTTAACAAGATTGCCTCGACTCCTGCCGTACATGAACAAAAGAAACACCAGAAGACACAGGTCAGAGTTACATATGCAAAAGGATATAAGACGTGATGTTGGGCTGCTACTTGAATTCCTAAATCAAACATTGTTATGCTCTGCACCTCAAACTGGATGTGTATTAACACAATACCTGATCTCCCCAGGAGGCCAAAGAGAAGTGTGTTCCCCAGACCAAAGTGGAGGAATACCCAGACATTGAGAAGTTCATCCCTTATGACCCACTAGGTAATTGGAACACCCAAGCATTTGAAATCTGTTCACTTTGTTGCATACTCCTAAGATCTACTATAAACATACCCCTCCTCACAGCAGTTATGAGGACTGTGGGGTCCCTGGTGTGGCTGTACATCAGGGCTCTAGTAGCTCTGTCGCACATCTTGCCCTGTTTGATATGGTCATGTAACTCATTAAGACTGAGTAGACCCGTGGGATTGGCCCACCAGGGTGCCCCTTGGCAGCTGTCACTTCTCGTCCCCACGGAGGCCCCAGGATGTCAGCAACACACTTTACAACACAACTCTTTCAGGATTTCAACGTGCTGCGTGATTGGGTCACCTTTGCTGCTCTAGGCTGCCCCCTCAAAGGGTCCACCAAAAGCCATGCCTCTCTCATATGTTGGTACTTAGGCTATTTGCATATTGTCAATATGCAAATTACAGATAAAATTGATCTGTTTTTACATGATTACAATATAAATGAATCTGGAGCCTGCAGAGTCAAGTCAGTACTCTAGTTGATTTAGGTCTCATGGCATAACTTTAACACCCAGTCAGTAATATATGAATCAGACTGCATTACAGTCAACCTCTGAATCAAGTAAGAAGCTGGCACAGAATTGGACTGAAAATTTAAAATTTACAGGAAGCCAGTTTGATCGCTGTTGATAAATTGTAGATGAAGCAAAATACACCGTAAAATAAACCTCAAATTGACTTATCCCTTTTCCATCCCTGCCGATAACACCCTCGTGTATGAAGGGCACCAACAGCTTCTCCGCTCCTGTCTGTAACAAACCTGGGGCTGCTTGCAGAAAATGGCAAATACAGTTTCATCTCCGCCTCCACAGTACGCCCCCAGGTCATTTCAGTGTTATCCCGCTTACATTACCTCACCAAACTAGAAAGGCAAAGCAAACTGGGCTTGTGATGTCATTTCTTTTTGCAGCCTCTGTTGGATGGAAGCCTACTTTGTGTTGCTGCACCAGCAGGTTTGCTCAGATCCTTGGCACAGTAACCATACATCTCGGTTTTCTTTTGTGGCATGGGAAGAGACATGTACAAAACATAACTACTCATAAAGTGGGTTCTGTTTTTTGAGATGGTTCACCCTAAGTGTTTTGTTATTATTCCAGAATTTGAAAAGTATAGCATAAGTGAAGATTTGGTTCATCTGGGTGGCCTTTCACTGCCTGGACTCGCCCGTTTCCCACAAACAACTCTGTATGAGGACAACTTGGAAACATTCGAGGCATTCACACCCCCATCCCCTTTAAAGATGCCACAACGTCGAGGTATCAGTTACTCAGCCAGTATCTTATGGTTTAATATGCAGGTGTGAGTCTACTGGCTTTCACTAACCTGTTCTCCTCTGCACCCTGTCCTCCAGACACCTGTAAGGCAGAGCTGGACGCCTTCCTTCAAACGCTCGATGAACTGACCATCGACCTCCCTCCAGAATCTGACTGCTTGTGATTTTTGCCCTGTATATTGTGACGTCTTTTTATTGAAATAAAGTTTGCTTTTAATTAGTCCCTCCTGTTTTGTTTTCCCCATGATTCCCAGGTTTATGTCCTTATGCCACTTATTTAAAATTGTGTGAACACTGAGGTGGTTGTGAAATTCCCAGTTAGACAGTTAGACAAGGTTAGACAGGAACAGTCTGAACAGTATTGTTAAAGTCTGCTCTAAACTCACAGGTGTCAGATCAGCAGATCCTCCATGAGGCTCAAGGCATTTTAGTTTCTGCTCAAGTCCTTTTTTTTTTTTTTTAAATGAATTTTCTTTGTTTCCATTAACATTATATATTAACTTGCCTGTAAAACTGTTATTCAAAATCGTCCATCCCCTCTGCAATCAGATTTTTGATGTTTATAGATTTTTGTCCTTTTCCTAGAATGATCTTTTTATGACATACTTTATCAGTCTGCTTATTCTAGACTAGTATTTATTCTAGACTTTATTTCATTTCATACTTCAGGTGCATAATTAATTGTATGTATTTTATGTAAACGCTGCATCATACAAATTGCCCCTGGAAGGATTAATAAAAGTTGTTGGAATTGAATTGGATTCATAGGTAATGAATTAGGTGCGAGTCAGCTTGGTGACTGGCTGTAAAAGCATTTGGTAAGCACTTCCTCCTTTAAGGTTCGTCAGTAGCTATGTGGTCACATGTGAGGCTTTCTTGCTGTTGGTTTAGCCAGAGATTAGAATGAACTTTGTCTCAGTTCCTCCTGCAATGGAAAAGAAACTGAATCATTGCTTGAACCTGAAATTGAGTTTTTTGGAATAAACCCAAACGCTGCGAGTCTGAATGAACTTCATGAACAGCGATTTGATGAACTTGATCGCCAGAGGAGTCGACTGTGTGTCGGTATGCGCTTAGTGCACATTACAGGTGAGTGGAGCTTTGATGTGGCGAGAATCCGGTAGCCATATAATAATTTTATAGGCTGAGTGTTGCTGTTAATTTTGACTTGGTGTTATTGTATTTTGTTGTAAATTAAGCCTGAGTCTCCACTTTCCTTGTTTGTAAAAAGAGGAACTCATCGGCACATGAAATGTTTGTTCCTGCTGAAACTGTTAACGAGAGGCGCATTTTGTCAAACTTTTCCTTTTTCCGTGACACAGGGAAAGAGCCCAGGCCGAATGGAGGAAAACATTTCTGTGTTTATAATTTGACACTGATATCCCCAGGGCCCTCGTCTAAACAGAGGAAGCTCGCCAAAATCCATATTGCACTCTCACAGCATGTATGAGAGCAGCTCCCGGTCGCCAGATGATGCTGACTCCGCAGCTGTGGCCTGCGGAGGCTCAGCGCCTGACAGGGAGCAAGCTGGACCCGGACCAGCTCCCAACAATACCGACACCCACGGCAGGGCACCGGGCCGCGGGGCTGTGGTGGAGCGGCTGTCGAGATGTGGCATGCAGGTTTTGCCCAGCGCCTTCCAGCGTAGGTCGAGGCTGCAGAGGCACCAGGAGGTATGTGAGAGCGCACCGGGCGCACTCCTCAGATACTCCGCGGATGCGCCGGAAAGAGCTTCCCTTACACCCGCTATGCGTAAGAAATATCTGAAGGACTTGCTGTTGAATGACCCGTCGCACAGCGGATTTAGCAGCGTGTTATCCTCGCAAACCTCCCGTAAGTCTTCGAGGGACGAGCCAGACCCCCCGGGAACAGACTGGGCTTTATACCCGATGGAGCACGCATGGATGTTGTCTGCGGTGGACGGAAACTACGAGACTATTCTGGAGTTCATCTCCGCGGACCCCCAACTGTTGACCAGGAGGGATTTTATCAGCGGGTTTTCTGTTCTGCACTGGTTAGCCAAGAGGGGACAGGACGAAACTTTGATCCAACTTTTAAGACACGCCGAAGCCGCGGGGATCCCCGTGAACGTGAACCTGAGAGGCAGCGGGGGGCTCACGCCTCTGCACGTCGCCACCATGCACAGCCAGTACATGGTGGTCAAACTCCTGGTCGGGGCTTTCGGTGCCAACGTCGATGCCATGGACTACAACGGGAGAAGAGCCTGGCAATATCTTAAGGGAAACGCCCCACCGGAGATGAAGGAGCTTCTGGGCGCTTGGGATGATGAGCACAGCTGCCAGGGTGCGCTCAATGTCAATAACAACAGCGCCAACAACATCATGAACGTGGATGCGTGTGAAACGAACGACGAGGGGGGCAGAGATGAAGTGGACTCATTTGACTGGACTAAAAGAAATGGTAGCTGGCGATTTGGGTCTTTGAGGAAACTCTGGTCACAGTTTTCTTTCCGTGGGAACAAAAGCTGAGCGTGGATGACAGCGCCTTGCATTGCGCAACAGTTTGATCACATTTCTGTGTATGACAAGCCATGTTTTCTGAAACTGACATTCATGTAATAAATGAGGAAGCGCTGCAGTTTCAGATAAAGGGAAAAAATAAGTCGCCAGTAATATGCAGCAGCTTTCACTAAACCTTTGGCATAATGCATTTTGTTGTTTAGTGTAGACCAGCCCAGATCAGTACACTAAGTCCGAGCTGACGTGTCATTTCTTGGGGTTTTAGAGCAAGTAAACATTTCTTAGCGTCTTACTAGATTCAGCCTTTTTAATTGCTGTGTTTGCATTAATGACCAAGCATTAAAGGCAAAGAATTTTTTAGCTCCCACCCCCCAGAAAGTGCAAAACCTCTGCGGGATACTGCCCTCTTTCTGCAGAGCCGCGTCAGCATTACTTTTTCCCCCCTCCATGTAATGTTTTGTTTCCCTTGGAAAAATAAAGTCATTCCAAGTTATTGCTCATCAGTTGTACTAAAAAGACGCCCATACAGCCACTTTACTGGTTTGATCACAAATGTTTTATTGTCAAACACGAGCATAACCAGAGCATCTGTACAAAAAGACTGCTGTTCCAGGTAACACCGCTCCGTCCCCGGGTCAGGCCCAGCAGATGGTGGTCCTTCAGGTGGACGATGGGGAGGATGCTGGAGATCCACAGGAGCCACAGGTTTACAGGCCGAGCTTGGTCCTCCTCCAGTGTCTCCTCTTGGAGTTGTACCTGCAAAGTAATGAGGCCAGCCGTGCAATGAGTTACAACTACAAGACACTGGCTTTGAGTACCAATTACAGTGTCAAATTGCTTAACTGACTAGAGGGCAAAGACAACCAGAGATGATAACTTTGACTGTGCGTACAGGAGAAGATGCCTAAGACTTACAGAAAACACAAATGACGGGACACATTATCTCAAGGAAATCTGATGAATAAAATCTGAATTGCGCCCTTTTACTTTAGTGCCATGGAAACTGAAAGTCTTAACTGAGCATTTACATTTAATTTGTACTGTAATAACTAGGATACATCTCACAGCAATTAAGTGATGTTATGTTATTATGCCTGAGACAAGTGACAACTCTGCAGAATTCAGCCTAACAAATATAGACTATAGCTGTGGCAAATGTCACATTGTCAAAGAAAAAAGTGCAGCATATAAACATGAATCATCTGTCACTGTATCCAAGAAAAGCTAAAAGGTGTTTAGACTCCCATCAAAAACAGGCAATTTATAGCCTCATTCCCAAAAAAAAGTACATGAAGTAGCACACCAAGGTTGTCTGACTTCAAAGCTCAGAGCTGATCACAGCATCTGTGATGAAAACTTTTTTCAGCACAAGACACTGACAACTGCACTGGTATGACAGTGCCTGGTTTGCTCAATTTCCTGAGGCTGATATTTAAGCAGACCTCACACTTGCAGTGACTCTTAAATCCTGTGCAGTTCTTGCTATAAGATCTCAATAAGGTGTCAACCACTGTGAGCAATTTACAAGAATCCAGTCACTCCCTAATGAGGACAAAATCATGGATTTTAAAGACGCGAGTCACATTTTAGTCATTTTATTTCAGCTTTACCTAATTTCACAGAATCTCTAGAGTTTGTATTACTTTGTGATCCCCCTTTGGTGTAGTAAGCTGTAGAAGCGTTCTCTGACAGCCTCTAACAAATAGATAGTCCCAGCCTTCATGCATTCAAATAAGGGGGCATAGTAAAATGAAGTGTATTTACAAAAGCTCAGTATTAACGCAACCGGGAGACACACCCATCACCACATCCTCATGAACTCCACTTACCCACAGCAGTGGATGACTTAAGTCACTGCAGGATTAGTATTTCTTGTCAGAATAACACATTTCAACATTGGTGCAATGTATTGTGGGTCTCCCTGAGCAGAATACATTAACAGAAATAATCCATCTCCAATGGCACTGATTATGGCAAGTGTGTGAATATTTTTGGGCCAAAACAACTGAGGAAACTGCAATACACAACAGGGCTGGTCAGGGTTAGGTTAGGGCTTCCTATTATGTCAATATAGTGATGAATATGATATGGTATTTTGAATACTGCAATACTGTGATACTGCATAGATGCATTTTTCCTGAGTTTAAAGGCTGCATTAAAGGGATACAGATTTCTGAACTTAATTGATTGTTCCATTATTATATCTACATTGCTCATCAAAAAATCTCTTGTATTCTGCCAATGATACTGTAATATTTAATTTTGTTCATTCATATCACCCTGTCCTACAATAAAAGCACATTTCCCTTAGGAGGCCTATTCTCTGGGCAGATAATGCCCTTTGAGTAGAAAGGCATTCAAGTTAGTGCAGTTCAAGCTGATGCGCCAGCTGAGCTTCGTCCTCTCAGATGTCCAGCCACAGAGCATCCTCATCACCTACACGGTGAAAAGGAGTGAGAGACTCTGCAGCTGAATGATGCTCTCAGCAGGGTTAATGACAGCACTCCACTAAATGGAAGTGCTGCAATTGCAGGCCTGCTTTACATAGAGACAACAGCAGATTAAATCCTAACACACAGCTTCAATTTCTTGCTTATATTAGCTGGACAGTCACAAGTCCTCTGTTATTATGAGTATAAGAACAGTCGGTGAGAGGCTGAAGGTGAAATGTTCATTCAGAAGTTTTGAAAAACTAACAGCCACCAGGCACTCCATGGAAGACCTGATGCCAATGACTTCACCTTCCTATTCCTAACAAACAGTAAGAACAGGGTTCCCACAATCCTTTTAACACTAAACTCAAACACTTCTCAATGACCTTCAAGGATCCAAAATGGGACTGTTTTTGACCTGACACAAAATCGTGGTCAAATGATCTAAAAAGCTGCCAGACACTGCTGTATTTGTGGTGCTGTATTTTAACAGAACTATAATTTCAATGACAATTTTTGCCATTTCAGAAGCATTTAACACCAAGTTTGATTTTTAACCTAACCAAGACTTTAAAGGATTTGAAAGGCCGATGCGAAGCCTGTAAGGACTTGAAAAATCTGCCTAAAACCCGCTGCTTACACATGCTGATGGTCTCATAACTGGTGGGACGAAACATGGGAGTGCAAAGCATACCATGTGCCTACGTGGATATCTGACAGACGTATTAGATGACAGATACTTGGCCTATTCAAGTAAACAAGTACAACCTACCATTACAATCACAATATGTCACAGTATCAAAAAGGACTAAATGTTTCTGGTGGGTGGGCCTGTACACAGACCTCTGCATGTAACTACAACATGACATTAACTTTTGGCTTAACAAAACATGTCAGAAGAACAAACTCCTCTTGTTCTGTGTTGTTAACAGTTATACAAGAGCGACTGCCAGATTTCCACACAGCTGCAGACTCCGCTTCCCATTGAGACGCCTCATCGACACGTACAGGTATGCAGACAGTAGAAACTACATCCTATGAGAGCGCGCGCGTACACACACAAACACACACACCTGATCTTGTTGCCAGTCTTCATCCTGATCCACTGGGGGATCGGCCGGTTCTGCTTCTGCTTCTTAGCGAGAAAACGCTTGATCCTGAAAGTCTTGTGGGACGACTGGAGAGCAACAGAGGGTTACATTAGCACCATATCAACACACACATATTATTAGCGCTGTAAACGGCACACAAAACACTTTCACATCATGGTATGGTCGCGATTCAGTAGCTATAACAGCATTTTAAAAGCAGAAGGCAATAAATCGACAGTAAGTATGTGAATGAAGCCGACCCTAGCATGCGTATCGCTACAGACTAGCTACCGGCTAGCACCTACAACAAGGCTTTTATATACACACGCTGTTGACTTTCGGGCGATATACAGGCTTCTTATGTTCCTTTGAGATGTTTATTATGTGACCTGTGTGTCGATGTGACTTTTAACACTGCAGCAGACACGGATGTTTTACGATTTATATTTACCATTTTGTCCACAGTCCTTTCCCCACTATGGCGGTGGTCGAAGAGAGAGAGGGAAGGGAAGCGGAGGTGATGTATGGGCTGTTATCCAATGAGCATCGACCAACCGGCTCTGCTGTCTCTGAACAGCGACACCATGAGGGCGTTTGAGCACCTACAGGAAATTCCTCACACTAAAAAAAAATATATATGAACTGTATGAGCATTAAGCATTTTTTTTTCTTTTTCAGTCAAGCCAAGTATAATTTTATCTGCATTTATTAAACGTATTATCATTGTCATCAGTCTACATTCACCAGGAGGTTTAGACTGTTAAGAAAATTATTAAAGGGAAAGGATAATTAGGCAAAATTTAATGGCCTTTTTTTTTTTTTTTTAAATCCTTTTTGACTCTTTCATAACTTATCAGGCCCCTCTCATTTTCCTGGTTCTGGTGAGATGAACGATACTGCATGTGGATGAAGTCATTTTTGTTAAAACATAGATTTAATAACATAGACTTTGCAGTAGTTTCTTGAACTATTTTGCAGCCAGGCCGTACTACAGTGTATATTAGGACATATCTGGGTTTGTTAGCAGAGAAAAACCTGGTTGATTTGACCACCTGAACTATTAGGATGTAGCCAAGTGGTTAAAAAAAAAAAAAAAAAAAAAAAAAAAAAAAAAAATGCATTTTCCCTATCTGCTTCCACTGGAGTGCTGCAAAATGTACGCACTCAAGTCAAATATACTTAACTGAATTGCCCTAGATAATATAAACTCACCTTTACTGCGTTTTCAACTTTTAAATCTACAGCAATGAGAAGAAAAAGACACATGTACACCTTATAATAAGGAACTAGTTTATTTCCACTCAAAAGTAGCTATGGTAGCATCATCAGTAGTGATATGTCTTCATGCTGTGTTCCATTCAGTGCATCATATACTGATGTTTTCAGGGGAGAGGCATCTCGGATTAGAAAAGGGGAAGGCCACAGGTTGATCACGCTGACTGTTTGCATACAGGCATGGCTCACAAGCTTAGGTTTAGTCAGAAATGGCTATAATTCCTAAACCACTGTATGGATGAAGAAAAGCAATGATTCACTGCTGGTGGAGGGAAAAATAATTGAGAGGATGTCCTGCCTTACATGTACCAACAGTGTCTGTAAGTCTACAGCTGTTGTATGGTTACAGGATCTTTACATTTGCTCTGGAGCTGGAAGGAGCTCTGTCATTAAATTTGCTTTGTGTAGCTCCCCAGGCAGAGTAAAAACCAAAGGATGATCCCTTTGAAAGGATGATCCCTTTCAAATCAAAATGGCAACACTACTATGACAAATCTCTACATTACATGTAAATACATACAGTGTAGAAACTGATAAACAGTAGCAGGAAAGCTAAACACAGATGTCTCCTGTAATGATTTCTACGGAGTGTGGTACTGATGAGCGACCCAGCAAGCGGAAAGTGGATGCCTACAGTGTGTACAGGGAATAATGAGACTGAAATAAGGTCACTTTGAGTTCATGTGGTCCAAGAGAGCTTTGGCTTAACCTGTTGTGCACTGGAGCCAATCTCTTACAACATTTACAAAGTGCAAGGTTGCCCTTATCTTTCTTGACAAACAAAACTAAAGGAGGGTGACATTCAGGCACTAAGAGGCGCCGGCATCACATCCCTGCCTCTGAGTGAGGCGGGGAGAGCTGGACGCAGCCCTGCACGGCTCTGTGGTGCCAGAATGCTGCTCTGAGCCTTACAGGTGGGTCTCCCTCTGCTAAACTCAATTATCAACCCATTTCCTGACATTAGATCAATCGTCTCCCTTGTCCTGGGCTCTCTTAGGTTCAGGATCCGGCTTCCTCTCGCCGGCATGGGATTCAGCTCCTCCTCCTGCTGCCCGATTGCGGCTTCTGGCGCCTGGCTGGTACAGCTGAATGGCAGGTCGATCCTGATACACAAACAAGCATAACATAGAAATACAGCTGAAATTTATATATAATTATTATTTTTATGGTACAGAGGGAAGGGCTGAAGTTGTTACCTTGTTTCGTAGCCGATCTTTTTTAATGCTGTCTTCCTTTCTGTTGTCCTTGACTGGCTTCTCCGGCCGCTCAGCTTGAGTGGATTCTGCAACACCGTCGCCCTTCTTCTTCTCCCAAGTGCGGTCTTTTTCTTTTTTCACCTCCTCCTCGCGCTTCCTGTAGGTGGTCTCTCCGTCGTGCCGTTCTCTCCTCCTCCGCCGGTCTTCGTCCTGCCGTCTGATGCGCTCTTTCTCTTTCTGCCGCCGCTCCTTCTCCCTCTCTCGCTCACGGTCCCTGTCTCGATCTGCCTCACGGTCACGGTAATCCTTTCTTCCGTCCTCATCCACTCTGTGTGTAAGGCACGAATTCTCTTTTAATATTCTGTGCAGGGGGGAACAATGTCTTCAAAATGAGTAACTGTAACTAACTAGATGTCCACTCACTTCCGTCCTCGCTCCTCCTTACTGTCACTGCTCTGTCGTTTCTTCAGATCTGCACTCCCAGGGGCTCTGTCATCTTTAATGGGCTTTTCGGGTTTCTTGGCCTTTTCTTTAGGTTTCTCTGAATCAGCATCATCCCCTCTGTCAGGCTTCCTCAGGAGCTAGACGGTGGCAAATCAACACAGAGTCATACTTGGAGCAATTGTTCATGACCAATTTTAACTCAACATTCAGTTAAATGACTCTTTTTGCTGTTGTACACACCTTGATTTTTGGTTCTTCTTTGACTTGGTCCTTGTCTTTGTCCAGCGGTTTGTCAGCTCTCTTCATCTTTTCAGCCTCTTTGCGCTTGCGTCTGTCCTCCTCCCTCCACTTACGACGTTCCTCATCACGTAGGCGCTTGCGTTCAAGCTCCCTCCTTCTTCTCTCCTCTTTCTTTTCCTCCCTGATTCTCTGAATATTGCAAAAAACAGGGCATGAAGCTAGCTGTCATCATGCAAAATAAAATACCTATAAGACCATATTATTGCACCCCAGTATGCTTTTACCTGTTTATTCTTCAAGAAGTCCAAGAGAGGAGTTGATTTTTTAGCTAGAGGGGAAAAAGTAGATTTGAATTTATTTGAACAGAGCTACTCCGATTAATTTCCCCTAATAACAAAAGGATTTCTGAGTCCCTGTCATTATTTCTTTTTTAATACCCTCAATAAAATTAAGAGACTTCATTTTTACTTACAGACAAGTTCCTTTGACTTTGCCTCAATCTCTTCCAACAGAGTCTCGGGCGTAGATGTAAATTTTTCATCATCTCCATTGTAATATTCCAGGAATTTCTTGTAATCAGGATCTGAAAGAAAATGGCACGTGAATATAAATGTGCCTTTATTTTGAGTAAGACTGCCTCTCTACATCTTCAGGCTGATGTTATGCAATTTTGAAAAATGCATTTTATTTAAGTGGAACATTTTCAGTATTGATTTTTTGGTTGACGTGTGTCATCAATTATTGGTTATATGTCCATGGTTATACTAGTCCTTCTTATATCAACAGTTACTTGATATACTCACTAGAAAATAAAAATGCTCTCCAAAAATGACACATCATTTGTTAATAAACCTAACAAGATTGGTCTTAACTTATTACACTACAACACACTCACACACAAATTAATATATACCATTACCTTCATCTATTGTTCCACATCTCGCATCCCTTTTCTTGCTTCTCTTCTTGGCAGTCTTTTGAAAAGGCGCAAACTCCACAATAGCGGGGTATTCCTGTCCTGGATTGACACGGCAGTGTGTGAACAACACAGCAACCAACAAAACAAGCATCATTTCTCCTCAGAGGAAATACAATTCATTTACAAATCGAAACATACCTCTGTTGTCTATGAACACATATCCATCAAACCGATCTCTGAAGAGAACGATATCCTCTTGATTTTTGAAATTAATGTATGCCCTTGCAAAGAGGTGGGGATAAAGGCTAAAAAAAAAAAAAAAAAAAAAAGCACAGACATTAGTGAAACAGCATATGTGACGAGTCAAGTCATTGCAGCTTTTAATATAGTTATTATTAGAGTATTAATGCTTATGTAATATCATTAGGCTACTCCACCTTGTGTCATTGGAGAAAAACTCCAGGTAATCCATCTCTGGAAGAGGCTGCAACTGCTCCTCCAGCTCCTCCTTGGTGAGACTTGGTGGTAAACGTCTGATCACAATCTGAGAGGATGGTTAATGAGTTGGAAATGTTGGAAACATGTTGGGAACATAATAATAAACAATAAGCAAATTAAATAAAGGGAACAGTTAAGAGCTGAAGATTGATTATGCTTGTCTTAAAGTTGAGAGAGTCAAGTGCCAATTTAGCTAACACTAACTAGTTAGTGACAATTTGAAGATGTCAGGAAAATGTTGGCAAAGTTTTGGGAGGATTAAAAAAGGATTGTTAGGAGCTGACGTTGAATTAAAGTTGAGAAAGTCAAATGCCTGTTTAGCTAACGTTAGCTTCAAATATTATCGCTCAATTAAACGAATCACTCCCATTAGACTTAAGAAAGCACAGCCGACAATTTGCTGTTATGCCACACGAACTATTTATAAAGTTAAACCAGCATGGTCGTTTTTAAACTGACGAGCGTAACAGTTAGTAGCTAACATTAGCCACCGTTAGCTAGCGAGGTTAGCAAGTTCTACCTTTGTCATGGCCTCTTTCTTTTCCTTGGTTTTCTCTGTCTTATCTCCATCTTCACATTTAATTTCCACCTTTTTCTCCTTCGGCCGGGTGTTCTCCTTGTCCTCCTTCATTGCCGAAACGCTGCTTTGTTAACCCAGAATGAATGTAATCTCCATCCAGAGTGATGTGTTTACTTTTTTTTAGCAAGTTGGCCCGCTGTAGCTAACGCACTCACTCTCTCTACTGAACTGACGGGCTTCCTGTTTGGCGCTAACGGTCGCAGTTCAGCCTCGTCGCCGCGGGGTGGCGCTGTGCCGTGAACAACAACACGGCGCGGCGCTCCGGAAGTTAACGGATGACCGTCAAGTCTGCTTCGGGACATTCGACATTTTGTCGCCTTTCCTCGGTAAACAGGCAGAATAACTTAGCGAAGGCAGCCCCGGGGCGCTCGGCTCACCCGTAAATCTCGTCGGTGTCGGTTGGAAACTGAACTCAGACACCATGTGGTATGAAATCCTGCCGGGCTTCGCTATCATGACCGTGTGTTTGATCATTCCCGGCGTCGCCACCGCACAGATCCACAAGTTCACCAACGGCGGAAAGGTGAGCAGATGCTGTATATTAGATATTGTAATATAATACAGTCTTTTTTCAGTAATGTGCACACCTAGAGATTTTTTCAGCCCCTTGATTAGTGCAAAAAAATAGTAGAAAAATGTGCAACACGGCGCCGTGAGTGCCCGAAACAACAACCTGATACTGACGATTTTTGTTGTTGGTTCTGTCTTTGGTTCTCTCTCTTTTTTTCCCTTCTCATTTCTTTCGTCTGTATTGCTGCTACGTTTCGGCCATGAGTCCCTTTTCTTGATTTTTGTCTTGGCTCTCCGGTCGTAGTGAACGAACTGCAGCAGGTTTAAACCATGGACACACACATTTGACACCTTCGGCAAACCCGGAGAGAATACTGAATATAATATACTGAATATATGGTTTGTCAAACTTCCATTTATATTATTTGTTGAAATTATTATAAGCGTATGCTAATTGTTTTAGGAATAATGCATGAGTCACATTTTAAAAACATGTTAACAATATTTATATATTCCCTGCAGTACTCCAACCGACCACTAGTGGCCCGTGAACTTTACACGATAAATACAATTTTATTTAATTAGTAAAGTTGCTGAATGTATACTTCATGTGAAAATAAAATAATAATGATAATAATAATAATAATAATAATAATAATAATGAAAACCTTCACAGTCTGCTAACTAACTGCAGTAAATTTGAGATGTCTAAGTAATCGCATAGTTTTTGTCAGTTTGTGATTTCTCAGTTTTAAACGTTAAATAGTAGTCAAATATGTTTAAAATCGGACTCATTAAAGAATATAAAATGAGAGTTTTTTTTTTTTTTTTTAAATCAGGTTAATTCTATAGGATTCATCTGCCAAAAAAATTGGGATTGTGAAATATAACAGATCTTTGACCAAATTATTTTTTTTAAATCAAACCCAAAAGAAGTACTGTGGAAACAGTTCACAGAGACATGTTCAGTAGTTTCTACATCACAATCACAACGTGCATCTGTTGTTTATAGTTGGGAAGAATTTACACATACTAGCTTTAACAGGAGAGTGCCTGTGTATAACCCTAAACAGAAACCCCTTTGTTTTATAAGGACTTATATATTTATGATGCAAAAGAAACACAAATTTCATTTTTTTTTTTCTTTTAAATATACCCACCTATACTTACATGTAGGGGTAGTGATTTGCGCAAGATGATTTCAAATAAAAACATTAGTGCACTTTTTATCCCATTTAGACCCTCATTTAACAACAAGGGGGCATTCATTTAAAGACAGATAACAGTTTGAAGTGAGTCTTCTTTGTTTATTTGTAGGAAAAGAGAACAGCGCGAGTCCCCTGGCACTGGTACCTGATGCAGAGAGACAAGCGGCTATCAGGAACAGGAGAGTACTACCACTCCAAGGTGAACAAATGTTTCCCTGTCAGTAACTAGAAAACCATGCTGAGCTTAAAAGACCTCATGTTTGATAACCTTTTTTTTTTTTTTTTCCCTCACCAGGGTCTTGAAAGCATCAAATGAAGAAACGGAGGAAGTCTCTCATATGGAAACATTCGTTATTGTACATTAAAAAAGATTATAGATAATTCAGTTGTGTGTCTTTTAATAAATTAACACAGTCCTGTCTCCCAGATTATGTGTTGAATCCTTTATAATATATCTCTTTTTATGGTGCTTGCCACATGCTTGAGCTGCTTATGAATACAATCATATGAACTTGTGTAAATTACAGTTGTTGTGGCTTTTACAGCTGGAAGAGAAACCACTAATATACAGGAGCATCTCAAAAATTTAGAATACAGCAGCCCTCAGCTCATCTGGACTGTATATAAAGTTTGTTATAATGACTCCTAAGTATTTCACTTCCTTTTTGAAACTGGAATCTAATACAGATCTATCAGAGGATGGCCATATATGGCACCTAAACCGTCAGAGAACTTCTGTATCTTCTCGATCAGCAGAGGGATCTGCTCTGAACTCTCGACTAAGACAGCAGAATCATCTGCCAACTCAGTTATGTACAGATGATTTCTGCACACATTTAAGGGCTCTATGTTATGGCTATTTTTTAAGACAATACCAAACAATTCTGCAACTAAAATAAGCAATAAAATAAAGGGAAACGGAACTGTTGGAGTCCAGGGGAGCTGCAGGCTGACAGCCAAGACCAAGTACTGAGCACATAAATGAACATACGTTTCACAGGGTAAACATTTCTGTATCATAAATCCTTTTTTTGATTGGTTTAATGTAATGTTTTGAGATACTGGATTTTTGATATCCATTAACTGTAAGCCGTACCCATCAAACTTAAAACAGAAAAAGCCTTGAAATATTTTGCTTTATGCATAATGAATCTAAAATATTAAAGTTTCACTTTTTGAATCAAATTATGGAAAAAATGAACTTTAATGTTTTGAGATGCACCTGTTTAATAGTAACGGTAGCAAAGTTAAATCCTTCATGTACAGGGATAAGGGAGAAAGTGCACACAGACACAACATGAACATTACGTCAACACTGTTGTACAATATATTGCGCTTGATTATAGGGCTGGGTAAAAATATAGTCTTTTCCTGATTTTAAATTGGGTGCACTGATGTTTTTTGAGTCTGATGGGGTTTTTTTTTTTAAGAATCTACAAATCAAGGTGCAAAATTGGCAGATTTTCAGACATGCCTGCCAGATTAGTGCCATTCAAAAGTTAAAAAAAAAAAGTCACGTTAGCTCTGTTTTGACAGTTCATGAAAACGCCAAATGTAATGGTAAACCAAATTTTGGAAGTAAAAATACTCTACAAAGTGATGCCAGTATTGCTTTTTAAAGCTGATATCAGGCAATTATCTGCCAATGTATTAATCCATATCTATTTAAAATTATGCTTTGTAGTGAAGATATTATGTACTGAACTGACTGATCTGAACTGTTCTGTTGTTTGCATCTGTCTGCTTGCCCATCAAATCAACAGATAAAAAGGATCCCTAAAATATCATGACAATATCGATGTATCCAAATCTATTGTGATGTTTGAGTTTGCCCACAACACGCAACCCCACTTGTAAGTAATTAAAAAAAAAACACTCAATAATGGAAGAATAAATGAGAGAATTTATTAACCATTCTGTTCAGGATCACATAAGAAAATTTACAAAAGGAAAATAAAAGGTTGCAAGACTGGCTCCATCTGGTCAAGTCTGGAGAATATAATACAAAACAGACCCAGCTGCAGCTGACTCAGTTATACACATTTTTTTTTTAAGTACACACTTACAGACACTTGTTTTCATTACAATGCAAAGTTTTACTCCACAGTGCACATTCCTATAAAGCAGAATATCATGAGACTGTCTTCTCCAGAACGATGTGAGAATACAACAGGGGAAGACGAAAAGAAAACGTGTCAGAGAAACGGCGGGCTGAGTCCATCGTTCACTTCTCCTCCTTGCCTTTGGTCTTCCTGTACACCATTTCCCTGAAACTGGACAGGATCTTGCTCTCCCTCTTTCTCCTCTCCTCCTGGTTGAAGGAGGCCAGAGCTCGCTTCTCGTCTGCACTGTAGATCTGGTTTTCCTTTCTCAGACGCACAGCCTCCATGCGGCGATGCCTGAGGGGTTCATGTAACATTCATTGGGTCAGATGGAAACTCCTTAAAGATGTTTGACGTTGATTTTTTCCTTGTGCCACATGTTATAATAACTGTGCAGTTGCAGTTATTACAACACAATCACATTCAAGGTCATTCTTACTCATCTAATAACTACTGAACTCCATGAAAATACTCATAACACTTAATTACAAACTACATTTACATATTACTATCTTTTTGTGGTGACAAGTAACTTAACACATTATTATATCAAAGTCATACAATCATTTTTCTGTTTTTTTGTCCCCCAGAAGACTCGTCAGCAGTGTTAGTTACAGTCAAACACCGGCTTGGTCATTTCATAGAACTGCACTTGGTTTGAGGAGGAGGCGCGCATGATTTCAACAATAATTCTAATTATCAATCTAGGACCAGCTACTGCAAAATTAAACGTAAAGGCTGCTGCTTCTGATAGCATTTCATGTATCGCATCTTTTCATACATAAGAATGAGCAACTGAACTTTGGCTTTTTGAATATTAAAAAGGCCCTAGTCATTTTTCATACAGCAGAAATAACTGGAAGAAATTAATTAGAGAGTAAACCTTGTGAAACAATAAGTACATCACTTTTGATGGAAATATCGTTCTTTATGAAGGAAAATGAAGCTTAATAACGCAACGTAAAAAGTTAATTAAATTGAATTTATTTGTAAAGGACACAGTCCCACCAGCAAGCCCTATTAAATATTATGAGCACATACCTGCTACCGCTCATCACAAAGCCAGATTTCTCAAAGTTTGCAATTTCTTCACTGGTCAGTCCGATCTCTCCTCTTCTCGGGATGCGTTTGCCTGCTTTCACGTACTCCGCCATGGCAGCACCTTCACCTGGCAACAGGGCGTGGCCGAAGCTGTGGAGGGACAAAAGGGCTTGTTAAAGACGAAGCTCATACGACTGAAGGACTGTTGCCTCCTCATGAACTTTGGGAAGGCAGAGAGAGAATTATGGCTGAGTTTAACGCACTCCAGAGGCCTGTCGTCCTGGGACAGGTGGGTGAGTGGAGCCTCAGGTCCCACCAGGTGCTCATCCATGCAGGTTTTCTCCACCCACATCACCCCGTTAGCATCGTCCTCCTCCTCTTCCTCCTCTTCCTCTTCTGACTGCTCACTGCTGGACTCACTGGACGGCTTGTGGTTCTTCTTGGCCTTCTTCTTCTTGGACTTCTTGGACCTTGGGGGGAAAAAAAACAAAAAACAGCCAGCCTAGTTAGCTGCCATGTTCCTTTCAAAGTAAAATAAGGAGTGATGTTTGTTGCATGCAGCTGATATAAGCTTACTTCTTGCTCTTCTTCTTCTTTTTCTTCTTCTTTATTTCTTCCTCTGGAAGGTAACAACATGACAGTTCACACTGTAAACCTGACAGTCCAAAACAAGTCAGTGATGTGTTTCACTTTCATTTATTTAGTGGAAATGTTTTCTTACCTTCTGATTCGGATTCAGACTCACTGTCCTCCGAGTGCTTTTTGCTCTTCCGTTTCTTGGATTTCTTCTTCTTCTTCTTCTTCTTCTTTTTCTTGTCTTCTGCGAGTGGCAGACAGGAGTTGTTGTAATTTCAGACCAAAGGCAATGTGGCTGTCATTTTCATGTCTGGACTCTGAACTGTTAAACATACCTTCTGAGCTGGAATCTGAACTGCTGTTTTTCTCATCTTCGACTGGCGTGAATTCGTCAGAGCTGGGGGCGATGACACAGAATTTAGACAAATTAAAAGTCAATCTGTATAAACACATGAATGAACTATCTACAATCCTTCTGAAGGTACAGTGCTGGAGGAAAAAAAATGTAACGTAAGTGATTTTAGAGAGTAACTTCATCAGACACCACACAATCAACATGTTGATAGTGACTTTTTTTATTCTTACTCTGGCTCTTTCACTCTTGGAGAATATCCCCAGACTTCAGGTGAACCTAATTCACCGATCCTCTCCCTCTCCTGCAGACGCCTGTGAGAGACAAACAGTGTGTGTCAAGCTGGTCACAGGCTGGGGAACAATTTCTATCACTCCTATTAATTAAATAGACTTATATTGTATATCACAACCAGAAATACTTTATTTATTCCAGAGGAGAAACTGGGTCAGCTGCAGTAGCTCAAATTCTCAAGAATATTTACACTATGAAACTATATAAAAATAAAGATAAAAACAGAAAAAGAAACAGGACACATAAAAATATGTATTGCTAATAATAATAATAATACTTGGGTTGGCCCTGTTAGCAGACATCAGGCAACATTACAGCCCAGTCTCTGCCCAGGGGAACCTCTTGTGTTGCGTGTTTCACTTTAATAAAAAACGTCAGACAGCTGTATTATTGCCTCCCTGGTTTACCTGGCGATGAAAGCCTCCTGTCTCTGGCGCTGCGCGTCGTCCCGCTGCTGCTCGTAGTACTCGTCTCTGAAGCCGCCATATTTGACGGCTCCGTCGCTCCAGTGGCTGCCGTGCCGCTCCCTGGACCGGGACCGGGACCTGGAGCGGCTGCGGCGTGGGCTTCCTATCCGAAACCTCTTGATGTTCCTGGCCTCTCTGAGCCGACGCTCCCGCTCCTCCCGCTCCCTCTCCCTGTTCCGGGGCTTCGGCAGCTTGGGGCCGAAGCTGTCCGGAGAAAGGCTCCGCCGCCCGGAGCTCCGGCTGCGGCTGCGGGAGCGACTCCGTCTCCGCGGCCTCGGGCTCAGCTCGATCCGGTCGGAGCTGGATCGGTCCGACATGGGCATCCCGACGCTTTTCTGTTTACACCGAAATAACTAAACCGATTCACAAGGGAGAATTCACTAGCAGCTAATGAAAATTAAAAAAACAACAAAGTGTCCTGCTAATCCTCCATAACGTTTGTGTTGTGCGCAAACAGGTAGCCGTTCAATAACAGGAAGTTCCGCTGGGTCCGTCACGCAAAGAGGAGCCACGGCTCTGCGGCACACACTGAAAGTTCCGCTTGTGTTTGCTCCATACAGCAGCTGTGCGGTGCTAAAACCAGAGGAGGGCGCTGCACCTGTCTCTACCGTGCATTAGCACTGGTGATCGACTGTATTTACAGCTCAGGAGACATATGGCTTTTGACAAGAAAAATAACAAAATTCAGAATTGCTACCAATTTCATCTGTATATTTCATATTCATTACCATATGTATATTTCACATCTCATATCTCTTTTTCTTAGGTTAGCCCTTATTGTATATTTTTAGTTTTAGCCTTTATAGTCTTTATTGTATATATTTAGCTTTTATTCTATTTTATTTAACTTTATTATATGTTTCTACTGTTGCTGCTGGAACGCCAGAATTTCCCTGGTTGGGATCAATAAAGTATATCTACCTATCTATCTATCTATCTATCTATCTATCTATCTATTTCTCTCTTTCTCTCTCAATTCTATTCAAAGGTGTGCGAAACAGATGTTTACACTGCCAAAGCAAGTGTGAAATGTGTACACACTGTAAACAGAGGAATGGTTGTTAGAATTATATTTACAGATACAGATGGACTCATGACAATTAGGCAAATGTCCACTAAGAAACTGTTTCATACAGCATTTTTTAAATCTATTTTACCGCTCACTCTGACACTTTGTGCTGTGTTTTTCTCCTGAGTGTGTGCTCTGTGTTTTGTTTGTGCTGTTTTTCTCCTGAGTGTGTGCTCTGTGTTTTGTTGATTTCTTGCCAGCAGTGAGTAAAAAAAAAAAAAAAAAAAAAAACATGTCCTGGACTTTTTATATTATAAAAAAAAATAATAATGTGACTGTGTATGTTTACCAGTGAGCAAAATTATAATATCATCATGGTTATAAGCAATGTATATCAATGTAATCTATCTTCCATTTTTTCTTGTTATAACTGGGTTTTGGGGGAGTTTTCTCTTGCCTGCTATGAAGATTTAGTTTCATCTTGTTTGTTGTAAAGTCCTTTGAGACTGTAAACAGTCATACTGGGCTTGAAATGCAGTGTCTGCTCTGTGTCACTATAAAAAGTCACTCTTAATCCCACATAAAATATACAAATATCACTGAAAATGGCTTCTATAGGCTACATGCACAGTTTGGATGGGTTTTATTTTACCTTGTCCTAAAAGCAGGTACAAAGCAGGATTTACAAGTTTGCCAGGTAACTCTCAACATGTTACAAAATATATTCTGAAACTGTGTTTCTTATTAGCAATCATTAATCATCATGACTGAATCATATTCCTTTACAAATTTTGTTTGACCGACTCAGACTACTATCATCTACTGACGCCATAATCTCCCCTCTTGGACAGTGACAGTTTATTTAACCATTTAACTATACAAGAAGTTATACCTGTAGGACCTGACAACAACTCAACAGTGCAATATCCCTGTGTATATAAGGTGTATATAGCTTTACTTTTTTTCTACATATGCTCAATTTCTTCTTTTATGTTGTGGGACTGATGCACTCATTTTGACATCATGCTCATACTTTGCATTTTTTTTTTTTTTTTTGTACAATTTCTTTATATTTCTTATTTCTTATTCTCTATTTTTATGACTTAATTCTTCTCTTGAGAATCCAAGCAACTGATACAGTTTCTCCTCAGGGATCAATAAATATATTTCTGATTGTGATATGCAATACAAGTCCATTTAATTAATAGCATGATGAATGATAATAGTTGTTTTACAGCCTGTGACCTGCTTGACACACATCGGTCTGTCTCTGCAGGAGAGGGAGAGGATCTGTGAGTTAGGTTCACCTGAAGAGTAGGGATATTCTGCAAGAGTGAAAGAACTAGAGTAAGACAAATTAAATAAAATAAATTAATCCATCACTACAACATGTTCATTTTTTTTTTGTGTGTGTCTGAGCATTGTTACATGTTACACAGACTCAGTTATCTGGCTGATGTCATTTTCACTGTTCATTTTGCACAGTGAAAACTTGTGCATGTGGTGGTGCGCCCCGGCTGCCGGGATTTCATCTGGAGAAGAAGAAGCGGCTCGAGTGACAGGGACGGCGCCCCCTGGTGGCCGTTTGCCGCGGCCATAAGTTCCCCAGCGCAGTTGGCAGGACGGGCTGTGTGTCTCCTCTTATTGTCTGCGGCCAGCTAAGTTACCGTCGCTGCTAGCGGCCCTGCTCGGTGCGGACAGAAAAACACCCAGGCTGCAGGTAAACACCGCTGACTCCTGCTTCAGTCTGCACTTTGTTCATCAGGTTTATTTCCTCAGAGTCTGAGCTTGATGCTAACATGAAGCGAGCAGGCCGCGCTGTCTGCCTGCCGAGGAGGAGGAGGAGGAAGAGGGAAAAAATCTGGCTCGGTTAGCCTGATGTTGTCTTTGTTAGCTAACCGTAGCATTTCAATGGAGCCTTAAACATGCCAGCAGCCGATTTGATAAAGGAGACTAGTCAACTTTACTGTCAGTGTTAGTTAAATAACTGCGGTTCACCATGAGTGTAATGTCAGGTGAGGTCCAAAATGCTGCACTAACTTTGGTCGGCTAACAGGAGCTAGCCGTGGCTAAGGAAACGTTTTTTTGTTTCTGTTTGTTTGCTAGCATCTCGCTAAAATATGAATAGTATTGCAGCCGGCGTGATAACCCAAACAAAAGGACTGTGAAAGGATCTTGTGTCTAAACCCCATGCATGTTCATGGTGTCAGGGGTGGTCAATTAATGTCTCATTAATGATGAATTAACGAGACATTTCAATAATTAGCCGCTGCATTAGAATAACATCCGTATGTGCAAAGCCTTTATCCGCAGAGGCCAAGTAATCATCAGTCGCCATGAAGATGTGTACTGAAGTTGGCCACAGCAAAGCAACAGGCCGGTCTCGTCTCACAAAATATGGGCTACTTCACCTCAGCATATGGGATGTCTTTTAGGATACAGCCACAGTTTCAGTTTATGTAATCTGGTAGCCTCGTGCAGATTAGAGATGATCCCTCTTATTAACCCGACGCAAGTGGCTCATGTAGGCGGAATGTTGGAGCACAAATAATGTATATTGCTGTTTTTTTTTTTGTTTTTTTTTTTTTTTTTTTAGTGCTGCACACCAAATGCAAATTGCAGCTTCTTTTGGTTGTTCATATTGGCATCTGTCACTCTAACAAAGTAACTAAACACTAAGAACTAGGAACTCACACATTATTTCACCAATGACAGTTTTCTTATTTGTTTGTCCTGTTTTGCAAGCTCTTCAAAATAACCAGTAAACAGGTTTTCCCTGCCTGTTACTCTCACAGGCGGTCCATTTTAAATGTGTTTTCCTGGCCGAGTGTGTGTGAGTGTCAGTGTGCAGCTTTCTTGATCAGGGCTTCAGTGATGGCTCCAGCAGTGGTGCTTAAATAAGTATTTTTTAGGTGCTTATTTCAATGCTTTAACCGCTACATGCAATCCCTAAAGGCCAATTGAAATCTATTTATATTTAGATATATTAAACACTGGTAAGTTTGACATAAATGTTTAAGACTTCATTCTCCTTCTGTCTGACAGATGCACTGCTTGTTTGAGAAGGTGAATTACAATTTCAAAAGAATTAATTAAATAATATACAATTCAAACTTGAGATATTTGCCTCAAGAAAAAACGTTTTTGATTGGCTGTCTTAATTTTCCAAATATTAGTGTCCTGTTTGAAGGTGTTTGGAGAAGTGAAAGTGTGAAACGGCCATCCTTGAGTTTGAGCCAACTCTGAAACCGCATTTTTGGCTGAAACACGCAGCGGTTTGCCTCACGTCAGCACAATGTAACTGCATATTTTGTGTTTTGCTGTGGATCCAGAATGAGCGTGATTCTGTTTCGTGGTGTCTCCTCTCCAACTACAGGCATGCCGAGTCTAAAGCTGATATCTGCGACTGACACTCAGTATTCAGCGGCTGTGCTGAAGTCAATGAACGAGCAGAGGAACCATGGATTATTTTGCGATGTCACCATCATCATACAGGACAAGAAATTCAGGGCGCACAAAACCATCCTGTCGGCCTCGAGTACGTACTTCCACCAGCTCTTCTCCGTCGCTGGACAAGTCATCGAGTTAAACTTTATCAGGGCAGAAATCTTCGAGGAGATTCTTAATTACATTTACAGCTCCAAGATCGTCCGTGTCCGCTCTGACATGCTCGAGGAGCTCATAAATGCTGGACAGATACTGGGCGTGAAGTTCATTGCAAACTTGGGGTTACCGCTGTCTCAAGTAAAAGGCTTACCTGGCCTGTCCAAAGAGACAGAGAGCAAAATCGACACATCCACAGAGATGATGCCCATCATCACAGAGTCCTTTTCGATATCTGCCGAGGAATTCAATCAGACATGCAAGAGTGCCGACAATGATGATGACTCAGACAGTGATGTGTTGTTTGTCTCAAAAACAGATGCTCAGACCAGAGCAGCCGATCAGAAATCGGAAGTAATTGATTTGGACGCAGCTGACGCAGGAAACGCAGCTGACGCAGGAAACGCAGCAAACGCAACAAACGCAGCAACGAAGCAAAACCAGGAGCCGAATCATGAAGATAAAAAAGGTGAGGAAAAAGTCAAAGCGCCCACAAACACAGAAGGTGAAAAGCCTCCCAACGACAATTCCTCTTCTCAGAGTTTGCCACAGAGCAGCCCGGTTCCCGGCCCAGACGCCAGCACCAATAACCCCTCCTCCCCTGCCAGAGGCGCCTCAGTAAGCGCACCCGCAACGCCGGCCAAGTCAAGTAGTTTCACCCCTGAGTCCTCTAGCACCTCACAGTCCTCCTCTGATAACAGTGATATCATGGGAGTCCACAAGAAGCAGGTCTCCACTACACCTCAGCAAGGAGACTTCAAAATACGGCTTGTAGACGTGTCATCCGGAGGCCAAGCCAATGAAACTGACATATCCAAGTCAGTTATAGCAGCGAAAAAGACAATAACGCTAGATAAGGCCTCAGAAATTGACTCTATTTCTTCAGGCT